>NC_139348.1:78724291-79227736 GCF_055883805.1 Amblyomma maculatum
GTAACCAGCGAAGACAACCTTGACGTCGCCGCCTACCTGCAGCGTGCAGAGGAAGCCCGACGACTCGCACGGCTGCGTATTAAAGACCAACGGCGCACCGACAGCCGACGATACAATTTACGACGACGCCACGCAGAGTACAATCCAGGAGACCAAGTGTGGGTTTGGACACCAATTCGCCGTCGCGGATTAAGTGAAAAGTTGTTGCGTCGATACTTTGGGCTATACAAAATCCTTCGCCGCGTCGGACCCCTGGACTATGAAGTCATTCCCGACGGAACATCAGCATCACAACGGCGACGCGCACGCCCAGAAATTGTACACGTTGTACGACTGAAGCCATATTACGCGCGTTAAAGAATCTGTGGTGTTTAAACTTTGCAGTGTTTAAGTTTCTTTGTTTTGAAACACCGAGACGATATTTTTTTTTAAGGGGGGAGTAATGCCGCGAAACCTTCAAAACAGTATTTGTTGTTTTTTAACAGCCGCCGGCATACAGGCTTATCACTCTGATTCTGGACCGCGTATCAGTTCTGTAATCTTTGTTTGTGACTCGATGTCGCGAGTCACACCTTTATCAGTTTTGTTGTAGCGCAAGACGCACCGAGATGTGTCTCGAAGGTTCCGGCCACCCGGGTGGCTTTCCACAATGTTCCAGCCCGTGCTGGTAGCTGTTTGCGACGTTATCTAGATTGTTCTGTGCAGCCTTTAAATTGAGCGTTGCCGAGTGTGACGGGCATTCTTTGTTCGACGCTCGACGAGCACGTTTGTTTCTATCGCCGCCGCCGAGTTGCTTAGTTCTTTTGCGGGCGCAAGTCAGCCCCAATGAACAGTTTCTTTAGTGCAATCATCGACCCCTTCATTTGTGTCGTCTACCTCGTCACCACTACGTGACAATATGCGGATGATACCACTTTAATGGCAGAAAGTGAAGTGGAACTCAAGAGACTTCTGATGCGCGTACAAGAAGAGAGTGAGAAGTTTGGGCTTAAACTGAACATTAAACAGACAAAGATCATGACGTCTTGCCCTATCAAGTCCTGGCGCATCAATGGACAAGAAGTGGAAGCTGTGACAGATTTTCTGTTCTTGGGCTCCAAGATTACCTCGAAAGGAGACTGCAGCCATGAAATTAGGAGACGCCTGCTTCTGGGAAAGAGAGCAATGGTTAGCCTTGACCGCCTAGTTAAGAGCAGAGACACTAGTCCGCCAACCAAGATCCGCATAACGCATGCTATGGTTTTTCCAATTGTGATGTATGGATGCGAGAGTTGGACTGTGAAAAAGGCTGACCGCCGAAGAATTGACACGTTTGAATTGTGGTGCTGGCGAAGACTCTTGAGAGTTCCTGGGACTGCCAGAAGATCAAATCAATCGATATTGTCAACCATAAACCCTGACGGCTCATTGGAGGGTCAAATTCTAAAGGTAAAGCTCAGCTACTTTGGTCAACTAATGAGAAGAGAGGAGTCGCTGGAAAAAGATTTGATGTTGGGAAAAGTTGAGGGTCGCCGCAGAAGGGGTAGGCAGCAAACGCGATGGTTAAATGGCATCCTCGAGGCATTGCAGATGAAGTTATGTGATGTTAGGAAGATAGTGAGATCGGAAAGCGTGGCGTGACATGGTCCATAGGGTCACGAAGAGTCGGACACGACTGAACGACTGAACTGAACTGAATGCTTCCGCAACATTCGAGCCTATGATGGATTCTCTTTGGCGCCGTTTCAAATGGACGACGTGTTTATGTTATCTCGATAACGTTACTGTTTTCTCTTCGACCTTGAGAGATATCTCCATCGCGTTGATTCCATTCTTGGAGCCTTCCGAAGAGCTGGCCTTCAGCTGAACTCGAAGAAGTGTAGCTTCGGCCGATGTGAACTCATGGTGCGCTGTCACGTGGTCGATGCCCGTGGCGTTCAACTCGACCCATACAAAATACGTGCTTTAAGTGCGTTTGCCTACACCCCGCTCTACCAATGACGCGCATATTTACCTTGGCATTTGCTCCTCTTTTTGGCTGTTCGCCCCTAACTTTGCAGAGACGGCTCGTCCACTCTTCAATCTTCTGAACAACGACGTTCCATTTTGCTTGCTGAAACCAAGAACAATCTCAAGCCTTTTCTACTCTCATTGCAGCTCTCACCAGCCCGCCCGTCCTGGCACACTTCAATGCCTCAACACCAACGGAGGTATGCACCGACGCGGTCACGGTATTGGTGCCATTCTCATCCAAAAGCAGATGCGTCGCACTCTCGTCATTGCTTATGCCAGTCGCCTCCTTTCAGCTGCTGAGCGGAATTGCCTTTGTAACTCTCTGCATCAGGGAATAAATTGATTGTGGTGGCTACGGTTCATACTACGCGCTACGCTGTCACACGAGTGATCCCCACCAGCATTACAACTGACGTGGCTGCGTTTCTTCTCCACGTAGTCATCCTGCTCCATGGTGCTCCACGCGAGTTGCTCACTAACCGTGGCCGTTGCTTTCGTGCTCGATTATTCGACGAAATGCTCCAGCACTGCTGCATTAAGCACTATTGCACCACCGCTTACCCTCCACAAACGAAAGGCCTCACCGAACGCCTCAACCACACGCTCACGGACATGTCAATGTATGCATCGGATGATCACCGTGGTTGGGATATTACTTTGCCGTTTGTAACGTTCGCATATAATTCCTTTCATCAAGATACAATGGGCGCCTCACCCTTATATCTTCTATTCTGTGGCGACCCTGCCCTTCCGTATAACAGCGTACTGCCTCCCACCGTCAATGCCTGTTCCTATGTTCGTGACGCCATATCTCGAGCTGACACCGCATGTGTTATTGCTCGCCGCCAGCTGGCTTCCTCCCAAGATTCTCAAAAACGCCGCCATGATTCTCGTAATCGGGTTGTTAACTACTCTCCGAGCTCTCTCGTCTGGCTCTGGACTCCGGCTCATAGAGTTGAACTGTGTGAGAAACTCTTTCCACGCTACGCAGGACCCTAGCGCGTTTTACGGCCAGCCACTTCCGTGACATACGAGATCACCCCTCTGAATCCGCCAAAACGGTCCGCTATGCCACGTACCAAGATCTTTCATGTGTATCGAATGATGCCGTATTACACCGGCAGTAGGTCACCGACCTAGTGCGCACAGGGACTGTGCTTCTCGTGTGCTATGTTACATATATGCCTTGCGTCGCTGAACGTTTAAGAAGACGATAATCAACACTTAGACAGAAGGAAGACGAAGCTGTAGCAACGGTAGTTGGTGCTAAGAGAAGGTTGGCGCTTGCCAAAACATTCACACAAGTGATCAGCCGTTGTGTTTCTGGAGCTCTTCCTGCAACGTATCCATATAAATAAATATATATATTCTAGTGCGGAATTTGAGGCGCCTCTCGGTCATAATTTGTAATGCAGCAGCCATTTGTGACGTATTTAATATTTTCTTCGAAGATCTAAATCTCTGTCAGAACTCTGGGCACAAACTGGAACGCCAAAACAAATCAGCACGCTGCCAAGCAATCTTCTACTGTTATATCACCCTATTGGTGTCTGAAGCGCCGTACGCTACTGTTCAGCCGCCCCACAACCAATACATTTCTACCCATTCTTATCTACAATGCCGTAGAGCGGCCAGTTGACTGAAGACTAAAATATGTTCTTTAATCGATCGTGATGGGAGCAGTAAGCGCAACAAAGTTGTGGTCTCAGAATAATTAGGTTCTGGTAGCAATTGTTGAGTTTGTAACAAAGCTTCCACGTTACAGGGCGCTTACCAGTTTGCTAATGCTCTTATAAGTATGTTCCCATTTTATTTCATATTATATGTAATTCGTGCTCCAACACGCATATGCTGAATGTTATCCCTAATGTAACAATTTACATATGTCTATACCTGAGAATTGTTCTTGTTTTGGTAATCAGTGTGTACTGAATGAAAAGTATGCTACCTGAGGTGCAAAATGTCTCTGTTCGGATATAGCTTTTAGCTCCTGGTTCATTTTATTCACAGTGAAAAAAAATAGGCTCACTTTACATGGTCATAAGAATTAGCCCACAAGAAGGATGCAGCTTGCACTCGTGATGTAGCTTTGGCGGGACTCGTACAAGAGTGCATGCAAGTGGAGAAAGAACCTAACATCCTTCTTGTGGCAAATAATACAATAAAGATAAGTATTCACTGCTACCGTATTTACATATTTATTTAACTAGTTGCCTCTGTGATGATTGCTTTGCCCGGACGAAGACAAGTCCACTTGTCGAAGCGTTGGCTCAACCTGCTTACCGAGGCTTCTCCCCTCTACCATTGTTCAGTGCTGTTTCATATAGTTATTTAGGAGTTATTTATGGGTCCTCCTCGCTCTTATCCCGTGGAGGTAAGTGTGTTATAGCGTCGTGGCCATCGGGGTAGCAGATACCCTGGAAACATCTTCCCGGCAGCTCTTCACCTTCGTCAGCCTGTGTGTTAGAAAAAGTTACAAGTGATAAGTGAGAGTGTAAAGTGACATATAGGCTCATACGTTCTGCAGTGCAACCTTAGGGGCTTTCTGTACAGCAGCCTGCAAGGTTCAAAAAAGATATATGTTGAATTTTACAAACATGATGAAAATTAAAAATCAAAACCCACTTTACTATGTTTGAATAGCATATTCTGTGGCCATCATGCTCTCTTTATCAAACTTGTTCAGGTGGTGTTGTGTGTATCAGGCTTCAGTTCGATTTTTTTTGTCCTTTCATGGACGCTTCCTATTGCCTTCTTTCGCTGCCTGTTTCAAACTAATAGCAACATGTAATTTTTACGCGAAACATTCTGCACGCACAAATATCACTGCGCAGTTTCACAACAAATAGGTTGGATGTGCAGTTCCCACGACTACTGAAATTACGGTTACGCACGTTAGTACCTCTCCAAGAAAACTCGATCAGCTTTCAATGCTTTTTAGCATGCCGAAACCACTGGCTTAGCAACGTTTGTAGGAACATTATAACAGAGGATGTGTCGTCTACTTTTCTTTATCGGACAGTCTAAATTATCAAAAACTACAATGCTCGCACAAGTGAAATACATTTTCTACCATCTGTTATAAACGTTTACCAGTATTCTTGCCTCGTACATGTAAACGTGCACCATTGGCTTCTTCATATCAAGAGCCATGCACTGTGCAAAAATACGGAGGCCAGGTGAGTACCCGCGTGTTGTGGAAAACATGACTTCCAGGGTAATTTAATGAGATGAAAACTGAGTGTGGGTGACTGAGGAATAAAAAAAAGTATTTTTTCACGTTGTTGAAACTTGCGTCGTGTGTAGCTTTTAGGGTCAGCAGTATATATTGCCCTGAACGGTACTAACAACGTTTAGCAAGAAATGGGAGCGCGAACGATGGCACCAGGCTGAATTCCTTTTCGTATAACTGGTTTGCTTCAGCGAATCAAAGTGAACTAAACTTGAAGGTTAATCAAGGAATATTTGGAAAGATAATGCTTCAACACACTATAAAGCAGTGTAGGCTTTAGACGTATTTATAAACAGGCCGTCAACTTGAAGCTCTTCTTTACAGATGGGAGAAATAGACGAAAACGATTGTTGAGCTTATAGAGTACTAATCTCAGCTTTACAGCTGAAATTTGATTCCAAACTATGGGAATTCCCTCTGAGCGTCGTCCGAGGGTTATAAAGCGGTCGGAGCTACGTAAAAACCTGTCATGCCGCTCCAAGAGAACGGAAAGCATAAACAATTCTTTATTTTGTTTTCTTGGGCGGCATTTTCTTCCAACGTCAAGTCGTGACCGGGCAAAAGTCATTCCTATAGTTCACTGAAGGCATTAGGTAATTCTGAGAAGTCACTTTTGAAACACATTCTCTCATCATAAAAAAACACCTGTTGTGCCTATATAATCATGAAATTCAAAAAGCTGTTTCTCAGATAATTAGCTTCAGAAGTTATTGTATTTCACATAACAGCAAACAATGCGACAAATTGTTAACTTGGAAAATATAAATGTCATATCCTTATGCACAGTACTAGTTTCCACTGAAGCACAACGGTTCTGAATTAATCTGGTATTTATTCTTCCTAAAAAGCTGCTATTTAAGACACAGAGTAGCCATTCACTGGAGGTTCTTTGTTCTCGTTCAATACTAAAATATTTTTAACTTGTTCCAAATAGATTACTAAATGTGCTTCTTTATCACGGATGTAGAGCTCAGTATATGCTGACTCCATGGCGTCTGTGGACGGCACCTTTCCAGCCCACATACTTATTTTGTCTCCAGAGTAGAACACCACGAGTGTAGTGTTATGTGTGACAAATATTATATCTTTAATTGTTTTATTTCAGTCAAGAGCTCAAAACCATTTTATTATTTCCCCAATAGTTATCACTATATAGACGCAACGGTGGCGTAGCACCAAGACATCCAAGTAGCATGCAAGAGGAACGCAGTTCGAATTTTGGTGCGGTGCGGTTCTACAGCCTATTAAAAAGTCTACGTGTCGGTGGAATCGCATTAACAGGTCTGTGGTGCAACCTCATCTCAGTGACCACCTCCGGAAATGCACTCCCTACGAAGAATAAGATTTGTCCACCCTGGTGTGTCAATTGGCCCCCACCTCCCTTATGAATCGACTAATGAGAACCCAGTACCCTGCTCAAACATAGGACACATTTTCACCAACCAGGAGCAATGCTTTCAATGTCCCCAAGCAAGCTCTACGATGGAAAGCGACGCGCACATTAGATCGCTCTCGTCTCGTTGAGCAGTGTAATGTAGTAATGGCCGGACTGCCGCCTGGCTTCCTTCTCAAAGGAAGCACATTACGATCCTCTCAGTTTGGTAATTGTCCGACCCCGTAAAAAAATTGGCAACTAATCAATGATGCTCCTGTATTATCTGGTGCGAAATAGCATGGCCGACAGAAGAAAAGCGCATTCACTCGAGCCGAAGAGCGCATCTTCATCGCGTCGATGATGCAGCCGATTACTACACAAGCTTTATTTAACATGCTCTGTGGTCTACATTTACCGAACGGGTCCCTCAAAATAGCATGCATGAGGACTAGTGCAATGTGTAATGCAAAGAGAAGTAAGCGGCACCTAGCTAGCATTTTTTATTGCTTTTGCTTAGCTGTCTTTCGTGCGCAGAATAGGTGAATTATCTTCTCTAGCATCTTTTTAATCGTGTTTTGTTGTCCTTTTTTTCCCTCAAATTAATAACAGTTGCATCGTACCCGCGCTTACCTGATACTGAAACGTGGAAGCTAATGTAAAGAGTTCTAATTATGTAGAGGACAACACGGAGAGCTATTGAACGGAAAATGGTAGGTGCAGCATTAAGTGATAGGAAGCGTTCAAAGTCGATCAGAGAAATAACTCGACCTAATGTAATTTTAATGCAAATTGGATTCCATGGCAAGAAAAGCGTAAAAGGGGACAGCAGAAACTTGGTGGGTGGATAAGTTAGGAAGTTTGCAGGGAGCATGTGAATGAGGCTGGCACAACACCGGATTGATTGGAGGACTGTGGGAGGGGCTTTCTCCCTGCCGTGGGTATAGTCCGGCTGATGTGGCTGATGATGATACTAATGATGATGGGAAAGGCCTTCACCATGCAGCGAGTATAGTCCGAAAAATGATGACGATAATGACGATGAATGCACCAAGCTTTTGCACTCTTTATTTCTTGCTGCCAACAGTCGCTGGCTGGCAACCTTGTCTGTAGCGTGCGTGACGACGCAAATACAGGCGCGCAGATTTTTTCTCCTAATATCCTAATATGTTCACGTAGTTATAGCAGTTTCTTTGCAGCGCGAGATTATTTCATATGAGTGCCGCTACGCGCGTCTACATCCACATTCTTCTTGATTGATCTATAAGTGTTTGAGTAGTTTTTCTCGAACCTTCTTTACCAATTCTTGCTATCTCCACCATCGAGACGCAAACATCTTTTTGCGGTTGCAAGTCAGCGCAATAAGGAATTTTCTTAGGAAACTCTTCGCTCTCTTCCTAGCTGTTTTAGTGTAACCATTACTGCGTGACAATGCCTAAATCAGAAGCATTGATTTGGGGCATATTGTTTACCTGACTTCTTTTTGGTATACTTACCCAACAGTCTAGTCCTTCTGGTTTGTAAACTCCATAAATGTATGTGTTGTTTTCAGGAATGTAGGCACAGTAGTACATGCACTCTTGAACTCCAATTTGCTACAAAAGGGAGAAAAAAAATAGTTGTATAATGTACTCGTTTACTGAGATCCCTATGATAAAATTATGACACATAGTTTTTCATGTGTACGAGATGAATGTGGCTGTCCCAGAAAGCTTTGGATCTTAGCAGACATCTCATTGTTTAGTAATACTCTGATACACAGTGTTACCCTATACACTCGATGGCAGAAGTCTGAGAGTCGCGTCTGGCCATTTTGGCCTATATGAACCTAATCAGAATTTCCATTAGCCCCATTTATATGGCACAATTTACAGAACTCGTCTCATTTTCACGTCCAGAGATATGCTCATTAACTGCTTACCATTAAATGAGACTGTATTTTGCGTGAATTTACTGTGATTCACAGTTTGAAAGTGAGGTTTTCGTTAGCCATTGCTGCGGTTAGCGTTCCGTATTCTGCCGGCGATTGCTTCATGGTAGCGACACTCATACAATAAATTTTGGACGCAAGTCAGGACCCCACACACAATTTCAGGCAATAGTTAATAGTCACTTCTGCTGTCGCCATCAGAGTTAATATCTAAATCAGGCAAGAAAATTACTACAAGGCGTGAAACCTCCCATCTGGGTACTTCTGTCACTGATAGCAACTTTTGCCAGTAAAGCATTAAGTCTTCTTTATAATCGTTCTTTATACATGCCAATCCTATCGACAGAACGAGGAAAACTCTCAACTAGCCTATTCCATCATATGTATGCGTCATGGAGCAGTTACGAATGAATTATAATAACTATCATTTCTATTATTATATGAAAGGGAACAGCCACTAAAAAGCTACTTCGAAAAGCAGCTTGATGAGATGACTGCCGCCGTATATCACGGCATTTGACAGCAGACGACAAGCCACGCTTACCTAAATGTATATATTATGAAAGCAATAATAGCCGGAGTATAAAAACGTTAAGGTAATTAAGAGAAAATACAGGCAAATAATGCAAAGACATGCCACAAAAGAGGACACTATTCGCTTAGAGATTTGTATTCAATAATTATTTAACGGATTAATTTAATTGAAGAACGAAAACGTTACTACTATTAGTGATTATTGATCTAATATGGTAGGAAGATTGAAGCGAAATATCTGCCTGCCATAGTTAGTCCGGCAGAGTGTAACTTGCCAACGTTCGAGGTTACGGGTGTCATGTGCATTCATGTTGTCTTGAAGTGCCGCTATGAGCGCTAGTGTGGTGTCCATTTTAGTGATGTCTTGTTTATATAGATGCAAAAGCGTGCAGTTACACAGAGGTCACTTGAATCATTTTTTGGTGCTTAATTATTAGTTCTGTATGCACTAAGTAAGAAGCTTTCAAAATTAATCTTATTGCCCTTTTTTGAAGCACGTATAGCTTTGTGACGTTCCTTGCTGTAGCTGTCCATACTAACGAGGCGTAGTGCAGAATAGACCAAAATAGTGATTTATAAAGTGAAATATTAAAGGAAAGTGGAGGATATACTGAGCAATGTTGACGTAGGGAACCAATTTTGCATGAACCTTTGTAGAAATTATTGCATGTGTGAATCCCTTGTCATGTGCGCTGAGAAATACACGCCTAACGTTTTCATAGAATGAGTGATTTCTACCCGAATGTCACGTCGTATCAGAGGAGGGAGCTTGGTAGTTTTGTTTCTGGAGCGGAAGAGAACGGCCTTTGTTTTACTGACATTGAGTTTTAAACTGTTTTTACAAGTCTAGTCGGCAATTTTGGTCAAGGTTGTATTAGCGCGGTTGGGCACTATGCCTTCTGGAACTGTTTATAGGTGTAGGAAGTAGGTGTCTTGTCCCATGAGTTATGCCATAATCCCACACACTTAGTGAAATTCAGCATGCTGCCGCTTTTGGCACAGTATTCCTGCGTTATGTTCAGTATAGTCCAAATACTGTCTCTGTCCCGTGCAAAAAAGCAACGTCATCCGCGTAGGCTAGTACTGTAAACTGAAGCCCCTAACTTCCTTACTCTGCAAAACATTTCGACACAATGGCTCCAAAAAAGCGCAAAAAGTGACGGCGACAGTGGGCAACCTTGGTGAACCGAAGAGAGTACATTTATACGTCTCGTTAATACTCGATGTACAATCAAGCTCGTGGTGCAAGTCATATAGGCCATTTTTAATCCTTGCAATCATCGAACCCAAACCTACACGCCTCATCAAAAGGAAAAGTGTTTCATGCAGCACTCAATCGAAGGCCTACGCCAAATCAATCTGGAACATGGCAACGCTGAGAAATTCGCTGTCACAAAGCTCTAATACGCTTCTAGCGACGGGAAAAGCTCTTCATAATTCCCCTTGTCTACAGTGAGAATGATAGCGAGATTTCGCGAGTGACAGATACTGCGTCATTCCTCTCCTGTAGACGAATTGTAGAACGCCGGTGAACTTTAATGCGTTCACTGAAATGCTGGTTGTGTTCGTTGTTGTTGCGACTGAAGGAAAAAGGAAAAGAAAATGCACGGGTCTGCTACGAGTTCTGTAGCCTAGTCACCTACGTTGCCGTTTGTGGTTGTGGCTGTAGGAAGAAGGAATAGAACATGCAAGGGCCTGCTACTGGCCTACAACAGATAATATTCTGTGGCCGGCTAGCCCCCGCCGCAAGCGGCGTTGACCTACCAGTTTCAGATCCGTAGGGCCAGGAACAGCCACCCTTCGCCACCTATTAATCCTTGCCTCGTGCAGACAGAAGAGAAAACAAAGAAGAAATAAAAAGAGGAGAGAAATACGCGCATCGCAATAGCCGTCGTCCATCACCGATACGGAAGCAGGTGCAATGACGGCCTACAACAGATAAAAATATGGTGGCAGGCTAGTCCCCTCCGCAAGCGTGAGGTGGTGATAAGAACATTTATTAGCTATACATGGGCAAAGAGGAATGTTCGGATCGGCCTATATGGGACCGATCCTTACAAGCACTAGGTGGAGGTCCCTAGTTTGGGGCCCCAGTGGCGGTTGCCGCCACCCGGGCGCGGCCGACTAAGGCTTGTTGGGCCTGTAAGTCGTGGCAGCCGAGCAGGATCACCTCCCAGTCCTCCCGGGTTGGGTTGGGGATGGGGGGAAAAGCCAGGTTGGAGGGGCAGGCCCACACAATGTGATACATGTCCGAAGACACCGCTCCAGAGTGTGGGCAGCTGCCACTAAAGGAAGGGTCAAAATGTTTTAGGGCTGCCCGGCACAGCAAAGGCGGAAAAGGAGCCGCTCATCCATCTTTTTGAGGCCTTTACATGGGCTGGAGTAAAGGCGATGACAATTTTGATAGTACATCGGGATACCTTTGAAGCTGTAGGCTGGATTAAAATCGTTTTTTCTGATCTGGTGGTGAAGAGAAAACATCCCGGTGAGAGAGCGCACGGGCGGCTGCGTCTGCTGCCTTGTTTCCTGCCAAACCCTGATGAGCAGATGCCCATATAAGGTAACGGAGTGCAGGGTTCGTATCCCGTATGTAATTTGAGTAGCTTTGATAGGTTAGTAAGGGAGTCCAGCCTTGTCTGACGATCCGACAGGCTCCTCGCGAGTCATTCATTATGTATTTTGAATCTGAGTGTGAGGCCGCGAGAACAATCGCGACCTTTTCTGGGTGTGTTGTACTGTGGGCTCTGAAGGTGAGACCGTTAACCGTTTTGCTGTTGTGAACTACAGCGGCCATGTACCATCCCCCATGGTGAGGGCCGGAGGCGTCCACATATTACACACCTGTTTTGTTGCCATAATGCCGAGCTAGGGCTTCCGCTAGTGCCAGGCGCCAACCATTATGATCTTCGTGTGACAAATTGGCTGGGTGAGGTCGCACACAGAGGGTGCGTCTCCACAGCTCTTGGATGCGAAACCTTCTTCCGCGAGAGTGGTGCGCTCTATACGGAGTCAAACAAGGAGGCGGCGACCCGATTCCGTTTGCGATAAATGTTTGTACTGGTTTGTAAGGAGCGCCTCCCGGAGCTCCCGGAAAGTATTCACCACCCCAAGAGCCATAAGACGGCTGCTTGAAGTAGTGATGGGGTGGTCCAGGGCACGCCTAATAATTTTGCGAAGGATGGCCTCAAGGGCATCCTCCTCTTGTTTCCGTAGATGGAGATAAGGTGTCGAATAGAGAATCCGACTGGTCACGAAGGGGTTTGCCAGCCACAAGGCATCCTTACTTCGTAACCCCCCACGTTTGTATGAAACCCGGTGGACCATGTGGCCCACCTGGTCCCCACCTTACGGAGTTTGACAAATTTTGTGTCTCACCGTCTTTGTTTGTGGATGTAGAGTCCTAGTATCCGTATCTCGTCAGCTTCGTGTACGGGACCACTGTCTAAAGAAAGAGTGATTTGAGTGTGCACTTTTGCGAGGGGCGGAGGTGCACAAATTCCAATTTTTGTGGGGAACACTGAAGGCCACAGCGGTGGGCGTAGCGGTACTATCGTCGCCGCTTTTTGCCGACTGGTTTCAATATCCCCTATGCTGCCATGCGTGGCCCACAGGGTGATGTCATTGGCATACAGGGCATGCTGTCCACAGGTGATACCATCGAGCTGGGCTGGCAAGTGCATCATAGCTTTGAAGAGCAGCGAGGAAAGTACCGTGCCTTGAGGGGTCCCCTGCGTGCCGAGTAGGTAAGGACTATGCTCATTACCTTGGATGCGAATGTATGATTGACGATTCGTGAGAAATTGCTTTATGTATTGGAATGTCTGGAGGCCACAGTCGGTCTGGCTTAGGCAGTGAGTATATGATCTCATGTGTTTTGTTATCAAATGACCCTTTGAGATCTAAGGCGAGCACTATCCGGTCATTATGGGGGCATTCGAGTGGGTCAGATACTTCCCGATTGAGTTCTAGGGGGATATCTTGAACGGATCTGCGTGGGCGGAATCCGAACATGGTGCCCGCGAATACATGTTTTTCTTCAATATATTCGATAGCCGGTCCCGCACCATAGTCTTCATTAGTTTGCCTGAGAGATGGGGTGGAGGTTATCTGTGTCAATTGGCATGCCTGATATAGGAATAAAGGTTACAAGAGCCGTTTTACAGTCGCTTGGCAGGAGGTTGTCCCCGCGCAAAATTGCGCTGATGTAGTCGAGGAGGGACTGGTATGCCGAGTCGAGCAGGTTCGTCAAAAGCTTGACGGTGGCCTTATCCCTTCCCGGGGAAGTGCCCCGTTTTATTCTGGCAAGAGCCGCCTGCAGATCATGTAGCTGTAAAAGGTGATCCAGCTCTGTGCTCTCTCTGCGTGCATAAGAGTATACAGATAAGAGTACGCAGTGACCTAACCAGTCCCAGCCCCGTAGGGCTAGGAGCAGTAACCCCCGTTGCTTCGACAAGGGGGCGCGTGATGTACCGTCACGACATGTCACGATGTCACAAGGAGATTAATGCATATAGGAAGCTGACCTCACCAGGCGCCCGATCCAGGCTTCCGTGCGGCCTTTCATTTGCCGCTTCCTCGAAAACCGCACCACACAGCGAACAGACGCAGAAGCAGATGTCTAGGAGGAGTTAGTGCATTAGGCCTGAGCGGCGTTTGAAATTAATTTGCAGAATAGAAAAGGCATAGTATCTGTCACAATTCTCCGTGGACACATGTACCACGCCGTAAAGGAAGGAAGGAATGTGGTATAGTAGTCGCTTTCTTTGCTCGAAGCATCATTCACCGCCACATTCGCAACATATGTGTATCAGAATGCGGCACTCAGACTTTCGCTTTCACAAACTTTAGTCGCCAAAGTGTGTCGTAATTTTATTGCGATAGCAATACTGCGCCACGTTTCGAACCTTGAACAACCGCGAAGAAGGAAAATAGGAGGAGGAAGAAGAAGAAGGAAAAAAAAGAATGAAAAGAAGGAGGAGGAGGAGGAGGAGAAGAAGAAGAACGAGGAGAAGAACGCTCGGTCACGGACTGCTAAGGCTTTCGCTCCACATTCGGTTCAGCAGCATTGAGCCCTTCTCATTTATATGTGGGCTGGTAGCTTACGCTATCGCCTCATACGCTTAAAGAATGTGTTTAGGTGCCCCAATAATGTAGTACCTTACACTGATAGAGCATGATAAAGGAATAATGTAGCAGGTAAAATAAGCTTCCACCGTTGCTGTCGCAATTCAACTAGGAAACCACAACTAATTTTTTTTCTTATACAAAGCGCACAAGGTTAAATCGAATCTTGTTTCAAAAACCACTCTCTTTTTGCATCTTTGATCGTGAAGCAGAGCTTTTGCCCTGAAAAGGGGCATGGCGCAGTTGTCTAACGGTAGTGGCCAGCGAGGCCAGTCTCACTGCCCACAATCTGAATTCAAAACCTACTGACGATGAAGATGTTTTCTTATTCCATCGTCGCACGCAAAAGTGAAAGGTTAAATGTCTCCTGACGGAGACACGTATGCGCGTGTTGTGAGGATACGGTTAATACTGCTCCTTTAATGAGAACGCTCAATTAACAAAAGCCATAGGCGAATCAAAAGTGTTAGAGAGCTCAGATGATACGCCCTTTATGAAATATGTAACTTTACTATTTATTATATATTAATATCTAGTATGCCGCACCGAACCGGACGTTAACAAAAAAGAGAACAGGAAGATGAGCAAAAATGATATCTGCACCACAGTCACTGCGGCAGCGTAAACGGCAGCATCCACTCTTTGCTGATATTACCAAGCGAAACTGAAACACCAGAATCATCTCACTCCTCGATACACACCTTAAACAGGCCGTAAGAGTAAGGCGAGCAAAAGTAAACTCTTGAAAAAGGTAAAACGTGAAAAACTTTCAGTTGTTAGCCCCTTAGATGCGCCTTCAAAATACATGCATTTAATTAGACATGAAATGCCCTTAAGCGCGGTGTGCCTCTCCTTGAATCGATTTGATAATTACATGTACAGTCCTCAAAACAAAGAGATCAATTGTGGATGTGTACATAATGGTAAGCTTACTATTCTCTTGGCGTCGGGACAGGCGTGTGCTATGTTATGAGGATGAGCCTCGTTATCTTTAGCCGGCTCCTCTGTGTTCAGTGTTTGGCTGGTTGCAAGTGTTGCTGAGTTGTCAGTACTTGTCTCCATGATGTACTGTGCACCTGAAACAAGGATGTTAACTATTATTATTATCGTCACTCGCTGCCACAAAATTCGTATAATTACCATGTTTTTGCTACGGAGTACTTTCGACCATCTGGGTATCTTTAACGCGCGCTGAAAACGCGCAGCACACAGGCGCCACTTCGTTTCTTCTCTGTCGAAACGCAGCCGCCGATCCCGACCGTGGCGGCTGCGTTTCGATGTGTAGTTTTGATGGAGGCGAAACGAAGTGGTGTCAGTGCGCAGTGTGCTGTGCAGTGTCAAGAGGGGTAGGATGGCTGGTCCTGGCCTTGATGGTGCTGGGATAGGTAGGTCAGCGCCGCTTGCGGACGGGGCTAGCCTGCCACTAATATTTATCTGTTTTAGACCGTCATTGCCCCCGCCACCACTCCGGTGGTGGTGGACGACGCGGCTGTTGTTGCGCCGCGCGTCTTTCTCTCCTTCTTTTTATTTCTTGCAAATTTTCTCTTCTGTCAGCACGAGGCAGCGAAGGTGGCTCAGCTAGAGTCAGTAGCAGGCCCCTGTATTTTCTTTTCCTTCTTTCTACAGCCACAAAAACGACAACAACAATAACAGCAACAACAATAGCAAGATCCCCAGGTGGTCGAAATTACTCCGTACCACTCCGCTACTGCTGCCCTTTCTCTCTTTCCACTTTCACTGGGGAGGAGGGTGGCTGGTTCTGGCACTGATGGGGCTGGGACAAGCAGGTCACCGCCGCTTGCGGCGGGGGTTAGCCTGCCAGCGAATTTATATTTTGTAGGCCGTCATTGCACCCGCCATCGCTTCGGTGGTGGACGACGGATGTTGCGGCGCGCGTCTTTCTCTCCCTCTTCTTTTTCGTTCTTCTCTATTTTCTGTTCTGTTATTGTTGTTGTTGTTGTTAAAAGAAGGAAAAGGAAAGTTGTAGGAAGAATGAAAAGAAAATTTGGAGGACGCTTAAGCTTCGCCTTCAAGAGTGGAACGCGATAGCGTTATTGCACCTCGTTCGCACCGCCCACTAAAGAACTCGGTGTCTCGGAGGGAGAAAGCCGGGCAGCCACGCGCCATGAAGACGGACGCGATCATGGGGATGACGCCTTGATGGGATCGTCCTCTATCTCGCTTGGAGCACCACGTAGAAGCATGATTCCTCGGAAGCAGCTCGGCACACATCGCAGGGGACGCTTTCCCAGCAGAAGCGCTACGGCGCAGCGATCACGTCAGAGGCGTCCGGCATCAGACGCTGCACCTAGCAATCGCACTGTGAGCGGAAAGAGGAGCCGCGTCGCCTAAACAGCACTGTTCGAGTGACGCACGCTGGATGCTGGAAGGGGGAGAGAGCGAGAAAACTTATTAAACGCAAGGATATTGGGGCATCCTCGCACGGGTACCAGCGCGGCCCGAAGGGGAGAAACGGGTGAGCGAAGATAGTGATCTAAAGAAAGGAAAGACGCTTGATTCTACAACCCGTGAGGGTGCACGGCGAAACGTCAGGGGCGAGTGGCGCGCCACGTGTCGGGGCAACGCCGCACATTGCGAGGAGGGGTTCTGTGTTTGCCGCATGATGGCTCTGCATGTGCGCAGAGCGCAGAAGAAATGTAGCGGAAACGTACTTCGCTACTCGTGTAACTGCGACTTCTGTAAGTAACATGCTCATAATTACCGATATACACCGCAGTATAACGTTCTACGGCACGTTTCTAAGGCAACACCGCATTTACTAGAAGCGCTTTTGTACTGCTTTCAAGCATCTAACTTCCGGCCACCGTAGTGTACGGACGCGGAATCATGAGCTCCGTCGGAGCGGCGATAGCGGCCGTTGCTGGCCGCGGAAACAGGTTTAGCGCCGAAGAAGATAAGGACTACGAGATCGTTTTGCCTACCCTGCCCACCGGACGTGTTGTGTTAAACACGATGTTTTTGCACGGCGACGTGCGTATGAGGCCCTACAGGGTCGAGGACTTCAGGGATGCCCTCGCTAACGTCGGTGCGCTCCCCGACGTCGTGGCGTTGGGGGCGTACCAAATCAACCATGTGTGGGCGGTAACCATGAACAGCACGGAAGCCGCGAAGAAGCTGGCCGCCTTAAAGGAGCTGGAAGTCAAGGGACGCCGCTGCCTCATATTCGACCCTGAAGACCAGCAGGTGAAGCTACGCCTGCACTGGATGCTACACGGTGTCCAAGACGCGGACATCCGGACTGCTTTCGCGGCGTTCGGAAACGTGACCGAGGTGACGCGGGAGCGTTGGCGCGTCGTTGGAATGAAGGAAAAGGGATCCACCACGAGAACAGTGCTGCTCAAGTTGAAGCCAGGTATGAAGGTGGACGACCTGCCCCACCAGCTTCGCGTCGCCGGCGAGTTGGCTCTCGTGGTGGTTCCCGGGCGGCCGATGCAGTGCCTGCGGTGTCACGGCACAGGCCACGTTCGCCGTGACTGCAAGGTGCCCAGGTGCTCCAAGTGGAGGCGCTATGGACACGCGGACGAGGACTGCGTCCGCACCTACGCGTCAGCGACCGGGCTCGGTGCGAAGGACGACAACAGGGAGCTGATGGACGTCGCTGAGGCTGAGGAAGCAGCAAAGGGTGCCGACGTGCTGGACAAGGTTCCCGTGTCGCAGGGCACCTCGGTGACTCCGAGTGGCGACGCCCCCCTTGCCGATAAGCCAGAGCTCGCGCCGGCTACGGTGAATTTGCCCCAGCCAAGCGAGGAGACCTCAGCGGACGCGGAGAGCCTGCCGGCTCCCAAGGACGCAGAAGCAAAGGAAGTGAGCGAGGTTCACCGGCACAACTGCGGTGGTCGGACGACCACGGCCGCTACCCCCGGGAAATGCCCACATGCCGACACCAGCACCGGCAGAGACAAGGAGGCAACGCCCACTTCTGAGGAACCACCAGCAAAGGCGCCTCAAACAAGGAGGGCCACGATGAAGCTTCGCTCAAACCTTGCGAGCGAGAGGCGGGCCGGCGACACGGCGCCTCTCGAGCACGGCCAGAAGCTCGAGGAGGACGGAGGCGTCTAGCCTTGTGCTAGGCGCGAGAGGTAAGCACCGTGCTTTCGGTCTCTTCTTATTTAAAAAATGGCTCCTGCATCACCGTTGAAGGTCGCCACGCTAAATGTTAGAGGTCTGGCAGGAAAGAGAAAACAAGGCCAGGTGTACCGACTTTTAACGAAGCATGATATTGATATATTAGCTGTGCAGGAGACGAAAGTTGACGGTGAGGAAGAGACCGAGAGCATGGTGCAACGTTTCACGCCTAGGTTTTTTGCTGTGGCTAGCCACGCTGTAGGCACATCGGCTTTCACGCCTAGGTTTTTTGCTGTGGTTAGCCACGCTGTAGGCACATCGGCTGGCTGTGTTCTTTTTGTGAAGAAGTTGCCGGGGCTTGAAGTGCTTGGTCATTTTTCTTGTGAGTCGGGCCGGTGTGCACTTCTAGATTTTTCGCTGAATAGCACGGATTGGCGGATTGTCTGTCTCTACGCGCCTAATGTAGCAGATGAAAGGGCGCAGTTTTTCCAAGGCATCCAGCAGCGGCTCTGCACCGATAGACAACTGATCGTCCTAGGTGATTTTAATTGCGTCCTTAGTGCGCGAGACAAGACAAGCCGGCGGCCATACCGAGACGCAAGCACTGAAGTGCTATCGCGAATTGTTGAGGAGTGTAACCTCGAGGATGTGGCAGAGTGTCTCGAGGGAGCCCGCACCGTAAAGCTCACGCATTTCCAGGGTTCGAGCCATGCAAGGCTGGACCGCATTTATGCATCCCTCGACATCTTACCTGAATGCAATAGTTATGAAGTAGAGCCGGTATCGTTTTCAGACCATTGTTTAGTTAAATGTTCTTTTGGATGGGTAAAGAGAGGGAATTCTTTTTCGTGGGAAATGTGGAAATTCAATAATAAACTCTTGCAGGATGAACATTTTACCCGCATAGTAAAAGAAGAAATTGAAAAAATAAACCCAAGTAAAAATATGGACCTTTGGCAACAGTGGGAGCTGTGTAAAGAAACTATAAAAATTAAAGCAATAGAGAGGGCAACATGTATACGGTTTGAGGAAAAGCAGAAAGAGACGGAGTTAAGGACACTGCTCCGTACGTTGCTTAAACAGGAAGCTCGAGCGCCGGGGAAATGGATTGAAGATATACGGAAAACAAAGCAAAAACTAGAATTGATAGACGAAGATCGTTATCGAGGTGCGTTAGTGAGGGCAAGGGCAGAAGACACAGCTGCAGGGGAGGCGCCATCAAAACGAGCGCTGGGGTTAGAAAAAGCAAACGCTCAACGGAACCACATCGACCAAATAGATTGGGGCGGTATCTTGGCGGCGGACAACGACCACATCAAAGCAGCGTTCAACGCCCATTACCAAACCCTCTTCGCATCCCACACGGTAGACGCTAACACTTTTAAGAATAAGTTTCTGGCGACGATACCGCGTCTGGACGATGAAGTGAAAGAGAGATTAGAACTAAAGATAACTGAAACAGAAGTGGAGCACGCTATCGACAGTTTAAATGCCGGTAAATCGCCGGGACCGGATGGGTTCAGCGCAGGTTTTTACAAAGAATTTAAGTACGAAATCACACCTATTTTGAACGCAATTTATAACGATGCCTACACATTAAATGCCCTGCCTCCGTCATATGGGTCATCCCACACCGTACTCATTCCTAAAACTGATGAAATAGACAAATTACGCCTGGTAACATCTTACAGACCCATAGCACTTACAAACGTTGAATATAAAATTTTTATGAAGGTTTTGGCCCGAAGGTTGCAAACGGTTATTAAGGATATAGTAGGACCACACCAAACGTGTGGGATAAAAGGGAGGTCAATAGTGACCAACATTCAAAAGGCGCGAAGTGTCCTTGAGTGTTGTGATGACTGGGATGGTCGGGTCGCCATGCTTCAGATCGACCTCGAAAAAGCATTCGACTGCGTCGATCACGAAATTTTGTTTTCCCTTTTAGAACATGTGAATGTTGGTTCAGTTATATGTAAGGGTGTGGCCCTGGCGTACCGTAACTGCACGACGAGAGTGATTATTAATAAGAGTCTGGGAGCCCCCATTCGACTGCAGCGTTCGGTGCGACAGGGCTGTCCCCTCAGTCCTCTTTTGTTTTGCATTTATATTGAAACATTGTGCATGAAACTTATGAATAATGTCAACATTAGTGCGTTTAGGTTACAAGCAGCCGAAGTGAAGCTGCTCGCGTATGCAGACGACATCGTTATTTTTACGGTTGACCAGGAGAGTATCACCGAGGCTGTCAAATGTATCCGTGAGTTCTCTCAAGTTACCGGTAGCGGGGTGAACTGGGCCAAGTGCCTTGGGCTCTGGCATGGACAGTGGCCGTCGAAACCAGATCGATTTGCCAATGTTACGTGGACAGACACACCGACCAAGTACTTGGGCGTCGAGCTGGGTGCCTACCGCGAAAGCGAGCATTATTGGAAAGGGCAAATGACCGAACTACGGGAGAGAGCCGAGAAGTGGAAAGGCGCAAACATGTCGATTTTTGCCAGAGCTACTGTATGCAATCTTTTTTTTATCAGAAAACTTTGGTACGCAATGCAAGTTTTAAGTTCTTCGCGCGTAAACGTACAGAAGTTACACAGGACTTTCGCCGTTTTTGTTTGGGCAGGTAAATGGGAACGCTGCAGCAGGACGAATTTGTTCCGTCGGGTAAAAGACGGCGGTTTGGGACTCGGCCATCTGTTTTGCGGCAGGTGGTCAACCGGTTTTTGTTTTTTCGGGATGCTTCGGACCCTTTCTTACGCACCGTCTGCCAAGTTAGGCTACGGCGCCTACTGCCGGAGTTTGTTGTCTCCACCGAAGAAGCTACGGGTAGGATTTTTGGTTATTACAGGGAGGTCGTCGCTAGTGTAAGACTTCTTTCAGTGCGTTTTTCTAATGAATATTTGTCCACTGTAAAACGAAAAAAGCTGTATCGCGATTTATGTGACATTGTTTTGCCACAACCCTTGTACAGAACCTTATACAGTGGAGGTCCGGGCAGAGATGTCTTGAAGAGAGTAAAGAAAATGCAGGTGTCGCCAGGAGCTAAGACATTTTTCTTTAAATTACACACCGGAACATTATCAGTAAAGAAGTTTTTGGAGGAAAGGGATTTTTTTTTACCGTGGGGGGCGCACTGTTTAATCTGCAAGCAGCCGGAAACAATAGACCATGTTTTTTTGCATTGTTGGGAAGGGGTTTATTTCTGGGATGTTTTGCAACGTACGATAAAGAAAGAATTTCCACTAGACTCCCACGGCATCCGGTATTTAAGCATTGATAATGAAGATGGCGTTCCGTATGATTTAATCATGCTCATGGGCCTCCACTCTATATGGCGCTCCAGAATGGCGGGCTATCACTGCGACAGGGATGCTCGACCCGCTAGAATATACTTTCGAGAAATTGTGAATTGGTTTATTGCCATACAGAAAGTGGCTGCTGAACCTCCCGAATGGCTCTCAAGGGTAGAGCCTTTGCTGTCGTTGCGGGAGTTTTAATGTACTGAGACGAAGCCAGCCTGACATTGGCTGATGATGACCTTCCAATATGTACTTTGTTTTGTGTTATTCGTGTTGTGTTCTTGTGAAATGGTATGAACCAAAGCCAGGAAATAAAGAAAAAAAAAAAAGAACTCGTGGCTGAGTGGTACCGTCTACGTCTCAAACTCCGGAGGCCCTGGTTCGATTCCCACCCAGCCCATCTTGGAAGTTGGTTTTTATTTATGAAGTGCATGCCGGGATTTATCGCTCACGGCCAACGCCGCCGACGCCGACGACACCGGCTTTTCTGCGACACGAGCTCCTTAACGCTACCGCGTTAAAATGCACGGGCCTGCTAGTGGCTCTCTAGCTGAGCCGCCTCCGCAGCCTCGGGCGGACAGAAGAGAAAGTGGAGAAGAAAGAAAAAGAAGAACGACAGAAAGACGCTCGCCGCAACAGGCGTCGTCCACCACCGAAGCGGTGGCGGGTCCAATGACGGCCTACAACTGATAAAAATCGGTGGCAGGCTAGCCCCCGCCGGAGCAGCCACCCAGGAGCAGCCACCCTCCACCCCCTCCGAATAATGCCATGTGCAATCAATTCCTATCGTGTGGCCTACTTGACATCATGCGTGACAGTCTGCCACTGTTAATGTCATGTACCATCAATTCATGTCATGTGGCCTACTTGACATCATTCTTGACAGTCTGCCACTAATAATTCCCCGCCGGGGTGGTGCAGTGGTAAGACGCCCGACTACTGTGCCGGAGTTCCCGGGATCGAATCCCGGCCTCGGCGGCTGCGTTTCGATGGAGGCGAAACGAAGTGGCGTCCGTGTGCTGTGCGATGTCAGTGCACGTTAAAGATCCCCAGGTGGTTGAAATTACTCCGTAGCCCTCCACTACGCCCCCCCCTTTCTCTCTATCCACTTTCACTCCCACCTTCATCCCTTTCCTTACGGCGCGGTTCAGGTGTCCACAGAGCAAGTGTGACAGATACTGCGCCTTTCCCTTCCCATGAACCAACCAACCAACCAACCAACCACTAATAATGTTATGTACAATAAATTCATGTCATGTGGCCTACTTGACATCATTCGTTACAGTCTGCCACTAATAGTGTCATGAATGATCAATTCATGTCATGTGGCCTACTTGACATCATTCGTGAGTCTTCAACTAATAACGTCATGTAGGATCAATTAATGGCATATGGCCTACTTGATATCATCCTTGACAGTCTTCCACTAATAATGTCATGTACAATCAATTCATGTCATGTCTGCTACTTGACATCATTCGTGACACTCTGCCAATAATAATGTCATGTAAAATCATTTTATGCCATGTGGTCTACTTGACATCATTCGTGGCAGTCTACCACTAATACCCTTACGGAAATGCCATATCAGGACTTATAAAAAAATTCCAGATCAGGTATATCAGGAATTGGGCAGATATGGTATATTAGGACAGATCTAGGCCAGATAAGGCATATCTGTCCAATTGCTGATTTCAAGTACCAGATAAGGCATATCTTTTTTATATGCCTGATCTGCCCAATTCCTGACTTCGAGTACCAGATAAGACATATCTGATCAGATATGCCTTATTTACCCAATTCCTGATTTAAAGATCTAGCCCGCATGGCACGTAGGTTTTGAACTATAGATCTATATATCTGCATATCAACATAACACTTTATTACAACACACACAAGACAATTTCAGTATTCCAGCTAAACACACCCTCAATCAAGTTTGCCAAGGGAAACCTGAACTTCCTCTTTTATTTCAAACCTTACAGGAAAATAGCTTTGAAACCACAGGTTTTCTTTTTTCCCTGCCTATGTGGAATCGCTCAAAGACGGGCCGGAATTACGTGTGTACACCGAGGGTCAAAGACATGCTCATCCGTTAGTGAATATTGAGATTCTACTCATTTAGGCGCGATACTATAAGAAACTAATGGGATATCTGAACAGAATAATGTCTACACGAGAAGCTAAAGTGAAAGACATCAACCTATTAAGTTAGATATTACATTTTTATTCTACTCTTTTACACACAGAGCTTTAACCAGTAAATGCTTTTAGTTTGAGCTGGTTTACTTGCTAAGCTAAATAAAATAAATGGCTAATAATCGAAATAGACTATTGAAAGGAAATTTAAAGGTTTGTCGATACCCGGAAAAGGTACCGCTAAACCGCAGGGCGATAAAACACACACTGCTGGGACTACAGATAATACCTAACCCTTAGCAAAATACATATAGGCTGTCAGGAAGTACTGGTGTTGCCTTAAGCAGAGACTGCAGTGCAAAATGAGCTAAGGCGCCTAACTCGTGGTTGCTTTTAAAATTAAGAGAGAAAACAAAGAAAAAAGCATGTCCGATGGCATTTGTCATGACAGCGACAGCTCTGCCCCTAAATCAAATAAAGCATGAAGCTACTTAGGTAGTGCAAATAATAATATTAATAATAATAATAATAATAATAAACAACGAAGGACCCTATCCACTACTGAAATTGGTTAAAATTGCTGGAGCGAAAGACAAATTAGCATTGAAATGTACGGAAAAATATCACATACTGGCAATTATCATCCAATTTACTGGTCGGAAAATTTTTCCATCAAAATAATAAAGTGAACAATATCCTGAGGCTGGCAAGTGCTAGTCCCGACAAGAAGTCTCACGCTCACGGTTTTGGTGATCGGGCGTGAAGATGAGGCGGCACGATGAGGGTGCGATACGAGGCAATGGTAAAGATTTGGCCGGGCCACCCAGGGCAGAAGCGTCGAAAAGCTCAATCGACCATCAGGTTCGCTGCCAAGGCTGGGGAGGCAGCTTCCACCCACAGTGGGGCACAGTAATTTCCTCTGTACCGACAGTCAGACAAGCTCTTGTAGGTTTGCTGTCGCATTTACATGCACAGCTAATAGCAAACAGGCGCTGGCACACACACACACACCAGCATACACAACATGCAGCACGCCCGCCAGCCGCACCAACTCCGATGTCGGCCACCGCGAAAGGAACGAGACAAGTGCTTAGTGCGCCTAAGCACTTGTCTGTGTTGAAAGGGGGAGGGGAAAAAAGCAAGCACACACAAAACGGAGAGCTCGTGGCCTACGCGGTATAGAGCGTGGCAGCGAGGAGGAGAGATGAAATGCGAGGCCGCGAAGTAGGGGCCGCCATTGTTTGAGAGGGAAGAGGGGAACGCGGGAGAGGAGGAGTCACTGTCTAGCCAGTGCGGCCCTCCACGCAGCAACCCCCAGCTGTTGCTGAGGGTGATTCGAACCCGACCTCGGCGGCTGCGTTTCGATGAAGGCGAAACGAAGAGGCGTCGTGTGCTGTGCGATGTCAGCGCACGTTAAAGATCCCCAGGTGGTCGAAATTAGTCCGTAGCCCTCCACTACGGCTCCTCTTTCTCTCTTTCCACTTTCACTCCCATCTTCCTCCCTTCCCTTACGGCGCGGTTGCGGTGTCCACAGAAAAACAAGTGAGACAGTTACCGCGCCTTTCCCGTCCTCTAAATAAATCAGTTGTAGTAAATAAATCTCTGAGGGTGAGTCACCGTCTAGACAGCTTAGAGGGGGCCGTATACTGAACTGCCATCATTTTCTTGATATTTTGAATCGCTCAACTTAACCGACCATGCGTTTGTGCACCGGACTGCCGTCACATTTTAAATAAAAATACGAGTGAGTAGACGGAAAGAGGAGCATGCAGCCATAACCCAGCGCCCTCCTCGATTAAGGAACACATGGTGTAATAATTATAGTGCAGCGAAATCTGCAGAATATTTGAAATATTAGGAGTAGTAGCTTTTTTATAAATTGGATACAATTAACACTAAGCATGCTGGCCATGCTGAGTGTAGAAAAATTGAAGCTCGTCCACATGATGCTTCAATTTTTCTACACTCAGCATGGCCAGCATGCTTAGTCGTCCACTGATGCGCCCCGCCGGGGCGGTGCAGTGGTAAGACGCCCGACAACTGTGCCGGAGTTCCCGGGATCGAATCCCGGCCTCGGCGGCTGCGTTTCGATGGAGGCGAAACGAAGTGGCGTCCGTGTGCTGTGCGATGTCAGCGCACGTTAAAGATCCCCAGGTGGTCTAAATTACTCCGTAGCCCTCCACTACGGCCCCCCTTTCTCTCTATCCACTTTCACTCCCACCTTCATCCCTTCCCTTACGGCGCGGTTCAGGTGTCCACAGAGCAAGTGTGACAGATACTGCGCCTTTCCTTTCCTATGAACCAACCGACCAACCAACCAACCAATCCACATGATGCCAATATTGATTATTTGCAGAAGGTAGACGAAAGCCATATATTGCTAATATGCAATCACTATGGCGCCTACATAATTAAGGCCCGGCCCGATGAGGTTATATAAAGTCCTGTTGATGCCAGGCATATGGCCCTGGTCTCTCTATATAAGGTCACGACGATGCCATATATGCCCTTTATCAGGCCAAATAAGGTCGCGAGGATACCATATATGCCCGTGATCAAGCCATATAAGGTCCCATTACCCGTTCAGATATGGATTATATGTTGCATAATATGGCCAAATCTGAGCCATATAAGGGCAACATTTTGCGCATATATGACCTTATCTGGCCCAGATAAGGTCTTATTTGCTGCCTTATATATTTGTATCTGGCAGCATATGTTCCATATCTGGAGCAGATATGGGATTTCCGTAAGGGTAATGTCATGTGCAATCAATTCATGTCATGTGTCCTACTTGACATCATTCTTGACAATCTGCCACTAATAATGTCATGTACAATGTATTCATGCCATGTGGCCTACTTGACATCATTCGCGACAGTCTGCCACTAATAATGTCATGTACAATCAATTCATGTCATATGGCCTACTTGAAATCATTCGTGACAGTCTGCGACTAATAATTTCATGTACAATCATTTCATGCCATGTGGTCTACTTGACATCATTCGTGACAGTATACCACTAATAATGTCATGTACAATCAATTCATGTCATGTGTCCTACTTGACATCATTCGTGACAATCTGCCACTAATAATTTCATGTACAATCATTTCATGCCATGTGGTCTACTTGGCATCGTTCGTGACAGTCTGTCACTAATAATGTCATGTACAAGCAATTCATGTCACGTGGCCTATTTTACAATTTATGATAGTCTGCCACTAATAATGTCATGTACAATCAATTCATGTCATGTGGCTTACTTGACATCACTCGTGACAGTCTGCTACTGCCCAGCCAAAACTACACTGGCGTACGTAAACAAGGCATATTGAGACAGAAGGGGGTCACGGCTAGTAAAAGCCAGCAGCGCGTCGTGTAGCATGGCAGGGGAACGAATGTCAACACGAAAGAAAGAAGTAAATGACACAGATGGCTGACAGGTCCTTGGGCGGAACCTAATCATCCCTGTAATGTTTTATTTTTACGTGACAGCGTTCAAGGCCCATTTCACCGCAAATCTGGTGTCGGAGCGGGCGTTGGCATTCTTACCGAGAAGCTTTGGACCACTGAAGTGCAACGAGGCGAAATATTTTATTCTTTGAGTTTAGCTCTCCACTACAGCACCTCTCTCTATAATCTTTCACTCCCACCTTCCTCCTTTTCCTTGCGGCTCGGTCAAGTTGTCCGCGGAGAATTGTCGCAGATACTGCGCCTTTTGTTTTTTGTAAACCAATTTGGAAATGCCACTGATGCCTGGTCTACTGTGCCAGCTTCTGTATGCGGTATGTTGGGTCTTTCTAGGAAGCGCCAAATGAAAGGCGCCGCACGGACGCCTCGATCGGACGCCCGGCGGGGCTATATAGGTTGGTTGGTTTGTTGTACAACTTTTATTTCAATCAAAAATGAGCGTCCTCTTCCCCGCCTTCGGCACGCGTGGCGGGGAATACGGGGAGCTGTGCGCCCACAGATTAGAGGCTGGCAGGTAGCCCTTGGCTTGTGGCGGCTTCTTTCGCCACATGGACGGTTCGGTGCAGGATTGCAGGGTACGCACTTAGCAGCAAGGTATCCAAGGCTTCTCTGCATGTTCTCTGTCGAGGTCCCTCCTACCCGCAGTGTTTGCACAGATCATTGTTCCTAATGTCTGGTAGCGCGTGAAACGGCCAGACCGGTTTCATTATGGTATAAGTTTATAGCCGCCTCCACGCGACAGCTTCTCTGTTATTTAGGTTAATATCTGGCGGGGGTACCAGTCTAAATACTAATTTATAATTGTCGATGATTTCTCCGCAATTTTGCAGACGCTCGTCGTATGCCCAGTGTTCGGGGCGAGGGGGGGGGTGGGCTCGACGGCTACCCGGAAGTATAGGGCTCGGGCTAGCTCGTGAGCCGCTTCGTTACCAGGGACGGCAGCGTGAGCAGATGTCCATATTAACTGAATTTTCCTATTCCGCGTTCTTTGGGTGAGGATTTTGGCTGCTTTCGGCGATATCCTCCCTTTCCAAAATTTTGGATGGTAGTTTTGCTGTCGCTAATTATGAACTTGGCTTCCGATCCTACGCAAGCTAGCGGAATAGCAACTTCCTCCGCAGTCTCTATGTAGCGGCCTCTGATGGCTGCCGCGTATACCGGCGTCCCTCGGCCATCGACTACCGAGACTACCGCAACGCCTATTCTGCCACTTGCCGCATCAGCATAGACTACTTCCTTCGCTCCCATGTTCTTGAACCGTCACTGTAGAGCTCCGGCTCGTTCGGCCCTTCTTTCGACAATAAGTTGGAGATGCATGTTTCTAGGAAAGAGGGGACTACCTAGGCGTTCCTGCTTTTCCTAATAATTTTGACTTTTTTAACTCATCTCACTCGTTTGAGGCCTACTTTTTCAGAGATCACCCTGCCCGTCGCGGTCGTGCTTAGACTGCCTGATTCGAAGAAGGCGCTAGGACTGCGCATGGATACCTCGAGCGAACGATCGCTCGAGTTCGGGGTGCATAACACGTGGGCAGAACTGGCGGAGGCAGTGCGAATCTCCCTGTTAGCCAAATGCATGAATGGGCTGATGGCGTCATGTCCAGTCATGAACGGATGTGACGTCATCATGACATCAGTTCTAGTCATGACGTTACCAAGTGATGACATTATAGACACAGTCATATCTGTCAATATCATCGTCACTCTATCAGTAACTACCGCTAACTACCATTATCGAGCACTATCTACCACGAACTGGAGACGGTGGCAGTCTCCACGGCATCCACGCTGGCATGACGATAGACAAGGCGAATTCACGTTTCTCACGTGCCCTGTGTGACTGTCAGGATGATTGACAGCTATAGTGTGACCGAACACCGGCAGTATGAGCTATTAAAGGCTTTCGCCTGAATGTCATGAATATAGCGTTGGCAGGCACTGGCTGGCGGCAGACATTACATTGCCGAGCTATAACTAGGCGCAGGGTTGCCGGACTTGACACTTGGCAGGTGTTGCCAACTCGTGCTTCTCCTTTCATATGGATGATATCAAAGCCTTCAAGGACCCTTGCATTAACGTTGCCCTTAGGTCATGCTGGCGCGCTCATGAGGATTGGTTAAAGCGGGGCTTCATATGTGCGGTTGTAGCCTACATCATGGTGTGATATACTCTCTTAAAAGCGGAGTTTAATTTTTGTTTTCTCGAGGACTCCGGCTCATAATCTATGGGCGAAAAGGAAGAGCGCCTTGTTCATCGCTGATATCTGTGCCGTTACATTTATTGTGTCAAAACCTCGCGTAATCATATTCAGGTAGAAGGCTCAGTGCTTGTCCTGACAGAAGACATTCTTTTTCAGCTCAAGCCGAGGAAGGCAACTGCGGACTTACTCGCTTCTTTCAAAGAATTTCCTGTAAGCGAAGGATGCATTTAATTTTGGAAATACATAAAGGCCCGATGAGGACCCTGTCTCGAGGCGCACCGCAAGATAACGTGGGAGAAATTCTTTTATTTTGCACCGCCACACCGGCCCTGTCAGACACCCTATCATATGGTTGAGCATGGCAGAGAAAACCAATGCACGGTGATTGACATTTGCGTGTGGATATCGAATAACTAGTACACACGACTGTAGTTACAATAGGTTAAAGCGCTAGTTTTGTTTCGCAGTGCCCTCTTCTGACTTTAGGTCAGTCCACGTCAGCAGAGAAGTGTTTTGTGCTGTCGCTTCAGCATTTTTTCAATTTTCAGCAGCTTTTAATGCAAACGTGAACTCAATGAACGTTTTGTCTCTTCAGCCACCCATACACTGTCATTACGTTGAACGAGGCCCGCCATGCGAGTAGCTCTAATGCATGCATCATTTGCACATGAATGCGGCCTACGCGCCATTATGTCAGGATTGGCCATGACCTCTTATTTCTATGGTTTAGGCTTGTGTTATCAACGGTGAGAGGATTCGTTCTTTTTCTGTGCCCGCATCTCAGTGAAGTGACTAAATAGTCCTGTACAATCTGAGTAGAATTCCTGAGAAGAAAACGAGACAATCCTCAGCAATGGGACCTATTAGATTGAGATTCTAAGTTGGCTCTCTCCCGCACCACTCTGGGACGGAGTAGACTGAGGTCCTAATTTGGCTCTCCCGCACCACTAATGTAGTAGAACGAAGGTTCTGTTGGAGGCGGACTCGAGCATCGCGTAGGTCGGATACTCACCAACTGAATGACAGACAGCAAAAAAAAGAAAAAACGCCGCAGTGGTAAAACGGTTATGGCACTCGACGGCTGTGCCCAAGGGTGCGAGATCGGATCGTGGCCACTATGATCGATTGGAGCGGACATCAAGGCGCCCGGGTGTTGTGTGCTGTCAGTGCACGTTATTAATAATGAACCCCAGGTGGTCACAATTTTCGGAGTCCTACACTACGGCGTCTTTCATAGCCTGAGCCTCTTTGGGACGTTAAATCTAGGCACTAAAAATCAATTTTGGGGCTGCTAGACATTACCTTACTTGAAAGGTAATAAGCGTATATTTATTCAAATTAGACACCCAGGTCAAGCTATTTTCGACCAGCTAGTGCAAGTATAACTCTGCCTCTCACTCTAGCGCCACCACCATCGATTGAGATAGGGTGCAATGGGCCATGGAATATACATTTTTTTCGTTACCCCACAACTTCGTGCCAAACGCTTCAAGGGCGCTTTGAGTACTTTCACGAAAGAATTTCTTCAACTAATTTTCTTCTCCTATACAATTGATTAGAACTGTCTGACATTGCTATTTTCGGTTGTTCTCGGTGAAATCTCAGAGTAGACGCTGAGATTGGTGGCGATAAATAAGAGGGCTCGTCAAAGTTGCACACGCTGAAGCAACAGTGAGCCGCTCAAGAAACGTTTGTTGCCCCCGTTCGACGCAACTTGTGCTAGGGAGGAGTCAGGATCAGCATGTATATCGACACCGGATCTTATGCCTGCATGATACCTTGGCAGTTACACCACAAGAATCGTGAAGTGAAACCATCTCTCAATCACTCGAACATAAAACTGTCATATTACCTGGGACCAGTGCCCATTACCAGGATGCTCACTCTTCCAGTCTGCTATGATGGCAAGACTATTTTTGTTTCACTGATTGCAGTTCGTAGGAGCAGAGCCCATCTTTGGGGGCAGAGACCTCATTTGAACTGTTAACAGTCTTTGATCTAAAGGTCTGAGCTTGTCAGCTTCAGGGCAGCGAACACAACAGCACAACCTGCATGCTATTTTTTCCAGGTACGAAAACGTGTTCGGGCTAGTTCTTGGGCGTTTAAAGGTGCCGCCAGCGCACCTGTACATAAAGAAGGAAGTTGTTCCTAAATTTTTCAAGGCCTAACCGCTTTCGTACGCAATGAGAGACAAAGTGGCGAATGAGCTGGACAGACTTGTGAAAATTGACGTGCTGTCGCCGGTAGCCTATACATATTGGGCTGCACCAATTGTCACAGTTATGAAAAGGTATGTATAGGTCACCATCTGCAGCTATTAAAAGTTAACAACCAAAGCATCGTTCGTAACCGACGATCTTTTTGCTGTGCTGCATAAGGGAGAAGTGTTTACCGCTCTTGACCTTCGTGATGCGTACAATAAGATTCCCCTCAACGACGAATCCAAGAAACCGACTGTTATAACCATCTGCTGTTCGGAGTATTATAAGCTCCCGCTATATTTCAGCGTGCCAGGGAGATGTTTCTAAGCGGCATACCAGCTGTTCAAGCGTATCTGAACGACGTCGTTGTGACAGAGAAGAAAGACCGAGGCGGGTGCTTCACGGCAGTTTTGCAGCGTCTCTGCGAGCTCGATGTCAAGCTGAGAAATAATAAGTGCAGTTTCCGTATGCCCGTGGATTCTTACTTGGGGCACAAGATCAGCCGTGACTGACTGCATCCACTGGAGAAGATCATAGATGCTGTAACGAAGGCTCCAAGCCCCAAGAATGCGAGCGACTTACGTTCCTACTGTAGTCTTACAAATTATAACACGTTCCTTCCATTGTATACCCTTGTTGAACAAAGATTGTCGATGGGCATGAGGCCCGGAGTAGCAGGAGTCATTTGAATGGTCTAAGACAGTGCTGTGGCAGGCGAAAGTGTTGACGCACTTAGATTACGCCACATAATTGCACTTAGAATGCGATGCTTCGCCACACATAATTAGGTCAGTTCTTTCACATCCGGTATAAAATGTCGACCTGCAGAGCCGAGAGAAACTATTGGCAATAGCAGAGTGAGGCAATAGCACCAGCTGGCATTTGGAGTGATTAAATTTCGCGATTGCCTGCTAGGCACAAAATCCATTTAAATGACAGACCATAAGCCTGCGTACTGCGGAATAGCGCAACTAAGGCAGGACAGAAACGAGAGAAGTGCTATCAAATGGGTTTAATAAAGAACGTAAGGAAAATATATGAGAGCCTGCTTCCACGAGCTAGAAAACATAGCTTAATTAAACAGTAAAAATTGCAAATTTCTAAACTTATTCGCTCCAAATGCCAACTACTTGCGACTTGCCTTCATTACACGGCATTCACCGTGAAGCCTTCCAGTTAACAATCTACTAATATCAGATAATGACACAACGGCCGTAGCTCTCACTAACAATCAGCGGTATCCCGATCAATAAAAAGGTAGTCTTGTCTGCGTATGCTGCAAAGCCCTCACACTCGTGTGCCAGGGGCTTGATTCGACATTAGTCTCTCTCTCCAAATGACGAAAAAAGTGAAGATGATTACTATAATCTCTGATGCGAAATTTGAGCTTGATTACTTCAATTGGATAAGTTGTTGATTACTTCAAGCAATTTGAATATTAAGCGTCCTATCGGCGGCGGCGCGAACTACATGGTTCTGTAGGAGGCATAGCCTAGATTGGGCTTCGCCTATGCGCACATCTGCATTCTGGCCTCGGTGGCTCTCAGCCTCTGCTCGGGCCTCTCGTTCAGCAGCAGTGATAAAAGAGTCATTTTCGTCGATTTTATTTTTCATTTACAACCAGCCAATGAACCACAAAATCGTCGAAAATTGTTCGTCTGTCGCTGCTGCTGAACGAGGAAGAAACAAATACACGTATATTGTACACGGCACGCACACCGTAGCCCATCAGATACTATCAAGCACCGAAATACAACATGCCATTGTCACCTATGGCAGTGAGAGCGGCCTGCTTCGAGTAATGTGAGGGAGCAAGCAACGAGAAGCAGCTTGCAGAACCGTGAAGGAGCAAAAAGCTACATTCCCATCCATCCTGACCCCCTAATTACCCAAACAGCGGTGAAGAGCCATCGCTTCAATCAAGTAAAGGCTTTATTCATTCATTCACTTATTGTTCATTCTTCTTCTTCCTCTTCTTGCAAGGAAACGCTGTAAGTTCCATGACCGACACAATCTGTCGTGCAAACTATCGCACACTGCCTATGAATGAGCGGCAAAGAGGTCGTCAGTCTTCTTTCTCTTCTGAGAAATTCTTTTGGCTCTTGACCTCCTCTCGGTTAGTTATGCCGATACCGACGGCGGCACGGCTCAACCGAAGAAGGGCTGCTGTCTAAATTGAGCCACGCTGCTGCCAACCACTACTTCACCTTCGATCCATGGCTAGGCATCAGCATAGTTCGCTGGCCAATACCCGAAACCTAGAGTGTGTGTCCTGATTCTGCCTCTCACATCAAAATCGCACCTCACCAGATGAATAAACCTGACCGCATCCGCTGCTGCTCACACAGAATGAAGAAAGTGATCTTTATTACAGTTATCATCACAATAGCCCAATCCAAGGAAAGAAACATTGGTTTCATAAACGTAACCATGCGACATTACGTTTAGAAATTCGACGTGATCAACTTACCTGTGACCCAAAGGAAGGGAAAGATCAAAAATGCAAGCTCCATGTCTAGCACTGGCTAAATAGTGTGCTACAATGTAGGCACGAGGCTGTAAAGATAGGCTTGAGCGGGGAATAATTTATACGAAAATGAATGATTATGCAACCAAGCAAGAGTCGCAACTGGAATAAGCGATAATACGCATGCGTAAGTGTGCAAACCATGATGTACCAATTTATGCCGATCATTTTCTTTATACTGTTAACCCAGGCTTGAGGCTTCTTACAGAACACAACAATGCATTAGGAAATTTATCACTGCACGAAATCAAGTTAGATTCGCGCCACCGACAATATCGATCGACTGTTCAAACTTCTACACATTATTTTGGCTCAACAGCGTCGACAGATCAAGTGACGTCAAAAATGATAAGTTGACAAAAACTGTCAGCATATGTGCTCAGGTCTTGACTTTCAGCCGTGGTTATTTCGCGAATATTCTTTCAAGGAAGTGCATATATATCCACCTCTTTTTACTTTCAACTCATCTTGGTATATCGTACAAAAAAAAAAAAATAATTAGACTGGCGTTTAGCCTTTCGGTGAGCAAAATTTCGAAACAGCAGGAATGCAAAATCATAGTCGCTGAGAAATCTTTCCTTTTCTGAAAAGTAATAACTCTTAACAATCCAAGTAGCTCTTGTTTGACTTCAGCTCAGTTTGGCTTTAAAAATATTCGGTGCGGATCCCACAAAGAAAGAATGTTTTGTAAGAAAGTATTGTAAGACCGCGTTGCATGTTTCAAATTTAGCAACTACTTCTCTTCAGCATTTTCGAAGTACTTTGCCGACATAATTATGCTAGTCTATAATACGCGCATTCTTAAATAGTTCAAAAATTCCTAATTTGCTACTTCTTTTAAGAGGATAACGACTAGTATTGTTAGTGACATGCGTAAAATATACTGTTCTAATTTTTTTTTCATTTATTTTTCCAATAAACGATGCAGAGAATAAAGGACACGGTTTATTGTGACATGGCCGCCAACTTGCGACACTCGGGAATGAATTGCACCGTCTCCTGTAGAAGGCGTCCGTTACATATGAAACTTGACAATCTCGCTTTCGTCATTATTGCAGAATAATCAATAAAACGTTACAAAGAGCTACTTGCGTGCTGCAATTGAAAATCATTTACATCTCGCCGGAGGTTTTGTAGCAACCACCATTTCCCCAGCCGTGCAAGCGGGCGATGTGTGACACAGTGGATTCCACTTCCGGCCGTGTTAGCGAGCGGACGTGCTTATCCTGTGCTTCAACGGTGCTGCGCCAGTGGCCGTTTCTGGGTGCGATAACAGGGTTGCTGGTGAAGCTGAACAGGATTGTCAAGTGATACTGCCAAAACTTCCCTCAGGTCAGATAGTTTTGAATACCGTCTTTTTGCACTGGGTTGTGAAGACACGGTCATTCCGTATCGAAGATTTATGGGATGCTCTTGCTGATTCTGGTACGCTCCCCGACTTTATCGTCTTGAGGCATTCACAATGAATCGTGTTTGGGCAGTAACCCTCAAGACAACTGAAGGTGCAAAGCGTATGCTTCCTTAAGGAGGCCTCGTCTTCAAGGCGCGCCGGTGCCTCGACATTAACCCGGACAACCAAGACGTCATGCTTCAGCTTCAGTGGCTACATATGGAGTCAGCCACAACGTCAGGGATGGTTTTACACCTTATGGCAAGTTAACCGAAGATACTCGAGAGAAGCTTCCGTGCGGCATCAACGACGGGACGTCGCCGACACGGCCCTGAAGTTGAAGACGGAAACCAGAATCGTAGGTATGCCTTATTAGTTGCGTGTCGGAAGTGGTTGCCTTGGTGGTGGCCCCGAACCGGGCTCCTTTGTATTGACGGTGCCGCATCACGGGCCACATCAGGCGTGACTGCAGAGTCCTACACTGCTCGCGATGCCGACGCTTTGGGCATGATGATATCGAGTGCACAGAGACCTATGCACCATCGCAGGCCAGCCGAGAATTGATGTGGTGGCAGAACACGTCATGAACATGACAATGCGGAAGAGGCATCCAGGAGCGCTGAAAGTGGGCTATAGTGCAGCCTCCAGCTAGCGCCGCCTCTGACCCCACCAGAGACGATAATCAAGGTGGTTGTATCATTGGCGAGAAAGATTACGTGAGTAAAAATTCAAGCAGCGAAAAGGCCGTACAAAATGATTCTGGCGGAGCTTTGAAATCTGTGTGATGGTGCATATGAAAGAAAAAGCTCAACCAATGGATGCCACGAGTGGAGGACCAGCAAAAAGAGTGCACGAGGGGACGATTGTAGGAGGGAGGTGGTGAAGGATGGCTGTTCCTGGCCCTACGGGGCTGGGACTGGTAGGTAAACGCCGCTTGCGGCGGGGGCTAGCCTGCCACCAAATTTTTATTTGTTGTTGGCCGTCATTGCACCCGCCACCGCTTAGGTGATGAACATATCTGTTGCGGCGCGCGTCTTTCTCTCCCTCTTTTTCTTTCTTCTCTACTTTCTCTCTTTTGTCCGCACGCTTGCGCAAGGCAGAGGAGGTGGCTTAGCTACAGAGCCAGTACCCGGCCCGGGAATTTCCTTTTCCCTCTTCCTTCAGTCGCAACAGATACTGTGCGCTACAATAGACACCTGAGTGGCTATTCATGTTGGATGAACTTGCAAACCTGAAGAATTTTAAAGACGCAGCTCAGCTGCTGCCCTGGGCGGGCTGTCAGGACGCACCATGCCGAAGCCGGCGACGGTTCGCTCACACCCGAGTGGCGCAAGTGCGGGAGCTGTGGGTTCATCAAAAAGTGTAGGCACCAAAAAAACGGAAAGCAGCCTCCAAGAAAAGGCGTTCTGACGCCCAACGCGCGATGAAGAGGACGGAACGCACCAGCTGCCGAACGCGGGCGCTGAGAGTGGTCTTTCTGTGGGACTCACTAAGACTAAGGAGCAGCACGCAAGCGACCAAATGGACACCGAAGATGAAAGTGAGAACGTCGGCGACTACGGCGACTGGAATTTAATCAAGAAACGGAAACCTCAAAGGAAAGTGAAGCCTGAACAGCTTCGTCTTGAACGGGTAAGTCGACCTCTCTTTCCACTCTCGATCAGGCCACTCAACCGAGTACATGTGCATGATATACCTAAACAAGCCATTACAGAGGCGTTAGAAATGACCGCAAAAAGTTGGGAATTGGCAGATTTGGCTAATTGGCAGAATTGGCTGCTTTCCGCTACGATGTGGTAGCAAATCGCGTCAAGGTCACTGTTAGAGATGAGGAACACGCAAATAGGCTCACCGCATTAACGCGATTGGCCGGGAAAGTGAACGGACGCGTCTGCACGTACGAGGTCACGATTGAACGAACGCCAACACGAGGCGAGGAAAAAAGTCGGGGCGTTATCAAGGTGCGTCCTGGTCAAACCATCGAGTACATCAAGGACCACCTAAAATGTGAAACTGCAACTATTCTTGACGCGCGTCTCCTAGGAAAGACAAACAAGCTGCTGCTAAAATTCGATACAGAACAGCTACCCAAAAGGCTCGTTTTTGATTACGAAATCACAAGGGTCTACGAGTACAGACCGAAAATTATTGCCTGCTATAACTGCCACGGACTGGGACATATTGCTAGGTATTGTCCAGCAGAAGAGGTTTGTAAGGAGCGCGGACGGCGGCGCTCTAAGGACACAGAATGCGATCAAGAGTTATTCTGCTTCGCCTGCCAGAAACCGGGCCACATTTCAATCAATTAGGCTTGTCATAGTCATGTACCAAAACAGCCTAAAGAAAATAAGCAGAACCCTGATGCAGTTAAGGGAGACGTTACATGGGGAGACAAGGCGCGACAGAACTCATCGACAGAAACTGCGCTGCCCCCTGTTTACCAACAACAACTGGAAGAGTTGCGAAAAGAAAATCAGCAACTTCGAGAAATGCTGGAGAAAGTCTTTGCAAGGCTACCACCGGAACAAGACGTTCGCGCATCTCAGACGCAGCGGCAACATGCTTCAGCCTCGCCCACTGGGCGGATGCAACGCGTGCGTTCGAAAAGCCGGCCCGGATGGTCGTCCAGTCGTAAAACACCTGCAAACTCCATAAAGCACCAACATACCGAAACATCACTGATTCAAACGCCAAAGACTCATCAGACGACAAAGGCACTTACCGCACAAGACTCGGCGTATGCGCAAATGCTGAGCATCATGAGGCAAGAGTGACACAACGAGACAGAGCGTCTGGAAAAAAGCCTGCGGGATGAGTTTCAAACGATAACAAACGCGATACAGACTCAGATTGAAGCAAGTTTTATAGAGTTGCACAAAAGCATCCAACGCCAGAACGATGAGCCAAAAAGACGTAAACCCTCAGAGGCGCAATAAGAATCAGATCAATATGTCTACAATGGAACTGCAGAAGTTTCACGCAGACTGGACCTACATTAAGGGAACAAGTCAGAAAATTGAAGCCTCTGGTCATCCTTTTGCAAGAAACAAGAGGAACTTGAACTATTCGGGGTTACGTACATTTCAGCAGCCTACCATACTTCACCAGAACAGAGGAAACCAACATGCACAGGGTCAAGCTGCTCTCCTTGTCAGAAACGAATGTACAGCAACCGAATTACAAATTCCTGATCTAAGTAATAAGTTCAGAGAAGTAATCGCTGTTAAAATATGTCCTCCTGGGCAGCGGCCCATGGTGGCAGTCTCCGTGTATTATAGGCCTCTTACTGGCAGTAATAATACCAACTCATACGAGTGGCTCGCCAAAGTCCTGGCCCTGTCAGGAAGCCTCCCCATCCTGGTGGGAGAATACTTCAATGCTAAGCACCCGACTTGGGGCTACGCCACAGCTGACCCAAGGGGACGCATGCTGCACGACACTGTAGAAATGTCTGGTCTATACATATACAACACCCCGGACATACCAACGCGCATAGGACTACACGCCCGACAACGAGATACGACACCAGACCTGACGTTGGCCACACCAGGATTCATCAGGCGATGGGAAGTCGAAGAGACAACATGGGGAAGCGACCATTTACCAATTTTGGTCACCCTTAACCGAAAAAAATTCGTGAAAAAAGGCAAACGGTTGCCATCGACTGGGAGAAGTTTCGGACAGCCACTGGCGGCAACTTCATGGACTTCGCGCAATTCAGTGCCATGGTTGCGGAAGCACGGCCATGGTCCCGAGACACAATAATATGTGATGACACTACCACACACATGGATAGGCACCTTGCCAACTTGTGGCGAAAGCTCAATATCCTTACGCAATAATACAGATATAAAGGAAAGCGCCACCGGGATCTCATGAGCCTTAAGCGCCAATATCGACTCATCAAGAAGTACCAATAACAGCTCGAAACAGATTCATGGCACAGCACTTGTGCGACGCTCGGACGCAAACCCGGCCTTAAAAAGCTGTGGGGAATTCTACGAAGCCTGCTGGGGAAAAAGAAAAGCGCACCACCACTGGCAGAGCCGTTCCTGCGCGAGAACCCAGCTGCACTCGAGGAAAAGGTGATCCACATGTTCTTCCCGCATGCTTCTGAGATACCCACGCCACCATTGCCGGCGATCACGATTGACAACACAGTGATGGAACTTGAAAAACCATTTACATTTGGCGAGCTATTGGCAGCATTAGACCACGGCAAACCGAAATCGGCTCCAGGACACGACGGAGTAACATGGCAGGAGCTCAAAAATCTTAGCGACGAAGCCCAAGATCAGCTCTTAACTATCATAAACGATTCATGGGAATCCGGAGTGGTGCCAGATGCACTAAAGCTATCATTGATATACCCCATACCGAAATCAGGGAAGGACCGCACAAAACCAGAGAACCTACGGCCAATAGCTCTCACATCCACTATCTGCAAATTGATTGAGCGAATGATAGCCGCAAGAATACAGCATTATATCGAATACGTACAGCCTGGGTTGCATCCAGCTCAGGCTGGATTCCGTCCGAATATGGGCACGCATGATTGCCTTTGGCTGCCCCGCAGGGTAATCAACCGCAGGTCACGCAAACACCAGATTACATCCTCGCGGTTGATATGCGCAAAGCATTCGACAATGTCAACCAACATGTAATCCTACAAGAATTAGCAAAACGATATCCCAGCCAAGAAGCATACAATTGGATATGCAGCTTCCTTCAAAGTAGACCTATTAGGCTTCATGGCAAAGCTTCGGGATGGAGCCCCAGAACCTATTACTTGGATAGGGGCGTGCCCCAGGGCTCTATCCTCGGGCCTTTGCTTTTTAACTTGGCCATGGCCCGCGTAGCAGAAGCGCTCGAGCGAGACACTTCGGTCCGCTTCACCATCTACGCAGATGATGTCACCATATGGACAGAAGCAGTGGATTACCCAAATGAAGAAGTCATGCAGACGGAGCTCCAAGCAGCAATCTTCAGCCTCACTGACAGCTTGGAAGCATTGGGGCTACAGCTCTCACCTGAAAAGACACAACTCATAAGCATAGACGGCAAGAATTCTACGAACGCCAAAAGCAGATTACACTGCATCTTGGACAACACAACATCACGTCTGCAAATGGGCAGACAGAAATCTTGGGGGCACAGATTTCTAGTTGCAACAGTCCTCGTAAATGGATTCGTACATTGCAACATAACTGGACCCCGATGTTGCATATGACTCGCCGGATTTCAAACAAATACGGTGGAGCCCGGCAAAAATCGTGCCAAACACTGTCTAGAGCGGTTGCTGTCGGCAGGATTCTGTACGGGGCACCTGTCTATGAGTTTTCTAATCGCGACGTTAAAGACATCGAAAAGCTACACAGGGCCACTCTTCGCACCATTACTGGGCTTCCTAAGCACACGAGGAATGAAGAGCTGTTTAAGCTGGTCAGCATACCACCCATACAAGACATTATAAGAGAAGCAAAAATAAGAATGCGATCCCGACTGGAAAACACGACCCAAGGGCAGCAGATCATGGCATGGGACAACCAAATCAACATTGCTCCGAGGCCCCTGGGGACAGACACTTCACCCCCATGGGAGGCGCCGGTAATCGCACTAAGGCCACAACGACCTATTAGTAGGCGGAATGTGGTAGCTAGGCAACTTTTAGCACAGAGAACTGCCCTCACAAGACCACTCAATACAGTAGACATCTACACTGACGCTGCAATTAGAAATTAAAGGGTGAGTGTGGAATGGGTGTGTGTGCCAGCGCCTCAGCACAACGGACAGCACACGTGCCACCTACCTGGAGGAACAAGTTTACACTCCGAGTTGCTTGCCATACGGGGAGCCATATATACCATTACGAACGCTGCAGCCAGAAAAGATGTCTTCAATGGATATCGAATTTTAACCAAATCACATGCAGTGATTGCAGAGCTGACGGCACCAACTACAGACGACGCAGTGGCCAAGGACATCAGAAAGAGGCTGAAGGGAATGCGGGAAGTTGGAATAGAAATTCAAATTATATAGACACCGGGACATACTGGCACGGACGGGGGAAACGCAGCCGCGCAAGCGGGTGGGCTTGCTGAAACGTACAATGCCCCACACCCCAACTCCATGCCTAAACCGATAGACTTAAATCCTTACCAAACAATGCTCACTAAAGGCTGCCCTGGCAGATCGATGATGCACTATGTATGCACCAAAATAAAACATGACAGTGAGCTTAGATTACATGAAGCGACACCAACGCCGGTGTTTGAGGACACGAAAGGGCTCACTCGTCCACAAGAGATATTTCTCAACAAAGTAAACACAAACGCTGCTTACACACCGCACATACTTGACAAGTGGTTTCTCCGAAGACACGAAACACTCAAACACAACATATGCATGCACTCTCAGGAACAGTGTACAGCAGACCTAGAACATCTTATATTGCAATGTCCATCGTTTTCACGAGGAAGAAACAAAATTACGCATATTCCACACGACGACATGCCCACATTAGCAGGTCAGGTTATATCAAGCACCGCAATACAACACTCCATTGCTACATACGGCAGTGAGAGCGGCCTGCTTCGAGTAGTGTGAGAGAGGTCGACTTACAGCGCGAAGATCGGCCGCATAGCAAGCAACAATCAACAGCTTCAAGAACCGTTAAGACGAAGTTACTCCCATCCCTCCTAACTCCCCAAGAACCCAAACAGCGGCCGAGAGCCATCCCTTCCTTTCAATAAAGGCTTCATTCACTCATTCAAATTGCTGCGTTGAACCGAGTGCGGTTAACGTGTTTTATTGGCGCGATTTGACCATGGTCGAAACTGGCAATAAATAAAAAAATGCGTGCCCTAGACGCCAACTTGTCTGATTCGCAACGCAAGCACCGGGGGTCAAATCCTGTGCACAACCCGGAACTTTTCTCTAAGCGAGATCAATGTCTTTGTAAAGGCATTTGAGACATGCCTTTAAATGTCTTGTCGCAATCACTTTCGTTCACGCATGACGTCACGTGTAGCGTACTCGTTGCTTGAAACTCCTGCGCGAAGCATGTCCTATTACGTCATCGTATTTCTTTACGCCACGTCTTCTGAACGACAACAGGTTTCATAGCCAATGAGGCCTATAATGCTTTCGCACTGATAAAAGCGACCACGGACCAGTGAAAAGCCAGAAAACAAAGCTCACGAAGATGACAAGCACTTGTCAGCTTGTTGAAGCTGCCTGCGGTTGTACTATATCATTCAATATTTTGCGGGAGACCGGGTCTTGAAAAAAAAAAAGCTTATTGTAGCTCCCCTCGCAACCAAGTCGTTCGGTTCAAACGCTTAAACTGGAAGTTGGGCCATGCCTAGAAAGAAATGTTGTGTAGTGGGGTATCACTGTAAAAAATATTAGTTGAAAAATACCGAAATGTTCGGGCAGCTGTCCTGGCAGAAATTTTCTATTCCGCTATGTTTTCTGTTTTTAATTTTTCTGTCATTTTAGAGTTTTTTCTCTTTACAACTGATGGAGTTTTGTGTAAATTTACAGATTTTTTGTTATACATCTTTTTGTTTATTCATTTTTTTTTGTTACGCATTAAAATTTATGATCCAAATATGTCTTTTTTTAACCGTCTTTCATTTCACGTTTTCTGCCGGTAACAACAGCGAAATTGCGTTAAGCGCCAAATTCTTCAACGAACACCATTTCAAGGCGAAGACCTTGCCAACTTCATCTCACGAATATCTCTCGGCGCTGGCAATACTCGATGGCATCCATAATGTTGACAGCGCAACTCTCAGTGACTAGACATCGAAAAGAGGCAGGTGAAAAATGCCTAACAAATACAACAACGAACCCGCATGTGGTGCCACTAGTCATATTCTACGCAGCTGTTCGTCGGACAGTGCCTTCGGGATTGTCATACCATTTCGCTTCCTATTCAGCATTTACCTACTAATCTAGTAAAAACCCGTTTGTGATAGAAAATAGAACAGACGACAAAAACATATCGAATTGTTTGCCTTCCGATCGAAGTTTCGGCTGGAAAATAGAAAATTAGTGTTTTTTTTTCTTGAACGTACTTCGGATAATGAAGTAGAACAGATATTCTCTGTACGGAGCAGAAAGTTTCTTTAAATATACCTGTAATTCCACACACATTTGTTACAGTCTCACAACTACAGATGTTCCCTGGGAACGCGTTCCTTCAAGTTTCCTGGCCTGCTTTGCGAACAGATGCAATGAAAGTGGATTGTCTCTGGGCGGCGAAAAACGTTTTTTTCACGCCTCGTCGCATTTGAAATTATTTCCTGCATGCTTTTATGTTGCTGCTATGAAGTGTTAATTGTCCCATTATAAGCAACAGTCCATCCTAACTGCTTTTTTTTTAGTTGTATGTGAAAGACATTTGCACGTTTCTTGCCACACAAGAGACAGCATCATGTGAACAGCATTAAAATATTTTTTTAGAGTGAAACGTGCACGGATCAAATCAAGTCTCACGCGTGGCATTATATCGTTTCTGAGTTGTTTTATGCACGCGCCTGTATGTGTTTAACTCCTGGCGAGCTGGGAAGTGTTGCTACAGAACACACGCTACTCGTTCAGGATATGGCACAGCTCCTGCAATTTCTCGCCCAGCTGCTGAATGTCAATAGCTGCGTGTATTTGCGGAATTGCATGCTGCAGTTTCGTTTATTTGCGCAAATAATTCGGTCTCTAGCTGGCATGAAGTCGGCATATTCGCGCTCTTTTAACAATGTTGTATTTGTTTGATTATGACGCACACAATAGGTCATGATTGTGACAGTTACTTAATGTCTCCTTGCGTTAGCGCCCTATTTGTAATTGGGAAGATATATTCGTCTGGGTTCATTTCTAACACATCACGTCGATTTCTATTGACGCATATTTGCTTTCTTGTGAATTTAGTAAAAATAATAGCCCCTATTAGCCTACCAAAACAGCAGAATCTGCAGCCAACGGTTTGTGTTTAGAAAAAGGAAAGTGCACATAAAATACATGGATGGCAAAAAGTCAAACGAGAAGAAGGGCCTATCGTATCTACTTACAGTATTTAAGAATAGAGTAAAACACCGCTAGGGGAGATGAAACATGTGAACGACAGGCACATGCGCTGACTAGCAACCAAGTGATTTATTGTTACCTGTGAGGCAGCAATATAAAAGAAAAATAACAAGAGAGAAACACAAAAAAGGAATGCGTGGAACCACATTACCACATGTAAAAAGCAAGTCGCGGATTCAGATAGTCATATTCTTTAGGTTGTAACGTTATCGATGGGCTGCTGATATGCCTCCTAACTTTTCATATTTGAAGCCTCGGAGATAAGCCTGGAGGTTTCATCTTTGTATCTGGCGATGATGGTGGTTGCTGGTCAGCGCATGTGTCTGTCGTTCGCGTGTTTCGTCTCCCCTAGCGCTGTTTTATTCGAATTTTAAGCATGTACCAACCAGCCCGTATTTGCCCTCTTCTGGTACCTACAGTATTTCCGGCTGTTTACAGATGCTCGACTACAGGACATCTGAGAGGTAGCAAGTGCAATTCTATTAATTTTTAGTGACGGCACAGATCGCACCACGCTTCACGAATGGCATTCAATACTTTAGAAACTCTTTCTGCACATCTGTGTTTACATAGACTGCTCGAGCAGCGAAGCATTGCTAGTGTGTGCATACTGTTGAGTCTAGATTTTGCACAGCTGGCTCATAAGTGTTCTGTTATAGGATATTGTCACGCAACATCGCACATCTATGGAAGAAGATGAACGGTCGGATAATTGATAGAGGAAGAAGAACGAGGGCCAGAGGACGTTTGTAGTCGCGGTCCTGCTTCCATCGATCCCACTGTACATAAAACCCTGTGCGTATACTAAGCACGTAACAGTTGTGGGGAGAGGTGCTTGGTTGTCGAACACGGAGAGTTTCATTTATCGAAGAAGCTGTAGACTCACTGGTTTGCCACCCGTGCCATTGAAAATGTCTGAAGACGGCAATACCAAGCAACTGTGACCACTGACGGCGAACCCGGACAAATTCTTTTTGGAAAACCTAAGGAAGACGTTGACGACTGGCTGAAACACTACGAAAGGGCGAGAAAATATAATCGCTGGAATGCGGCTACTAAATTGGGTAATGGGGTTTTCTTGCTTGATGCCACTGCCTTCGACTGGTTCGATAATCATGAGGATTCACTAACTTCATGGCTACCTTTACAAGCGAGATAAAAAAAAAATTTGTGGACGAACCTGCAAATAAGCGTGCGGAGCAGACATTTCTTAACAGGGTACAAGTACCCGGAGAAATGTGCACTGCATACACCCAGGCTATTTTAAAGTTAGGCAAGCTAGTGAATTCCAGTATGCTTGAAGAAGACTGTCTGCTACCTCCTAAAAGGAATGAGGATGAGGTTCATAATTTTTTGATTAGCATAGAGAGCCCAAACACAACCGCCAACTTTATAAAACATTGCAGAACATTTGAAGCTCTCAGGCTGCGTCGAATCACTCCTAAATTTTGAAGACTAGCCAATGTAACCTCTGCAGTCAGTGTTAAAGCTTGTTCTCCACTTCCTATGGCTGAGATGATACTAGAAACTGTGTGTGAGGAATTGTCCAGTCCAGGGACACCATTTTCCGTGAAGAACATCTGCGGCACAGTAGTGCAGATGTCGCAGGCAGATGTCGCTGCCCTTTCCACTCCGTGGGTCCAACCTAGTGGCGTTGCGCATATGGACGATCGAAGCAACTCTGCCCAACGTTATGTCCACCAGCCGACGGGCCTCGCCAGCAGCGAGAGCCTGGCTTCAACCAGCGTCGCGACTTTGCTAGTCAGGACTCTTACGCTGATCGCTCGCACCCTCAACCTGTGTGCTTCAGGTGCAGAATTGCAGGGCGCACATCGCTAGATATTGCCGCCGTTTCCCAACTGCTCAATACTACCGACACCGGCAAACATTCACAGGCGACTGCACACCGAACAGTAGCGATCCCCGACTTTGCCCCCTTGGGACATAAAGCATTCGACACATTTGCGGAGTTCATCAACTGTATCTTATCGCAGTGTGACGCCGCCACCTCAGCACCAGCGGAGGTCACCTTCCCCGTGACGTCGTTTTTCTTCTCCGCCTACGGGAAAGTAGGAGGCGCGGCCGATGGACGGGGGGCTGCCGCTGAGTCGATGAGGTCCATACCTCTACCCGGGCTTCAGCTAAAGAACGAATTGGAAGTGTTTATTGATGGTGTGAGAACAATGACTCCTGTGGACACTGGCGATACAGTATATCTGTTATGAGCTGGAATGTTCAGAACCGTTTAGGTAGGAAACTAATGTTTAGTGGTGACCGTGCAGTTTTATTCCGTAGTGTAAGTGGTGAACCTTTGGTTGCACTTGGTGTATGTGCTGCCGATGTTGCTATTGGTGGCCTAAAAGTTAGAGCAGGATTAAGTGCTGCCTCGGTCAACACATGACGTGATTCTGGGGATTGATTTTCTGCAATAGTTTGGCTGTTGGGGATAATTCGGTACTTGATTTTGGAGCATTTGCGGTGGAAGAAAACACAACCGTACCAGCTTCATCAGCAGCAATCTTGCGGGTTTTCCCTATTCGCAATCAACGTGAATAGTTTAAAGGTGTAGAACCAACACTCACCTGCTCTATGAATAGTATCCTCGTGCCGCGTGGCGTCGTTCCCGTGACTAAAGGCCACAATGAGCTGTAGACTGTCTACTACTCTGAAGAGCCAGCTGTGTTGTTTCGAGGCCTAAAACTCACTCGTTTAGAGAAAGGCGTCTCAGGTTCTGTCGCGGCGTTAACGAGTTCTGCCGCAGAGCAGCATGTGCAACTAGTAATGAAGACCGAAGTTTAGGCTATCATTAATAAGTCTCGTTCAACATTCGAGCGTCTGAAGAATGAGACAGCGTTCGACTTTGCCAAACACCGCGGCCTTCCAGTTGCATTCACCACACGATTAACACCGGGTCCACACCTCTGATATGCCAGAAACCCTGTCAAGTATCAGCAGCTGAAGGTAAGGTAATAGATGAGCAAGTTCAAGAGGTGCTGAAGTGCAGAATTCTTCGGGGATCTTCTAGTCATTATGCAACTCCAGTTACTCTTGTTAGAAAGACAGATGGCACATGGATGTTTTGTGTTGACTACCGTCGCTTAAATACAGTAACGAAAGAAAATGTCTACACGCTTTCACGCATAAATGACGCAATAGACTGTCTGCACTCAGCTTCATACTTTTCTTCTATTGACTTGAGATGAGGCTACTGGCCAATATCCATGCACACTGCAGTTAAAGAGGGAACGGCATTTGTAACACCAGACGGTCTCTATGAATTCAATGTTATGCCTCTTGGATTATGTAATCCGCCTACCACATTCGAGCGATTCATGGACACAATTCTTTTTTGGCGAAACATTTCGTGAGCACAACAGTCGTCTTTATATCGTGCTTGATTGCATGGAACGAGCTGGACTTATACTGAATTCGAAGACATGCCACCTTGGGGATCGTTAAACAATTGTTCTTGGTCACTTGACAAGGAAGGTGTTCAACCATATCGCAAGAAAATGGAAACTGTCAAAATTGTTATGGTGCCCCAATGAGTAAAAGAGCTGCAGACCTTTTTATATCAATGCTCGTACTTTCGACTCTCTATACCAAGGTTTGCAGACATCGCTTACCCAATCACGTGCGTACTGCGTAAAGATGAACCATTCAATTGAACCAGAGAATGGGATGCAGCTTTCCGTCATCTGAAATTTCTTTTCACCTTGGGCCCCATCATACGCTACTGTGCCCATCAACACCAGTTGAAATACACACTGACGCAAGTGGTATCGGTATCGGCGCTGTCCTTATACAACGCTACTGTCGTGATCAGTACGTCATAGTATATGCCAGCCGCTCGCTGAGTGCGAAAGAAATTACACGGTTACAGAGCAAGAATGTCTCGCTGTTGGTTTCGCTATACGGCGCTTCCGCTCCTGCCTATTCTGGAATGCTTTGACCGTCATGACCGACCACCATTCACTATGCTTGCTCGTGAGTCTCCGTGACTTCTGTGGGCAGCTCGCTCTATGGGCTCTACTCCTACAGGTGTTTCATTTTACCCAGAGTTGTGGCGAAACAAACACAAACACATGCGAACATATACAACACACGCGCACACTATCAACTGTAATATGGATCTGAACACACACTTCCGCTTCACCACGCCTCTTCTCCTACACCCAAGTAATTGGGTGTAGGATCAAAAACAGTAATTGATAATGCCACCATCGTCGTGTGCGAGCTTCATCTGCTATGGTGGCGGTCGAGTTATGCGGAGCTCTCCACTACAGTATCTAACGGAGCTTGATAGGAGGAGGAGAAGGAGAAGACATTTATTTACAATGAAATTATTTGGGAAAGGGAAGTGCGCATGATTGTGGAGCTGGGGGCAGACCTTATTTCAGGACGCCATTGGCCGGCGCCGCTGTCCGAGCTCTCTGGACCAGGCATGCTGGACAGGCCGCCTCCCTGCCCTCCCTTGGCTGTTGTATAACTTTTATATTTGTATTTTGCTGGCAGGCCCCACAATCTGGTATAGATCAGCATACTGCCCGCAGAATTTACCCCTACCCGTGAATGTCGGGTGCACGTGTTTTAGTATGGTAGGATTTAGAAAACTCCGGTTTGGAGCCGTCTAAGGTGGCACTCCTCAAATCTGTGAAGAACTCTGGCGGTTCCCGGGAGGGCCTTACTGCAGAGGCGTAAATTATTTGTAATGTCCGCATAAGGTATGAGCGGGATTGGAATGGTTGCCTCGGTAAAACCGGAGGATTGAGCGGAATTTCCGGGGGAGGAAAGCTCGACAGGGGACACTATATGGGGAGGCAGTCGCACTAAAAACTAGTGCTACTCAAAATAGTCATTTTTTCAGCTACAAACGATACACTCTCGCTATTGCATTATTACAATCGTGACGAATTCAATGAAGATGGTGCAAATTATTTCCGATTAGTCCAGCATGTTCTCCTGTACACAAACGGACCGCCAAAGCACCTGTTCCGCTCACCTCTCAACGGCCGCTTGATCGGGCGTGAGAAACAGCACCATGTTGCACTCCAGGAAAACTAACTGAATTTATCAGTTTTTCTCCAAACACAGAGCAAGTGCGTGCATTGTTTTTCAAACGCACAAAGAGAGATGGTGCTCAAGATAGTCTTTATTGCGTAGCTGGTTTTGGTGACTCCTGTTTGAGGCGAGCATTTTGCGTAAACTTAGGTCGAGTTGTGCCATCTCGGGCGAAAGTCCGACTGCGACTTTACACAGAAGTCCACTTTGGAGCAATTCAGTTCACTTTCAGACGCTGTTGCCGTGGAAATAATTGCCATGCACCCGCACAAACTGCAGATCACATCTGCGAACATCTGCTACGCTTACTGCAGCAATGGGGCACCCGGCTATTCCTGGTCAGGTAGCGAAATTAGTTTCTTCTTGTCGTAGATGAAATTAAGAGTGTAACGATTGAGTTGGGCATGTTTCTCACATGTTCCGCATGCGTGGGCACTTAGTGGCGTTTTACTTTACCGCGATGACGTTGCTAGAGGAATATTAATCGCGCTGATATACATTGCACTCAATATAGTAGTAGGACTATGAAGGCCCCGCGTTTCAGTCACAAGCAAGCCTGAAGTTATCACCGGAGGCAAAGCGTGTGCTCGGATCGGTATATGGCTCTTTAACCTTTGCCGATGACGTAGAAGAGAGACGGACGTCTATTCACACTGGCGGCGTATTCAGGCGTATGCAGACAACGCTCCCTTTGTGGGGTTTGGCAGAGCGCTGACCGCTAGTTAGATTTTTGTTAACCTTTCAATTTGAGACTTTGTCAGGTTGCTAGTGGTTATGGCCTCAATGCGATGGATGCGAGGGAGGGTAGGAAGCTCTTCAAGTGTAAATATTTCAGGCGGATATGTTTGAAAGAATCTATTTGTGTTTTCAGGAAATATACTGTGTTGAGGTTTTTGCTGTTACAGAATGCCAGCATAAAAAAAAAGCGGTGCTTGTAAAAACCCTCCGCATACCTAACAGAACCAACTGTAGCGTTTGAATTGAGGTCCAGTTTTGAATCTACTTTCGGATTTCGCGTTTAGTACCTCGCCTTATAGTCTTTCTTTCACTGTTATTTAAATGCATTTAACATCCTTCGAGAGGTTTTCGATGCCAGAGAACTGGCATTTGTTTATTGGAAAGGAATAGCTGAGCAAACGATTTCCTCTGACCATAACATGTTTGTTGTTTAAGGACGGGATTTTGTACAAATCGCAAAGTAAATTTGAGACATATGCGTTAAATAAGCATATCACAGGCCGCGAACAGCCGTCTGTCACGCATAAGAGTCTGGTTATTTATTGAAGAATTTCTGCATCCTGCCTTACTTAATACTGGGGTAATGGAGCACGTGGAGCAACTTTACAGATGAGGAGTACGAAACACGACCAAGTGCTGACAGTTGTTTGTTGCAAACTTGTATGCTCTCTGTAATCCTTTTTGCGAACAGTTGAAATAGAAACATGTGTGCCGAATTGAAAGTTAATGTTATTAAACAGCTGGATCTGGAGCGTATAATTTAGGCCGCAGCATTTCTGGCGCAAAAACGTTTCAACACATGAAACTATTACGGTAGTGACATGGTTAGGAATAAGTGGTTATTAGAAGCTTTGATGCTCTAGAAGTTCAAAAAGCTAAGAAACATTGTATTTCCGTCCACCACCTGCGTTACGTCGTCTTTTGTGCGCAAAAATAAGGACGCAGGATATCTTTAGAGCGGGTGTTTATGAAATAGACATCGCTAAACACGAGTAATGAGAGCTCTGCCTCCCGGATGACCTGCTTGAAATTTGTCGGAAGCGAAAAAGAGACCTCTAACACTACCTGTGCAGCACACGTCTACCGGAGCGCCGGAAAATGATGGCAGCCGTTCATGTGCTATTGAAATGAAAAGCAACATAACAAAAAGCAGAAAACCGAAAGTATGAAAGCCTGAAGAATATTTTTTGAATAGTGCGTAAGAGAACAGTTTCAAACGCTTGACGTTAAACTAAATATTTCTTCAAAGCCAGCATTATAAGCTAGATGTTGCAGCTTTAAACAAAAGTAACTTCTGTAAAGAGTATTGTTACTATTCAATTGTAACTTTGCGAATAACTGTTGGTGTCAAATTGCGCGTATTCGTTGCACTGCGGATCGTTTAAGTTTTCATGTCTATCCCTTTTTGTCTTGCCCCATGTATTGCTGTAGCGTGTTAAGATTCAGTTTTTGTTTCGATTGTGCACATGCACGCAACTTTTTTGCAGTGTGGGATTCATGTCGCATCAAAATACTAACTATTCCTTTGACATGCCAGAGCTCCATCTAATTTTCTTTTTTTTTTGGTCAAGTGAACCTACATATGGTGTAGAATACCTTGTTTTTATATTTTATCTGAAATTAAATATTTTATGTGCTGCACCGATAGCCAAAATAGTTCAGTTTTTATCTGTCTTTTGATGAGGACCACACAGTATACCGCGATGGCAGGCAGGAATGAGATGCAAATTTTTTTAGCATATATTAGAAAACAAAGGCCTTTATACCAGCACTACATCTGCCTACAAGACCCGCTAGTATTGAGGTGCGATATAATGGGAGCTGAGGCTGGGCACCGGAAACAGCCAGCGGAATGGTGAAACCATGTGTGTTTGAATGGCTAGCGCGATTTCTCCAACCTCTGCTTTGTATCGCTTGGACATGTTAGATTTCATGCCATATAGTAAGAAAACGTGAAAATAAAGGTGACGCGCGAGTGTGTATTTAGTCATGGACAAAAGTTTACAGAACGCGGATGCACCATATTCGATCGTTTATGAGTTTGTCGGTACCGAAACGTCACCTCTGGCGTTCATTCAAGAGACAAACACATTCGGTTGCATTCTTTGCATTTCAGTGCCTTGCGTTTATTGGCTGTGCAGGAGCTTTTTCGTGGACCATTATCCCTCAAACGCTTGCTTGAGGATGTGCGCGCGAGCTTACCCGTATGCTTGTGCACTCGTGTGCGTGTAATGAAGCTTACGCTGGTTATGTACATGAGTGTGACTGAAGCCTGAGCTGTATAGTAGCTCGAAAATGTGTAGAAGGTATAAGGACCGAAAAGGGCTGCCACCACTTGAAGATTGTCTTTGGGTTGCCTGAAGCTATTGAAGCTGCTGATTCTTGGGGTGTGCTATACTTCGAATCTTCCCGCGGAAGGTTTAGCTCAAAATATTGTGTCAGCGCCGTTGTTCAATTGCGCTCTCTTGCAGGTAGTCGTTCTTAATATGCAAGCAGATCTGGCACAAAACGTCTAGCACTATATATGATTCAGGTATGTAGATTGCAAAAAGGACAGCGAGGCAACGTAGAACATACTCGCACTTCCGTAGAAGCGTTTGTACTGTAACCAAAAATATTTGATGCCTAGTAATTAAGCTGCGCCTTATTTAGATCACTTTGTCATCTCTTCATAAATTAGAGGAGAAAATGCAGCACGTTGCTCCTGCAACAAAGTTTATGGTTTTTTCCTCCAAAACCATAATGATCCAACTTTTCTTTTAATGTTTAGAAGGCACAAATGTCCGAGGTTCAAAGAGACCACTGCGCGACAAAATTCAGTGTGCATTCAGATAACGTTTTCTTAAATCAGTTTGCGAAATGTCAAAACCAATTTTTGTATGGTTTTGCATAACTTATACTTCAGTGGCATTGAAAAAGAAAGCCTCACTGCGGCCGATGGCCACCTCCTCAAGCACCGTACCTATCTTTTGAAAGTCATCGCCAAGTACAGGGCAGGTTGTATCAAGGAATTATAAAAAGATGACTGGAAATATATGTATTCAAAAGTCATCAAACTTTCCAAGACTGCTGACTGAGACGTGACATATGTGCAATATTTTCCTGCCATGTATCTTCATCCGGCAATATTGAACACACCACAAAGTATCTCTACAATGTTAGAAAGCCATCCATACTGATAGGCCGGTATTGACTAATGTGCGCCAATATATATTGAGCATTGCCAAGCCATCAACACTACATGGACAATGATGACCAATATATGGCATTATGTTAGTAATGGTGGCAATTTTTGGAACTGGCCGGCCAATAGCGGGTACCATTACCCATGATATGGGCTATATTGTGAAGCCCGATTTTCTAGCTGTACATTAATAACCATTGCATGCCAGTATATATCCTATGTTTACATGTGATGATGTATTCAATGTATGCAGGCCACCTGTTTCGATAAGACCATTTTGACAAATGTATGCGTGATGTGTGTAATGTCCGCCAGGCGTCAGATGGCAGCGGACAATATTAACCCAAGATATGTGCAATGTTGGTAGGACAATATTGAATAAGCTATGCCATGATGTGTATAATGTTGGCCAGCCATCGCAGCTCGTTGGGCCGTCTGGACCTACAAACCAAGAAGACATCTACTACAATGGGAAGCTATCATGCCCTAAGGGATGATACTGCCCAATGCGTGCCAAGGCATATTCTATGTTGACAATCCACTATATTGGTAGGGCAATATTGATCAACCTATGCCATGATGTGTGTTATGCGGGACAGCCATGACAGCTCGTCCAACAATATGAACTGCTTTACCCAAGGTATGCGCAATGTTGGCACCATAACTAGAGGGACAATATTGACCAATATTGGTGAATATATATTCAATGTTTGCATGCCATTTGTACTTGTAGGACAATTTTGACCAAAGCATGGCATGCGTGCACTGTTGGCTGTCAGACAGCCTCTGGTAACATTAACCACTAAAATCTAAGATGTACGCAATACTTGCAAGCCACCATGACTTGTCGGGCGATATTGACCAACGTATGCCAATATGTATTCAATGTTGATGTGGTATTTATTATGGCAGATTAGTATTTTCTATATATGCCGAGATGTGCTCAATATTGGAAAGACCGCGGCTGAGTGGGCAATATCAACTGTCATGTTCAGTTGGATATACAATGTTTGCAAGCGGTTAGATAGAAATGGGCGTTATTACCCGCGGTAAGACCTTTGGATACAATATTGGGATATATGAAGTTCACTTGGCTGTTAATGAATATTATTGGAGCACGTAATTAAAACGAGACTAAACAGATTCGTAGAACAGGAACTTTACCCAGACACGATGATCGGATTCAGGGCACATCTTTTCGCATGTGACGTCATGCTTCAACTTAAAGGGCAAGTGCTAGACAGTCAAACGTTAGACAGAAGAGTAATAGTGGGTCTGAACGTCGCCAAAGCTTTCGGCAATGCGGACCACTCAGCCATACTAGAACGCCTAGAAGCTCTAAATGTAGGTAGAAAGACATATAATTACGCCAAAGACTTTCAAATAGAAAAGTTAATATCTGCCTAGGAGGAAAGGAAGAGAGAGAAATAAGACTGGGTAACAAAGGTACTCCTCAAGGCTCAGTGTTATCACCAACACTCTTCAAGATTGCAATGATTGACCTACCGAAGAAATTAGCAAGTATAGAAGGACTCAACTACAGAATATACGCGGCACCAGAGGCAGTGATGCGCACATCGAAAACACGCTCCAAACAGCGAATAAAGAAATTTAATTGTAACTAAACCAAATAGGACTCAAATGCTCTGCCGAGAAATCGGAATTGCTTTTTCTCAGATGAAGAAATAGACAAAGAAAGCCCTAGGAACACGCGCTAATGCTAAAAGTAAATGGGGATATATTACCCTGGGTAGAACCGATAAGAGTGCTTACCGAGAGAGTCAGACGGTAAGAAAATAAAAACGATACAGTAAATCGAATCGACTGTAGGCCAGACATGTCGGCTAATCAAGAATAACAAACCAACGCGTGAGAATGAAAGAGGCGAACCTATTGAGACTACTTCATTCATTTGTAATCAGTGGGATAACATACGTGGCCCCATACCTACGTCTGGCAAAAGCAGAAAAGAGCAAGATTGAAATGCTAACTAGAAAAGGCGTCAAGACCGCCCTAGGCATCTCTCTGTACACATCCACCGAGAAAATTCTCAACATTGGAATTTCAAACACGTTAGACAAGCTCATTGAGGCTACCAAAGTGGCGCAGCAGCAACTACTCCTACGCGGCCGATCGGAACTAAACATACTAGAAAAGCTAGGCTTCGAACCTCGAGCAAGGCTAAAACTGACAGAAGATATCCCAACGTACATAAGGAACAAAATAAGAATCCCACCACTTCCAAGGAACATGTACCATTTGCACCATGAGGGTAGAAGACAGAGCGAAAGCTCCGCAGTAAAAACTAGCAAACAGGCAGGACGTAGTTTACACGGACGCGGCGGAATACGAAGGCGTAACGGGTTTCGTAGCCCTAGCAACCAGGGAGGACCGAGACCGGGTCTCGTGCTGCAACATTCGACAGAGGGAGCAACAGCAGCCGAGGAGGTGGCAATTGCGCTGGCGCTAATACAACGGAATATAAGGGTGATTGTAACGATTCCCAATCGGCTGTCCGAAACTACAACGCAGGCAGAATATCCACCGAAGCGGTTAAAAATCTGGCAGCTGGATCGCCACCGGCAGAGCTGATTAACCTTGTCGACTCCAGCGGACGAGGGCCTGCGAGGAAATGAGACAGTGCACGCACTGGCCCGAGGACTTACACAGCGGAGTACCAGTGCGGTCTCGTCGAGCAGGGAGCCCCTTCAGAACGAAGAGTTGAAAACACACCATGATATTCTCAATCAATACAAAGTAGAAAGACAGGCACTGCTTCGAGCAGATAAAACTTTAAGCAGGAAAGAAGAGGATATATGGAGAAAGTTGCAGGCGGGGGGTTTTCCCAACCCACTCGCACTAAGCAGATGACATCCGGTGATACAGGTCACGCGGTGAAAACGCTGTAACGAAATTGCAGGTATGATACGTATGGCGGGGACATATCCTAGTTACAATGAACCAGACAGAAAGTTGGAGTCCTGGGAGGCTTTAATCATCAGAAAGAACAAAGAAGTCCGAACAAAAATCATCCATATGGCCTTGGACACTGCCGAATACCAGGGATTCCAGCATGCTGAAAGTGGAGGAATCTTCGTCTTGACGGGTGTCAATAAAGTTATTCATCATCATCATCACCATCATCCCATGGCTGCAGTGATAGTGGTTGTACATTGTGGCACCATTGGTGGCCCAGAAATCGCCAGTCAATTCCTAATCAGGGGTAATGACATTTGCTGCCCTGGGCCTTTATCAGCATTATATCAATCAAAATTTATAGCTGTAAAAATAGTCTTAGAACAATTGTTTGGTGTTTAAGAATGAATAAGCTTATTATTCATTATTTATTGTGGAGTATTGTGGAGTATTCTGAAACTAACGACCTAATTTCATTCGCAAGAAAACACCAATGAACATAGGCAGCCATGGGAATACAATGATGGCACTAATGGCGCTGCACAAGTGAACGTTCTTGGCGTGGTATACGCCCCCTCCGAACATATACCTTGGCAAACGAGCACATGAGCGTGCCAGCGCGAAGGCGAGGAGGACAGCTTCCACATTGCGCATGCACGCGCTACAGAGAAAAGCTTACTGAGTGGAGCAGGAAAGCGTCTGCCGGCCTCACATGTTCAGGGCATGAAAGTCGATTCTGCCTAGACCGCCAGTGATCCTAGATGGATTCATCGAAACGCTGATCGTGATAATGCGACGCTCGGTCGACAGCAGCCAAAGCTTTCGCTCCACATTCGGTTGAACAGTGTTGAACCACTCCAAATTTTTTGCCAGCGGAAACCGCCTTACACGTCTCCCTGACATGATGGCTAAAGCCACTTTCAGGCACCGTAGAAGCTGTAGGTAACCAGGTGTTTGTGTGTACTGTCGACACAACGGATCCCAGCACCCATACTTAGCCATGCGTGGCATCGCCGTGTCTGGGGAAAAGGGGATCCTGGTGTTTGAGCCGATGCAGAGTGTTTGGACCTTTAAGGCCCCTCGGCAGAGGCAATACACCACTTTGGCCCACGCTTCTCATAGACGGCACCTTCGGGCTGACCCACCCGGGGGAAATTGGCAGTCGCCTTTTCCTATCCTCCCCTCCATCTTTCACTTTCCTATCGTCTTTCTCAGAACTTTCCTGTCTTCTCCTCCCTTCTCGCATTTTTCTTTTTCCTGGCGGCGAGGGTTAACCTAGTGTGGCTAACCACCCTGCGTTACGCCGTATTTGGGTATAGTCGGAGTGTACAGCTGACGTGGCTAGCACTTTTTGTACAAGCTCCTTTCCCGTCCCCTTGTTGGGCTCCATGGTGGGTGGCTGCCGCTTTGGCCAAAAAATATCACATTTTATGGCTGCTTCTCTTCCTGGAACTGATCGCCCTCTCAAAAGAGGGCAGGCCGATGTAACCCAAGAAATTTACAAAAAAAAACAAAAAATTTTCACAAAATAATATGTGATACATAAAGAAGAAGAGCAAAAATCAGCGAAAATATCTCCCCATTCATAGTTGAGAAATCACTGACAAGTGCACTAGGTGCAGTTTACAGGGTGAAAAAACTGGCATGTGGAGACCTACTGCTAGAATTGAAAGACTACGTGCAATACTCGAAACTGTCGAACATTGAGTCTATCGGGGACATACCTGTCTCGATCACTGCTCATCGATCACTGAACGCTGTCCGAGGTGTGATTTCAGAAAATGATTTCATACACTTGACATAAAAAGAAATGTTAAAAGACTTGCCGATCAGAATGTTGTAAATGTCCAGAGGATTAAGATAAGAAAACAAAGAAATCCCGACGAAGCACACCCAGTCGGAAAAAACTACAGAAAATTTTCTGATGTTACGACAGAATTTCTGTGCGGTTTTTGACGAAAAACCTGTTGTAGCAACAGAACATTTTGTCGTAACATCAGAAACTCCTGTAGTAACAACAGAAAAGTGCTACAGAACTACAGACAACAGAAATGTACTACAGAAAAACAACAGAACTACAGAAAAGTACTACAGAACTACAGAAAAATGTGACGGTTACGACAGAACTACAGGATATTTTGTCGTATTTTTGACACAGTTCTGTAGTTTTTTTCGACTGGGCATTGCCCTTACATTTGCTTCCAGTGCTTTCCCTGACACCATTGAAGTGGGCTACCTGAAGATAAGCGTGACACATTATATACCGAATCCTAGATGATACTTCAACTGCCAGACATTCGGCCACGGTTCACAGAGTTGTCGCGGTCGACGAACTTGTGCGAAATGCGCTTCAAAAGAACACTCAACTGATGGTTTGGTTTGGTTGGTTTGTGGGGTTTAACGTGCCAAAGCAACTCAGGCTATGAGAGACGCCGTAGTGGAGGACTCCGGAAATTTCGACCACTTCGGGTTCTTTAACGTGCACTGACATCGCACAGCACACGGGCGCCTTGCTTTTCGCCTCCATCGAAAAGCTGCCGCCGAGGCCGGGATTCGATCCCGCGTCCTTGGGAACAGTAGTCGAGCGCCGTAACCACTGCACCACCCCGGCGGGGACTCAACTGATGAATGCGCCGAAATCACATTGCAGTGTGCTAACTGTGAAGAGAACACCCTGCTTATTCAAGGTCTTGCCCCACGTGGAAAACTGAAAAAGAAGTAATCACTATCAAAACAAAAGAAAAGTTGTCATATAAAGAAGCGCGACAAAAACTGGCTACTACTCCTGCTTTTAAGTTCACTGCAAAACCAAGTTATTCTGGTATGGCGCAACGGTGCGCGGTGCCAAACCAGTATTTAGCACCTGCCCAGGCCACACAGAGTGAGCCTCAGGCAGGGCTGCCCGCGCCCCAGGTGGAAGTGGCTCATGCTGCTCCCCCACCTCCATCTCAAAGGAAGGCTATGCAGCCCTCCGGGTTGACAAGCCTGAAGGTCTCTCCTCACGAGGCGTGGCCTAACACTAAAGAACACTTATCTGGTGCGCGGTCCTCCACTGCCTCTGAAGAGGAGGCAATGGACAGGAGCCTCGGTAGAGCTGTGCCTTTGACGTCAGACGGACGGCGGCAAAGCTTAGACCGTCAAAAAAAGACAGGCCCCGAATTGTTGGGCCAAAAAAACCTAAACTAGTTTTGACACTTTCATAAAATAAGATGGCGTATATAATGCATTGGAATTGTAGAGGACTACGAATAATTACAGCGACATAAAGGACATCCTAGCTACATTCTTCCCATTGGCTTTATGTCTCCAGGAAACCAACTTTTTAGCTCTTCAGACAAAAATTTCCTTAAGAATTATAAAATTATCCGCCGTGACCGGTAGCTGTCCCGCTGACTCTCTGGTGGTGCAGCCATCGTCGTGAAAACTGGAGTCGCTGCTCAGGAGCTGACTCTTAATACCAAACTTGAAGCTTATTAACACATTATTAACACATAAAACCATCAGAGTATGTTCAGTATACCTCCGACCACACCTCAAGATAACATTAGATGATTTAGAAGACCTTTTACAATAGTTTCCCGAGCCATATCTTTTAGTTGGTGATTTTAATGCTCATTCATGTCTTTGGGGCAGCGAGCGAACAGATACTCGTGGTCAGCTTATAGAAGATTTTATTTTATGCAGCAATGTGTCTCTCCTAAACTCCGGCAATCCAACATACTTCTCCCCAGCCACAGGCAAAGCGAGTTGTTTAGATCTGTGTTTTAGTTCACCGTCTATATTTACTGATTTTAAATGGGAAGTCTTAAATAATCTGTACGGAAGCGACCATCTTCCTGTCATGATCAGCTTATCATCTTCACCATCAGTCATCCCGACGAAACCCAGGCGGTGGAAACTGCATTTAGCTGGCTGGTCTTTGTTCAGACAAGTAGCCAGTCTAAATGGTTGGTTGGTTTGGTTGGATTGAGGGGTTTAACGCCCCAAAGCGACTAAGGCTATGAGAGACGCCGTAGTGGAGTACTCCGCAAATTTCGACCACCTGGGGTTCTTTAACGTGCACTGACATCGCACAGCCTAAATGAAATAGATTCAAGAAATGTGATATAGACAAAATTAATGAAATGTTTACAGCATGCATTCTTGCGGCAGCACGTCTATCTATTCCCCAATCCACAGGAGTAGTGCACCAAAACCACGAAGTCTGGTGGACACAGGACTGTAAGGAGGCCAAAAAACAAAACAGCAAAATAAAGCCTGAGGTATTTTTCGGAGATACCCAACCTATGAAAATCTGACAGTTTTAAAAAAAGCAAAAGCTAAAGCTCAATATTCGTCGCAATGCCGAAAAAAATCATGGCAGAATTATATCACGTCTGTAAACAGTTCCACATCATAAAAAAATGTGGGAACAAATTCTTAAACTAAATGGCAGCTTCTCCCCATTCGCAGTTCCAATCCTCACGGCTCCTAATACACAGACAAGCCTCGAAGAACAGGCTAATATACTAGGGGAACATTACAACAAAATTTCGAGTTCTGCACACTATACAGAAACATTCTTAAAGTATAAGGACAGGGCTGAAAAATATAGGCTTTCTACGAGGGGCAGCACAAACACACCATACAATAGGTTGATTACGCTGAAAGAACTGAAGAATGTTCTTATTTGCGGTAAAAAAACTGCACCTGCTCCTGATGAGATTCATTATGAGATGCTCGCCCATCTATAAGAAGCGTCTGTAGAAGCACTTCTGAAGTTTTTTAACAAAATCTGGGTACATAGCTAAAATACCGGAGGCTTGGAAAAGAGCCATAAGTGTGTCGTTCCTAAAACCCGGCAAGCCGCCGACCTGTCCTGGGAGTTATAGGCCTGTAGCCCTAACTAGTTAATTAGCAAAATCTTTTGAAAGTATTTTAAACACTAGACTAACCTTTATTTTAGAATCATGTAAACTTCTTAATATTCATCAGTGCAGTTTTATGAAAGGATGCTCAACTACAGACCTCAGTGCAGTTTTATGAAAGGATGCTCAACTACAGACCACCTAGTGCGCCTCGAAAACACTGTCCGCGAGGCGTTTATGCATAGACAGAATTGTCTCGCTGTTTTCTTCGATCTAGAAAAGGCATATGATACTACTTGGAGATTCGGCATCCTACGTGATCTAGCAGCTTTAGGCATCCGTGGTCGAATGCTCAGTGTTTTAAAAGACGTCTTCCCATCGTTCATTCCAAGTGCGCCTCGGTACCACCTTGTCAAGAAGCTTCATTCAGGAGAATGGGGTACCGGAGGGGTGTATCCTAAGCACAACGCGTTTTGCTGTAAAAATCAATTCAATTACCAATGAAATCCCAAATTCCATTATGTGTTCACTCAACGTAGGCGACCACCTGATAACCTACACCTCTTCCAATATATCAACATGTGAGCGACAAATACAAATAATAATAAATAAACTAGTGGCATGGGCCGACAAAAATGGATTTCAGCTTTTCCCACAGAAGACGGCGGCAGTTATGTTTTCACTCAAACGGGGTATTCAGAACAACCCTGTCTTGCACCTAAATAGAACCGAATTACCAGTAAAAAATGAGCACAAATTCCTAGGCATTACTTTCGATAAAAACCTCACAATTGTACATCACATAAACACACTTAAAAAGAAAGCCTAAAAATTTCTTAACATACTGAAAGTTTTTCGCGGAAACATTGGGGTTCCGACAGGGCATGTCGTTTACATGCATATCATTCTGTTGTACGCTCCCGCTTGGGCTATGGGAGCATAGTGTACGGTTAAGCTAGGCCTTCATATCTCAAAAAACTGGACCCGGTACATAACTTGGGCCTACGCCTTTTATTCGGGGCATACAGAACATCCCCTCTAAGCCTGTATGTAGAAACAAATGAGCCTTCACTGGAAGACAGACGAATAGCCCTCACGTGTGCTTATATTCTCAGAATAAGGTCACAGACAAAACACCTCTGTTATCCAGTTGTCACAACTTGCCCCTCTCGATTAATTTTCACAAATAAACCCAAAGCAACAAGGCCACTGATCATGCGACTCGAAGGCATGTGCAGTGAGCTGCAGATCCTGGACACCTTGCCTGACGTCGCACAGAACAACAGCCCTCTACCTCCATGGTACAGTCTTCCTGCAATCTGTGACCTCACTCTCACACAGTTTCCAAAAGCTAAAACTCTACAGGAGCACATTATTCAGGAAGTACACAAACTTCAAAGACTTTTATACCGATGGATCTAAAACCACTGTGTATACTGGAAGTGCAGTTGTGCGAGGAGAATTGGAGGAAATCATAAGACTTCCACACTGTGCGTCTATTTTTACTGCTGAATCCCATGCATTTCTGTTGCCGTAGAGAAAATATTAAAAGAGAATGGCATAAACAGCCTTATATTTACAGACTGCTTAAGTGTTCTCACAGCTCTAAATTCCAAAAATGCAGCCGCTCCTTTACTCGGCAACATAATACACAACATAACAACAGCCATAGCTCGAGGATACAACGTAAAATTCTGCTGGGTCCCGAGTCACGTGGGCATTAAAGGCAATGAGAGAGCAGACACATGTGCTGCTAAAGCCCGCGACAAGCAAATAAAGAGCATAAGCAACCCTTACAAAGGCTGTACGAAACTTGTACATCGCAAATTAAAAGAAAAATGGCAGTCTGCCTGGGACAGTAAAGTGGGAAATAAACTACACTTAGTAAAGCCCATTTTGGGAGAATGGATGTCGTGCCGGCATCAGGAGTGTTTTATAGAAGTAATCTTATGCCGTCTCCTCATTGGACACACGCACCTGACACACAATTTTTTTGAAAAAAGAAGAGAAACCCCGATGCGAAAAATGCGGAGAGGAACTACCACATTGCATTCACATGCACAGGTCTTGAAAGGCTAAGGAACAAATGTTTTGCCAAATTTTACAAAGAATACATTCCTTTTCACCCTAAACTGATTTTAGAAGATGATGGACTTGTGAATTATCTTGTGTTTTCAGTTTCATAAGGGAAGCAAATGTTTTACACAAACTGTAGAAAACAAATGAAACAAACCTTGTGCTTGGCACATCATGGTGTTGGCAGCTTAAGCGCCATTGAATCTAACACAACCTAAACTTTTAAAAGGAAACTTTTTAAACAAATTAGTTTTTAACATCCTCATTTTCCCATTTTTCGCATAGCAAAATTTTCACCTTGCTCGTGGCGCATGATAGCCTTAGTTGCTTATGCGCCAAAAAGCCCAACACAACAACACAACAACATCTAGTTAACCAGTCTTTTGTTACCCACATATCAGCAGTATTTTTCTCTTGCCTCGAGCAAAGTACGAGTTATCCAATTTTTTCCGGCCCGATAGCTAGGATAGTTTCTTCATGTCATTGATGAATTGTAAGAGTGTGGAGAGTGATTTGGGGAAATTTATGACATGTTCGGCATTTGTGGGGACTGTGCGGTGTTTTATTTTATCCCAATGACGCTGCTGGAGGCGAAATAATGGCGCGGATATACATTGCGCTCAAAGTAGTAAGAGGAATGTGAAGATCCCGCGTCTAAGTCACAAATGCGCCCAAAGTTTTTTCGGATGGTAAATCGTTTGCTCTGCTCAGTGTATGGTTCTTTCACCTTTGCCAATGATGTGGAAGAGTGTAGGACTTCTAGTCGAACTAGCGGCGCGTGAGGGCGAATGGTGTCAGGCGTACGGAGACAACGCTGTCTTTGTGGGGCTTGGTATAGCGCTGACCGTCTTAAGAACTCTTCATTTTGGGAAGTTTCTCTTTGCTAGCGGTTATGGCCTGAATACGAGGGATTCCTTTGACAAGAAGCAAGCCCCATGTGTCAGTATTTCAGGCGGATGTGTTTTAAAGCACCGATTTGCGATCTCAGAAAATATACTTTATTCAGTTTCTTGTACTGCCAACGCAAAACACATTGGTGCGAGCGGAAACCCAGCGCATTCCTCTCAGAAATCATTTTGGCGTTTACATTGAGGAGCGGTCAAAATTCCACTTTCGGTTTTCATGCCATAGCCTTCCCTTGTAGTGTTTCTTTGGATGGTACTTAAATGCTTTTAACGTTCGTCAAATAGTTTTCAACGCCAGAGAACTGACATTTTCTTGCTTGGAAAAGAATCAATGAGCAAACATGTTCCTCTGATCATAGCATGTTTTTTTTTTTTACTGCGGAAGCAATACTACGTCAGGTTACAGCTCGTCGCGTAAAGCCGGCCGGTAGCCACTTTTCACATTTAGAGCGACCACAGATGGGGTCCTTCTTGAAGCCATCGGGTAAACCCGGTCGGTAGCCACGCCGCGCCGTAGAACAAGAGCAACAAGAATAACAAGAAGAACGAACAGAAAGAGGAGCTACATCAGCTTTGCTTACGCAACCTGCCGGGTTTAACTAAAGCTTAATCACACCTAATTTATTTTAGGTACGGGATCTTTGAACAAAGCACAAAGTAAGTTTGTTGCCATTTGCGTTAAATCACATTAGCAGAGGCAGCGAATACCCATCTGTCACGCATAAGACTCTGCTTTTTTATTGATGAACTTCTGCATTTACCTTGCGTAATAATGGGGTCGTGCAGCAGTTGCAGCATCGTTATCAAACTAACATATAGCAACCTGAATGACGAGTAGTACGAAACACGACGGAGTGCTCAAACTTGTATGCTCTCTGAATTGTTTTTTCCGAAGACTTGAAAGAGAAATATGTACCCAGAATTGAAACGTTCTTGTTTCAAACAGCTGGATCTGGAGCATATAATTTAGGGTGCAGTTCTGGTGCCAAAATGTGCAGCACCTAACTATTGCGGCAGTGACGCAGTAACATGGTTGGGATAAGTGGTGATTAGAAGCGTTGACGCTCTAGAAGCAGAAAAACAGACAATGTATTTCCGTCCACCACGTTTATTTCGTCCTCTTTTATTCACAATAATAGGGATGCAGGAATTGTTTAGAAAGGGCAGTAAACGAGAGACATTCATAAACACAAGTAATGAGAGTTCAGGTTCACAGATGGCCTGCTTGAAATTTGTCTAAAGGGAAAAAAGTAAATTCTAACGTTAGATCTATGGAACGCGACAATCTGAGCAGCTGACAAGTGATGGCAGCTGTTCATGTGCAGTTGAAATAAAAAAAAGATAAAGAAAAAAGAGAATGCCAAAAACATGAAAATGTGAAGAATATTTTCTGAACTGTACGTAGGAGCACACTTTCAAACGCTTGACGTTAAATTAGCTATGTAGTAAAAAGCAGCAATATCCGCTATATAATGCAGCTTTCGAACAAAAAATAGCTTCCGCAAAGAGCATTGTTACTATGCAATTTTAATTTTGCGACGATAAGTTGGTGTCATATGAGCGCGGATTCGTTGTCCTGCGGGTTGTTTGAAATTTTTATTTCTTTCCGCGTTTATCTTGCTCCATTTAGTGTTGTAACTTGTTATGATTGAGTTTTTTATTTATCTTCCAAATGCACACAACTTTGTAGCAGTGTGCGATTCTCGTCGCATGAACACACAAACTATTCGATGACATCTCAGAGTTCAAACTACATTTCATTTGTGTCAATTGAACGGACGTATAAAGTAGAATATCTTGCTTGCAATTTTTCTCCTGTTGAAATATTTTATGTGCTGCTGCACCGATGGCCAAAGTAGTTTAATTTTTAACTGTCTGTTGCTGAGATCACTCAATATAGAGCGAAGGCGTGCAAGAATAAGATACAAATTTGTGTTTATATATATCAGAACATAAAAGGCCTTTATAGCGACACAACATCGGCCTATATAATCTGTGCTGAGGCCGAGCGTAGGAAACATACATTATAGTGGCAAAACCGAGCGCGTTTGATGGGATAGCGGAATTTTTCCACCTCTGATTTGTATTGCTGAGCATGTTAGGTATCCTTCCGTCATACAAGAAAATGTAGAAACAAAGATAATGCGCGTGTGTGTATGCAATCATGGACAAAAGTTTACAGGGTGCGGATGCACTATATTCGATCTTTTCTGAGTTTTCCGCGTAGCGAAACGTAACCAATGGTATTCGTCCAAGCCACGCACACGTTGTGTTGCGTTCTTGATTTCAGTCCCTTGCGTTTAATGACTGCGCAGCAGATTTTTCGTGGACCAGCATTCCTTACACTTCCTTGTAAATATGTGCGTGAGCGTGCGCGTATGTTTGTTGGAGTTGGAGTTATTTTTTTCTTTCTACAAGAAAGGGGAAGCCAAGGCAAAAGGCGACAAGCCTGACTGAGCCTTGGATTTCAAAACAGACAACAGCAGACAACAGCACACACCTCTAGTGTATATAAAATATAAAAAGTATTATGCAACACTTACATACGATATATAAAAGGTATCAGTACATGCAGTAGTCATTAGATATTCAAATCAACTGACCACGCGCTCAATCACGTGTACTTGTGTGTGTGTATTGAAGCTGGCGCAGGTGATGTAGATGAGTGTGTGACTAAGGCACGAATAGTTGAGCTCTATAGTGGCTCGAAAACATGTGTAGGAGGTATATATGGTGAAAAGCACTGTCACCACATGAGGATTGCCCTTGGGTTGCCCCAAGCTGCTGAAGCTGCTTTTGTCGTGTTGTGTGCTATACTCTGAATATTAAAGCGAAGCGTGTATTCCAAATTATTTTGATAACAACCATTCTTCAATTGCACTCTCTTGGACGAGTTCGTTCTTACTATGCAAGCAGCTCTGTCACAAAATTTCTGGCAATATATACGATTCAGGTATTTAGATTCCGAACAGGACAGCGAGGCAGCGAAGATTATACTCGCACTTCCAGATAAGTATTTATACATAAAAATTTTTTTGATGGCTAGTAATTAAGGTGTGCCTTATTTAAATCATCCTGTCAGCTTTTCAGAAATTAGAGGAAAAAATGCTGCGCCTAGTTCCCGGAACAGGTTATGATATGTTTCCTCAAAACAGCACAATCAAAATATTTTCTTGCAATACTTTGAAGGCACAAGTGCCCGAGATTTACAGTACAATGCACGACAAAATTTAGCATGCATGTAGGTAACATAAGGCTCTATTACCTGCAGTTTTCGAAATATTAAAAACTATTTTTGTAGGCGTTTCAAGCTTGTGCTTAAATACCTTTGAAAATAAAAACCTCACAGCGATCGATGACCACCTCAAAAAGTGCCATAGCTATGTTTGAAAGTCACTGCAATGTACAGGGCGGGATACAGCTAGGAATTATAAAAAGAATTTCTGAAGTATTTGAATTGAAGTCATTAAAAATCCCAAGAAAGTGCTGACCAACACATGTCATCTCTGCAATATTGTCCCGCCCTGTATGTTCATCCGGCAATATTTGCACTAGAAAAAAAAAAAAAATATATATATATATATATATATATATATATATATATATATATATATATATATATATATATATATATATATATATATATACAATGTTAGGATACCATCATGACAGAGATGCCGGTATTGAGCGATGTACGCCAATATATGTTGAGCATTGACAAGCCGTTGACAATACAGGACGGACAAAAGTCACCAATAAACAGCATATGTGAGCAATTATGGCAATTCGTCCCAACTGGCCAAGCAATATCGGCCACTGTTACCCCTGTTACCCATGATATATACATATTTGTGAAATAATCCTCTCTAGCTGGATGTTATGGATCACTGCATGAATGTATTGGTTGTATAGTTATAAGTTTATATTTCCCGATATATTCAACGTCTTGAGTACATCTATGTTGGTAGGGCCATTTTGACAAATATATGCATGATGTGGGCAATGCTGCCCGGCCATCAGACGAAATTGGACGATATTAGCAATAAAAACCCACGATGTATGCAATGCTTGCCGGAAAATTTGACTAACCTATGTCATGATGTTTATAATGTTGGTCAGCCATCAAAGCTCGTTGGGCCATGTGGACATAGAAATCAATAAGTCTACAATATTGGGAAGTCACCATGCCTGCATATATGATAGTGACCAATGTGTGCCAGACACTCTATGTTGACAAGCCATCCATATTGGCAGGACAATATTGAGCATCCTATGTGATGATGTGCGGTATGTAGGCAAGGCTTCATGGCTCATCGAACCATATGGACCACTTGCCCCAAGGTGTGTGCAATGCTGGCAAATGCTGGCTGGACGATACTGACCAATATTTGTCATGATATAGTCAATGTGTGCAGGACATCCATATTAGTAGGACAATTTTGAGCAGTGTATGCCATGATGTGTGCACTATGGGCCAGCCGTCTCATGGCATCGGACATAACATACTACAAAAATCAAAGATGTACACAATGTTGGCAAGCCAACATGACTGGTTGGACAATGTTGACCAATGTATGCCAAGAGCTATTCAATGTTGACAAGCCGTCGATAATTCCGAACAGTATTTACCTATTTATGCCAAAATGTTCTCAATATTGGAAAGATATGGCGGCTGGCTCGGCAATATCGACCAGCATGTCCCATTGGTATGCAATGTTGGGAAGTGGTTCTATAAAGATGGGCAATATTGCCCACTGTTAGCCCGTTGAATATAATGTTGGAATACATGAAGTTCAGTGGGCTGTTGGATATTTTATCGCACGGAATTACCGCTATTGGCAGCACATTGGCAACATAGGGCAATTTGTGGTCCTTGGATCGACAGCCAATTCTCAATATAGGGCCAGTGGCATATGCTGACCTGGGTCTATATCAACTCTATATCACGCAAAATGTGCAGCTGAAAGAAGTGCAGTGTTAGAGTGTTTTTTGTTTAAGTTTGAATAAGTTTAGTTTCGATGCCTTTTGTGCCAGTAATCTGAAAATAACGAGCTAATTTAATTCGCAAAATACCACCCATGAATACAGGCAATGATTTTAGTACGATGATGGCGCCAATAGCCTAACACAAGTGATTCTCATCGCCGCGCTTTACATCCCCTCCGAAAACATACATTGACAACACAGATGAACGCGCAAGCATGGAGCTGAGGAGAGGGATAGTTTCCACACTGCGCATGAGCGTGCTACAGCAAAGATCTGACCGAGTGGAACAGAAAAGTGTCTCCCTGCATCGCATGTGCAGGACATGAAAGTTGATTCTGCAGAGACCGCCGGTGAATTTAGATGGATTCAATTGAACCCTGGTAGTGATAATGCAACGCTCGGTCGACAATAGCCCATGCTTTCGCTCCATATTAGGTTCAACAGCGTTGAAACCTCCTAAAATTCTTCTGCAAGCGGAAAAGGCCTAACAAGTATACCTGAAATGATGGCTAAAACCATTTTCAAGCCCTGTCGAAGCCCTACTTATGCCGTCATTTTTTGCACATATATAAGCAGTAATTTGCTATAAGCCACAATTATTGGAGCAGAGAGTGATTCATCCAGCTGTTTGTGGTCGGAGAGCGAAACTAATTCCTTTTTGTCTTAGATGAAATATAGTAGTTTAGGGAGTGATTTGAGCAAATTTGTAACATGTTCCGCATATGCGGGCACGGTGCGGTATTTTACTTTATCGCAGGGACGTTGGTGGAAGCAAAATAATGGCGCTATATACTTTTCACAGAACGAAGTAAGAGAACTATTGAGTTCCTTCGTCTCGGTCACAAGTGCGCCCGAAGTTTTAGCGGAGGGCAAAGCGTGAGCTCGTCTCGTTATATGCTTATTTCACCTTTGCAAATGACGTGGGAGAGTGACGGACGTCCAGTAAGACTAGCGGAGCATGACGGCGGTTGCTTTCAGGTGCGCGCAGACAATGCTCTCTTTGTGCGGCTTGGCGTAGCGCTTACAGCGTGTTAGACCTTCACCATTGTTAGCGGTTATAGCCTGCATGCGAAGGATTCCTTCCACAGAAAGCAACACCCATGTGCCATTATTTCGGGCGGATATGTTTTAAAGCATCGATTTGCGTTGTCAGTAATAACCATTCCTTAGGCTTGTAGTTACAGAATGCCATCACAAAAAGCAGCTGTGCAAGTGGAAACCCTCAGAATATCCACCAGAACCCACTGCGGCATTTGTATTGAGGAGCAGCTTTGATTCTACTTTCAGATTTCATGCTAGTATCTTGCCTTGTAGTGTTTCTTTCGATGTTGTTTAAACTCATTTATTATCGGTTAGACAGTTTAAATGCCAGAAAACTGACATTTTTTTTCTTGGAAAAAAATAAATGAGCAAACATGCTCCTCTGAATATAGGATGTTTGATTTTAGGAGCAGGATTTTTGAACAAAGCACAATATCAGTTTGTGACATTTGCGGTAAATATGCTTAGCACAGGCTGCGATCATCGATCTGTCTTGCATAAAGGTCTAGTTTTTTATTGAAGAGCTTCTGCATCCTGCCTTGCCTAATACTGGGGTCTGGCAGTAGTTGGAACCTCGTTATCAAACTAACATTTTAGCAACCTGACCGATGAGTAGAATGAAACAAGACTAAGTGCTCACACTTGTTTGCTGCAATGCCTATCGAAAAATCTCATATGGATACATATGTGTTTCATATGAAAGTTTATGTGTCTCATATAGGCTCATATGAAATGATATGAGGCCAATATGAAACACATATCAGCCCTTATGTGTCTCATATAAGACACGTATCAGCACTTATGTGTCTCATTTCAGCAGATATGTGCCTCGTTTAAGGTAATATGGACCTCGTATGAGCTGAAACGTGTCCCTCATGTCCCTCATATGGACTCATATGTGTCTCTCAAGCCACTGATACGAATGATAATATGGCTCATATGACCTCATATTGCATCACATTATAGCTCATATGAATATTTTGCATATATGTCTGGTACAGATTCATATGCATTACATTTCACCCTGTGTCTTTCACATGGCTCATTTTTTATTTTAATTTATTTGTGCAATCAAAGGCATCGAAGAGCATTGGATGAGGGGGACATATAAAAAGCATACAGAAATAATAATCTACTACTACGGTACATTGGACGCGGTACAATCAAATACATGAAAAGAGCATATTGTTGATCCAAAACAGGGTAAGAATGAAACCGAACACGATAACAGAAAATGCAAAGAATGAAATGCGAACATAAAAAAAACGTGCAACTAAAACAGTGGTACACGTACCCAAAAACATTAGTAACACTTGAGTTCATAACTAAATGTTTTCAGGGGATAAAAACTGATCCCTCCACTGCATGGATAAGTAACTGCACCTTTGGGATACTAAATTCCATGCATCACACCATTTCACCCTATAACAGCATGATATATATCATGAGCATATATGCCACTCTGATGCTGCACTGTATTTGTTTTTTTCAAAGCTATGTACGGGACATACATTTCCGGAACAGTTTATTTACAACACATCAGTGTAAAATATTAGAAGTATATAATTAAAATATGACAGCATGAAATGAGACCATATTTTAAGTAGCATATCGATTAATTCACTACTATGGCTCAATGATGTTCAATTAAAAGTACTAGACACTGCATAAACATGACAAAATTGTTGAAGTTTTATACAGAGTGAGATCCTTCTTTGTTAAATCAATCTCAGAATGGAACTGTTCAACAGAGGTGCAAATGTGTTGTGTTAATAAAAATGTATTTCCTTCCAAGCTGTAACCCCCCCCCCCCCTGTAATGATGTCAGGTGCTGTGGGTACCATCTGAATAGAAAATAACGAAAGAATGCAGCCTATATAGAGTTGAATTTTTGCAATGTTTTGAAGCCAGATTCCACGTCCCCAGTCCTGACGAGCTGCTGCACATGGCAACTGAAAATATGGGCTGATACACATTCACAATGCCATGAAGAATAGGCTGAAAACCCTGCTGGGAATTAACAGCTGCTACAGGGTAAGCCTTGGCAATTCCATCCTGACCACTCCATTGCTATTGGACACAACAGGGTAGCCATAAATACAGTGCCTCCATCAGGCAGGAGGAACTGCAAGGAGACACCAAGCCTGATACCCCTTCTCTCTTCTTTCGTCGGGTCTCACATAGTACAATTGTAGCATCTCTGTCTGACTGATCCCGTGAGGGTAGCTAGTATGTCCGCCATCCTGTTTCATCTTAGATTCCAACGTCTACCTTCTTATCAACTCTGCAGTATGCAATGTGTTAAACAGCAAAAATGGCCCAACACTTAGCTTAGAAACAGGGCGGCATCAGGATGGGTTTTACTCTACAAGTGGCAGCACTTGGTTTAAGTCGTTAAGTTCAAAAGAACACTACAAAAGCTAGGTCAGTGACATGTGCTGTGCTGTGACATAAATGGCCTGTTACACTAAAACAAGTAGTAAATTTTACAGGCTCATCACAAAGCAGCAGAGCTAGATTAAATGCAGTGTAGTTAGCTCAATTTTGCGGTCAGTCGGCAAAGCTCATTTAGCAAGCTGTTGCAGATAACATATAGCATCTTCTAGGGAGCCCAATGCTTGATTATATGTCCGAAGTGATCAGCCATTACAGTGTACCTTAATAGCAGGATATACGAAACAAATGTTTGAATTCTGAGATCACACAGAATAGCAGGTGCCACCATACCTATTGCTTCGTGGCTGTGGAGCTTGGATATGGAAAAATGTAAACATGACTGTACCATAGCTGTGTGCTGTCAGTGCGCATTGAAGAATAAAATGCAGGTGATCAATTCTCAATTCATATGGAACTCTCCGCTACAATCTCTGTCATATCCAATGTGCAGCTTCGAGACATACCACATATACCATGATACCAAAGCATATCCACATATGCAGACAGGAAAAGCAGAATGAGGGTTCTACAAAACAACATGAAATATACAGTAATGGTAAACAGCACTGGGAAGAGGACAACAGTTCATGATATGCAGCAAAGCACTGCAACAAAAAAAAAACAAATGTACTTAGGACAGACACCAACAACAGATCTGGGTCATGAGTGTGCAATACTGAAGCATAAGAATGGGGTGGAATGCATTTGGCAGGTACTCCTACATCATGAATAGAAGATTGCAGTATCCTTCAAAAGGACAGCACACAGCAGCTGTATTTTGCCAAGGTTGAACTACAGAAAGAAATGTGCAGGCTATCGAAAAAGGCTGATGTTAATGTGAGGACAGCACAGACCTATGTAAAATAAAGTAAAAAAAAAGGAACACAGCACAGTGGCGCATGTCAGGGAAAAAAAAACACAAGTGTATGATGCTCTGCCACATTGGTCGTGTGGTTAAGGCACTCAACTGCTGTCTCCAAGGATGCGAGGTCCAATCCCGACCATGGCAGCAGCTTTTTGGTGGAAGTGAAAGGCTAGGTGCCCATGTGCTATGCAATATCAGTGCACAATAAAGAACCAGAGGTGGTTGAGATTCCCTCAGCCCTCCACTATAGCATGTTTGAGTCGCATTGGGACGTTAAATTCGATCAACCAAATCAGACGAGATGACATTATAGGTGGGATCAAGCATAAATGCGCTTTAGCCAGGCATAACACAAAGGCAACTGATGACCGTTTAAGAGGATTTGAAAAGAAAGCAAGCATAGTATGGGTTTCTAAAGAACCAGGGGGACAGGTGAGATTAAGACGTCAGTAAGATGGCTGCAGCTGGCACTGGACCTAAACCGGAAAGACGTGGGAGTGGCATTTGCCATGCACTGGGCACTGAGTGGGATCTAGTAAAAACAAAATATGCCATTATATCAATGGCATAATGAAAGATATATTATATGAAAGTTTGCCGAAATATAGTATTCATGAAACTGTTACAAAAAGAGCTTCTTTGCCCGTTTGAACGTTTTCCTCTGACTTATAAGCCAACATAAAAGCTATATTTTATGTAATTTTTTCTCTTTAACGTAGTGAATTGTGAATTGACTGAGCAAAAAAAAAACAATCTAGAACATGTGAATTTTTGTCCAGGCTTGTTACTCTAGTCCCAAGTCTATAAAAAAAAATAAGCCCTTCTGCACTCTTAATATCTGCATTGTACAAAAAGCCATTTTGGAGAAAAATGTGCAAATAGATAAATGTGATACACAAAATTGTAACTCACAAACATTTTCTTGAAACACCTTGTTTTTTTTTTTGTAAGAAATTCTGTGCATTATTTGTGCAAACTCTCCTTAAAACAGCTTTCACTGCATCATTGATACATAGCATTCCGTTCTTGAAGTCGCACTCAACTTCCAAACAATGCCCGCCTAGTCCCGTTCAATGAGGTTTGGGATTCTGCAGATATAATTTTCCTCGTTGCTAAAGGTCACAAGAATGCAGGGCTTAGCTACCATACTCAGGTCAAGTGCCACCAATGGGCATTCTAGAGAAAAAAAAGCACTTTATTATGTGGCCTGGCAAATTTAACTCGCATTCCTCACAAACAAGTTTGCCACACAGCAATACAATTTTGCCACTGCTTGGGCATCCGACATTGACCACCTCGAAAATTCTCTTTATAAAAAAATTCTTCCTCATACGATTCAATAACACTGCTGTCACTTTTGATTCCCCTCCTATATTCCCGGCTATGCATCACAGTTCCTTGATATACAAAGCGAAAATATTCTTGTACTTGAGGTACGCTGCTCAAAAACAACTCCAGAGCAGCTCTCTCAGCTGGAAGGAGCACTGGCACATCTTTTGGTGCACCAAGCATGCAGGCACCTTGCACATAATGGGCCTTTTCCACATTGGGATAGCTAAGAAAACTGCGGCACAGCTGCATGCTCCTTGGTGGAATAACATCCAAAGAAAGCAGGAGGTGTAGTTCCTGGGACATTATTATGCGCTCCAAGATTTGGTTGGGCACACCATTTGCTGCCGTAACTAACTTAACTATGTGGCCATTCCCACTCTCAAAGCCAAATGCAGAATGGGCCCACAGGGGTCCGAAGTTCCGGGCTGCTCGGGGTAAGTGGAAGAGCTGGTGCACATTGAAGCTCATGCAACGCTCCCCATACAATGATGCAGCCCGGCTTACAAACCGTTGCAGGAGGCGATCTGAAATAAAAAAAGTAAGAGTGCTATTTTATACCTAACAAAAGTGAACTTATGATCGCAAAGGTAATGACCATTCAGCCAAAATGTTGAGCACTCAAAACTGGCCCAATTTGGTCTTCCTTTCACATATCCCACTAGACACGTGCATATTGTGAAAGCATCATGCTCACTTGTACTGCTCAGGTTTCTCGATGGTAAGCCTCAACATACTACGTGGATATATTGCTATGTTTACTTCTGTAAGAACACAAAATAAAAAAACAAGCACACAACTCATTTAAAAAAAAAAGATGACCAAGTAAAAAATACAGAAAGCTTTTTATGGTATCCACTTTCTTGAAGTACCCCCCTGTACTCTGGCAATATGCAATTGGGCTCCCAAGGCTTCAAGTTTGAAGTTGGGTACAAAGAATGGGATGGAGAAATCCTGCAGGGGAGGTACTTGCTGTACAAAATATAGAGGCAGCTGGCATATCCTTTTTGTTCCCCGGCTAGCTTTGGGCAAGACGGCCAAAGGTTTTTTTTTGGCTACAATTAATCAAATGTTCAATGTTAATGATGTTCAAAAAAAGTGCAGGAAAGTTACATGCTTAGGAATTGGAGAAGAGTTTTTACTGGTTTCCTGTCAATTCCTCCATCTTGTGGCGGTGGCAGCATCGAAAAATTGCAACTGGAACAATTAGATGAGAAAAGAAGGAAAATCACTTCCCACCACCACCATCACTATCGTCCTACATCTCTCAAATTGTTCCACTGCTTCTTCTCCAATTTAGAAGAAGATAAATGGCTTTACATGCCAGAGACTCGGACTACTCAATTAATTCTTACCTCCTCCTCTGATTGTTAATAACTGCGCTTGCGTTCTGCGTGCTGCAAAGCTAATACTTCACTCTCGCTCTAATCACAATGATCATATCTTGCTCTTTTTAGATGGGGTACATTGCAAAAGTGCAGTATGAAAGTGAGGAAGGACCGAAAGCAAATGGGGGGGGGGTCATATGCTTTAGCTCTTCGCCACTCATTAGTGGACTGAGTGTTGGCGTTAACGGTGGACAGGGATAGGGTGACCCATGTGCCCATCCTATTGCAGATGCCAAAGCCAACCTGAGACACAAGATTCTACTCAGCCTTGGGCAACCCCCCATGGCCATCCGAAAGACTGATGCCTCAGACAGTCTGGTGAACGACAGTGTAGGAATCCTGAGAGACCCCTTGATGTTACCAGTACCTGCGAAGAAATAATTTTAACAGTGAAAGGCACAGGGTGCTAACCATTACCTTCCCTTTAAGTGATTAAAGGGAAGGTAATGGTTAGCACCCTGTGCTTTTCACTGTTCAAATTATTTCTTCGAAAACACAAAGTACAATTGCCAGGCATGCTATTAAAAAATATCTTTTTTTTTTGCAATGATGCATGAGGCACTAGTATATATGGAGCACCTCTTGGTATACATCAATGACCGCTATTTATTTTCATAACTGAACTTCTTTTATACTGTTTGTTTCAACAACCAAGTAATGGTTGTGAGGCATGAAAAGATTGTTATATAATTACTCTGTCATCTTAGTTCCCAGCAATATTAAAGCCAGAGCCACAATTACAATGAATGAAGCAGCATCGAATATATGTACTGCAGTTTTTCCAAGCCTCACATGAACTATACTGACCTTTGAAGTGATAGCCAGAAAAGCTTTCGGATGTTGAAACGTAATAAGCATGAGAGAAGAAATGTGATTATTTATTTTAAGCTAGCCAACCATGTAGTGACCTATGTAATGCTTTAAATGCATCATTAAAAAGGAATCTTGACACCAATACTTGGCACATATGCTACTTTAATCTGATCTGCACACATAGCCTTGTCATCACCATATAGAATGAAATTACCATGCTCCAGACACAAAATGCTTGAACTCACCTGCGTAACTGATGGCAACAGATGAAAGTTGCTCCTGCAGAAGGATGAAAATTGCCTCACAGAGAAGGCCAAAGTGCCTCAGGTACTGAGCAGGGAGGGTGTGTAGGCAACGTGGCACACAGTAGAAAAGAAGCCAGTTTCGCCATTCGTGCGCTTTCCAAAAGTGCCTCTCTTGGATTGAGCGAGGCAGACGTGTGACATGGTGTGGTGGTCTTATAGCAGTGAGCCGCTTGTTCAGTGCATTCACAGTACTTGGTCGCCCTGCACAGTTAGTACACATATGTAAGTTTACGAAAGATACAGTAGCACCAAGTACGGACATGGAAGAGGTAGGGGATGACCTAGGATGAAGTGTTTGTAAGCAAAATCTAACTGAGAAGAATTCACTCCCACTTAGCACCACTGACGTGTCATTGATATGCAATTGATGATAACTACATCAGTATATAGTGCTCGTTCAATCCCCTCACTTTGTCAGTGTTCGTACCTTTTGCTCTTGCACTTTTCTTCATTACACACTAAGAAGCCCGGCTATATGTACTGAGTAGTGTAAAATTGTTACATTAGGTACACTTTTGGAGGAAGCAACATAGTTCACTACAGAATGTTACGTCATCTGAAAAACACAAAATCTAATTGAGATCATGAACAAATGCTTACCTATGTAGAACTTCTCACGGCAGCTCGATGAGTCGAACCAGTAGTCGGTGAACTGCCTGGTAACGCCCAACAGCACACAATGCATGTACTCGACCGTGTAACAAGATACAAGGTCGAGGTACTTCAGAGGCCAGAAAGGTGATGGTCCTTTTAGACCATTGACTGGTGTCTGTAGGTCCAAGGCAAGTTTCATGTCCTTGCGGACACTATCTCCCGTCCTCTCTCTTGCAGGTGGCTCAGTTGTGGTATACAGACGTCGTCCTGAAATGCAAAAATAGTCACTTCAGTGTAAGGTCACTATTGTACAAAAACAAAATTTGAAAATAAAAAGAACATCTGTCAACAGGCCACAACAAAGAATGACAAGTTTGTTTTCAAGAAAGCTTCCGAAAAAAATTTTGCTGCAAAATACACAGTCTCTACTGTAGTGAAAAGCTTTCTTTGGTAAACTCTGCAATGAGCCTGCTACTCTTAGCTAAAATAGTGCTCGTGGCATGGTCCAATGTTTTGGAGGGCCATCATGAATGTTAACTATAGTACCTCAAAATGAGATAATATTGTTGATGGCATAAAGAAATGCCGTTTATTAGCCTACCTGTCGGTGCCCAAAGGTGACACCAGCTAAAGACAGTATCTGCAGAGCTAGCAACTCTTTGAACAAGCTAAGGACACACCAGTCTTGAGTTCTGCACTGTCAGCAGTGATAAAGAAATCAGATTCTATTGGTAAGCAGTGGCATTTGCTAGTTCCGGAATATGAAAAGTAGTTTTGTTATGCAATCACTGCCTTAACACAACAGAATGGTTTGAATGCTATTAATATTGGTGAAGTGAATCCTTACCTTTATCCAGTTTCCCACAAGCTAGGCACCAGGGACAACCAAACCGGCCATTAAATTGTGTGTGGTTGCCCACAGATGCCCGGGCTGGAGCATCCACACATACACACGCAATGTACAGGTTCGACACCACAGCCATAGCACCATGCTGCCACACAGCCTTGCCAACACTCTGTACAGCCTTGACAAATTCTCCCATAAAGAGAGGCATATCCGGATGCTTGTTCCCAAACCATAATCCAGCCAAGAAAGAATTTTGAGTGCGATGAGGTTGTGGAAGTTCGTTTACACATAACTGTATCGGCCAGATTGACGAATTATTGGATTTGAAGAGTGGGCTTCCGTCGGTATTCACAGTTAAGGTTAGGTCGCTCCACTTTAAATGTTCCCGTTGCCGCAGGCCTTGGCACGCTGCCGCATCGCTTATGTCTGTCATTGTTCTGCTTCCAGCACCAACTCCCTCAGCCAATTTGGACAGACTTGCAAAAAGCACTTTTCCAACTTTTTTTGCAAGATGGTGGAGCTGCTCCTTGAGGCTCATTATGGTAAAGAAACTTCCCCTCTTCGTGACTACACTAACTTCAACTTCTGTTTTACACACCTTGCAGTAAAGTTTGTGGCTGTGTTTGCTGCTTTGCAGTAGCGATAAGCATGTTTCACAGTAAAAATGCTGTTGAACGGAACTTGTACACTTAGATGACCACAATTTTCTGAATAAGTATTTCGAATGTGGTAGGCCTGATTGTTAAAATCCAAATAAGGCATCGATCAATTTAAGTAGATCACCAAGGGCTGACCAAGTCAGCCCGTGGGCGACAACAAAGGCCATTACCAATACAATTGCCTCCGCCAATGTTGTAGTCGAGCCGGGAAGCGTTTTGCGCCCGAAATCTTGAACACAACGAGCTAAAAGCTCTGTGTCATCGAACTGTGGCACAGCACCGTGCGGCTCATCAACACCATCATCTCCGCCGTCCGGATCATCGCACTCCTCAGTGCTGCAACCGCTCTCACTAGCAGCACCCATCCGTGGTTCCAGGTGGTCAATGTCTGGCAGAGCACCATCGTGCGTCTCGCTGGTGTCTCCTTCGCCACTGTCATCCAACTGAAAGCGCTGCTCACAGCTGTCAACTTCGCTACAGTTACTTTCGCTTGCAGCGCTGTTACCGGGCACGGAGACAGTCAGGTCCTTGATGCCAGAAGTTGAAGGCAGCGTTGCAGCTGCCACGCTCGGGGCATTTAGTCGTTGCTTATTGTACCACAGTGTGGAGCGTGGCACAACAAACTCGCTGCTTTCATTAGACAAATAAAGCTTGCGACGTTTCGGAGTCGTAGATTGGCTGTTGCTCATGGCGGTATGACGCAAAAAGTGCAAATGAAGACCTATTTGTGCAGGCTTCTCGATTTGCAACCAATGTGCACCATTCCCAGACGAAAAAAAAAACTGCACCGTCATTAGCTACCAATGCTATTGACATGGGTTGGCTAGCACGGCACCATCGAGCAAGAGTGGCTGTTTCGTTTGCCTCTTGTAGTAGGTTGAAAATACATATTTTCGCCCGAAAGCATTATTGGTACTTGTGTAGTAATCACATTTACGTCATGCATGGTAACGTGAAAAATTGAAGATAATTAGTCCGCGTCGTCGGCTAAAGGATGACAAGCCGTCCTCTAATATACAGGATATCATTTGTTGTTTTTTTCGCCGCTTACAGATTCCGAGCTGGACAGTGCCCTTGGGTTTTGGGTTATTAATCGTCCAAAATGTATGAAACCTTCTATTATATAAGTTAGTCACTGCTGCACAGAAGGCTCAGTGCGGATCGTACATATTTAGGAAATGTGGGGTAATTAAATGCAGTTGATATGGGCATCTGATTATAATAGCTGTAAGACGACCCCTTACTTCCTCTTTAGATATTTGTTCGGTGCAGTGTATTCTGCTAGTTAATCTTCAATATTGTGGCGCTCCATCACTGAGCCAGGCTGAGCCGTTCCCCTTTTGATTGCGGCGCTTGCGGTGCTTGCGGCTTGCTAGCAGTCTTTGCGCCGCCAAGCCAATCCGAGTTGATTACTAACCGTACGACGTTTCTAGCCACCATAGTTCATCCATGCGTACGATCATACTGCACGGTCTGTTTCTTGGTCTTAGCAGTGTTAGCAGTGTCGTGTGCTTTGCGATAGCCTCCTGTATAGCTTTCCCCACTTTAATCTGTCATGAGCGCGTCAATTCGTACTTACGCCTACGTAAAATACAGTGACGGCGCTAGAGCGGTCGTGCACGTGTCTTTGATACGCGACTATTCCCCGACCTCGGTAACCGAGGTTGCAAAAAAGAAAAAAAGATGCCTACTGGTGCGGCGGAAGAAAAGAAGATGAGGGGTTTTATCCGGCCCAAGTAATCGAACTTGGAGGTGAGTTTTTCGATTACTTCGCTGTGCGGTCTGTCATATTTCAGTAGCGTGCCAAATACACCGCCGTGATGCATTAACAACCCATGAAATTAGCTTCTCTGATCTTAACGAAGTTTGGTGGCGAAGCTGCTTAGCGGAGAGGTGCGCGGAAACGTTATTAGTAGTGCTGACATAAGTGAGGTATATGTTCATAAATTATCGGTAACTGCATGACTGCATGAGGCGATAATGCCTAGCATTTTCGTAGCTTGTCTTGGCTTTGCTGTCGCTTAAATAATTACATTTCATTATTTCTTCTCTCATTCATTGTGTTTCAGTAACACAGACGGATCTCGTTCAGAGAATGGCGAAAAAGAAAATTCCGGTTCCGGAATTTATTTTTGACGAAGTTCTGCAACCGCAGGAAACAGTTGAAAAGACAAATGTATGTACTGAGATAAATTTTGCCTTGTCTTGCTGCTGCCTATTGCAAAAGTGAATTTTGTATAGGATTTGAGAAGTGCATAGGGCAATTCTTTTTGTCATATCTTGGGAACGTTTTCATGCAATTTAAGCTCCAAATTGTGTGTGTTCTTTCATGACATGCTGCAGCAAATGCTTATTGCTGTACACTCATGGACAAGCTATTTTCAGACTGAGGATGGCATATGCAAGCTACAGTTAGCATCATGCAAGTGCTAAAGGTTTTTGACGATAACCAGAAATATACAGACACAGAAGGGCGCAGAGGTGCACCTGGATCGATATTATTGGTGTGAGGTGCGCCAAGTGACATTCTCTTTGTTTCGTCCTGCAGTATGTACTTCCACAATATGTGCCTGTATGCTTTTGGCTAGCACAAAAAATCAGTTTTTATCGTGTTGTCTCTAGTTTTGCAAATGTCTTTACCCTGCGTGATCACCTCAGGCTTATTGCTCCAACATTGCAGGTTAACTTAATTTGTCCATTACTGTACATATAACTCTTCTTTGTCTTCATCAGCGGTTGTCACAACAGTAGTGGGCCTTGTGCTCTGGGGACAAGAAAATGTGTGCATGCATGTTTATCACGTGTAGAAAACTGAAATGTCGTGGCATTCTTTTAATACCTGAAAGGGAATCTCATAGCATTCCTGGGCATCATTTAAGTGAGCATAAGTGGCACGACAGAATGGTCCTTTGTACACTGCTATGGTTGAGGGGGGCATGGATGAAAACTGAAAGTTAGGTTACTTGTGAGATAAATACCTAAAAAACTAGGACATTGAATATCTGCCATCGTAGCTTAGTTGTAGAGCGCTGCACTGGAGTGGGTCATGGGTTCGGATCCCATAGATGCCATGTAGCAGTTATTTCTTCTGCTTTTTAATTGTTTATTCTCAGGTAAATGTTTACGCTACTAATTTCCCAACAATAAACACCTCAAATAAAAAAAATACCATATGTTTATTTCAGTTTCAGTGACTGTTTGCCTGGTTTATAGTTTCTAGATGTGTTCAAGATCCAGGATAGAATGAAGGGGAAAATATAGATACAGAATAAGAAAGAGAACTGAACAAGGGTAGTGGGAGTCTCAGTCACAAGTGAAGCCAATGTTTCGACAAGGGGAATTTCCAAAATGTTGCCTTGGTTCGCAAACTGAGACTTCCCCTCAACCCTTGTTTGGTTCTTTCATATAGATATGCTGAAGTTATTAAAAGTAAATGCATACTGAATAAACCATGTTTAGTGTACCTTTACAGCTATGCTTAGTACTATATATGTTTAGCTTCATTAGAGAATTTTGCAATCAACCTTGGTCTCTGTTCTACTATATGTTTTGCCTTGTTTTCATGCTGAAACATATAAGCACATGATGTGGGACATTTTACTGCAGGCTGTATCAACAAAAGAGACGGCACGAAAGATGGGGAAGGCCAAAAGGCTGAAACTACAGCAGATGATGTCCAAGGAGGACATCGGAAGCTCGGAAGACGATGTTGTGCCGAAAAGGTTGCTCGTTCAGGAGCAAAAAAAAAGCAACACCCTCCTGCAGAGGCTCAAACAAATACGGAAAGAGAAAGCAGAATTGCAAGCTCGCCATGATCGGCTCGAAGACGCTTTCCTGAACAAATTCGGTGAGAGATAAGTAATAACTTGCAATATCAAGATGGGTCTGTTTGTGCTGATTGCTGTATGCAAGCACTTGCATAGGTGTGAGCGGCTTCATCTGATGTGGACATATGCTTTATCGCAGTGCTATGTTAGGATGCGGCTTTAATAAAACGAAATGTGGACCTAAACTAAATTCTTGGAAGCATCGCACCTTACTTATGCCCTCGAGTCAGAGTTCTACTGGTATAGTTCTAGGTGCACAAACCTGCTGTTTGTGTTTGTGCTTTTATAAATGTACAGATTTCTGCCATGCAAGTTAATTGTTGTGCTTCAACAGTTAGGTGACAGAAAGGCATCAGTGTAAGGAGTCTTATGCACAAACAGTTTTGAATTTGAGAACTGTAATAATTTTAACTTTAAAAGGACCACTGAGCATCGTTTGGACAATTTATAGAAACAAGTGTAGTGCTTAGATCCTGCACTGAAGATGATCTGTGCAAGATCTTAGAACCATGCGTAGCCTGAAAAGCTGTAAGGATTCAAATCAAAGCTCTTTTGTTGAGCAAGAAATGTGAAATATCTGGCTCAGTATGGTTCTAATGGTGTGTCTGTTTTATATGCAGAACCCTGGATGGCAGCACGCTGTAGTAATTGCCCGAAGGTATGTATAAAGAAAACTGTTTGAGTAAAAAACGAACTTTTTTTATGCGAGATAACTAGATGTTGAAATTGTTCACATATCTAGGCTTATGACGTGCCGCTACTCCAAAGGCACGTCAGCAGAATCGGCGGAGGATGTCCCCCAGAACATGTGCCACCCTTAGCGGCTGCCCTCTCTTCCAGTCGCACTAAGCGGCCGCTCGCTCGCTGCAGAGCAGCCTCGCCGGTGGAGCACCTTTCTTCTTCCACCGTGCTTGGCACCACAGCAGTGCTGCCACCATGACGTCGAGCCTGAATTAGTGGAGGTTTCGGCAAAATGACTACCAAAGGAAGCTTAATAGAGTTTCACTTCGCACATCTTTGTTGCGACCATGCGGTCTAACTAGTCTAATGTGCTTCCGAGTCCAAAGAAGAGCGGACGCGTGTTATGTTTATTGTTATCGTGTGCAAGGAAATTTGCCATTATCTTAATAATAAAAATGTGGCAATTCTGAAAAAAGGGTATCTAGCAATTTTAATGTACAGAATAATATATCTCTCCTAAACCTGTTATAAGGCTTTATACAAAGAATATGCCGTTTGATTGCAGGTCCACCTCGGGAATGGCCACTACGTTAGTGCAGAACGGTGGCGCTGGCTCCTTTCCCGAGGCCGAGACTCCTTGTTTTGCAAGGATACAGCAAAACTTTGGGGGGGGGTCCCGGCTCTTCGTGGAAGGAGCGTCACCGGAGCGGCATGCAGGCGTTTTTTGAAAACTGCAGACAGTGTGCAGAAGCCTGGGCTGAGCCCAGAAAAGCTGGCAGCAGTGGGCAGTAAGTATCTTTTACATTTACATCTTTTTATTCAGTCTTTCTCTTATTTACATGGTTGATTTATGGAGTGTAAATGTACCAAAGCAACTCAAGCTATGAGGGATGTCTTAAAGGAAGGTTCTGGGTAATTTCAGCCACCTGGAGTTTTTTTAATGTGCACTGCCAATGCAGCACAGGTTTTGTACTTCGCTTTCATTGAAATGTGACTGCTATGGCTGGAATTGAACCCTGGTCTCTTGGCTCAGTGTGCACAATTTAAGTGCTTTTATTTTACAGTACCTACCTGTATCAAATTGTGTGATGATTATTATTGCGAAAGCAATACTACGACAGCCAAAGCGAGATCTCGGGTGGCCGCAGCTAAGCCATGAAGAGGCGCAGCTACGGTCTCCTCATAAAAAAATCAGCCTGCCATGACATTTAAATTCACATTACCCCTATGCCACGGGCAGGAGCTGCCAACTCGAGTTGCTCCTTCCATATGGGAGGGTGATATCAGAATCAGCCTGCCAGAACCATTTGCATTCTCATTACCCCTATGACACGCAGGCACGCCCATAGGGGTTGGTTGAAGCGTGACTTTATATGTGGGCTGATAGCTTATGCTCTCATGTCATACCCTTAAAGGATGAGCTTCAAGGTGGTAGGAAATGGCTTGAAAGATCACTGATAAACGTTTTGAATGTGTAAAACGAATGCTTCCGAGTGTTCCCCCAAAGTACAACTTGCAACAAAGGTAGTGATTTATTATTAATTTTTTAGAACTGCGTTTTTTGAAATTCGTGGGCTGCTCGGTTCTCGCGGGGCGGTGAGATTTGGAACTATTCTGCTGTGAGTTCCTACATTACAAGTGCCAAGAGTGACGTTTCACGAAGGCTGCCATTGGCTGTAGCCGCGACGCCCAGTACGTGGCTGACATATTTCCGGTAGCTGCGAAAGTCTCAAGACAGGGGCGGGGCGGAGTTCCCGAGCTGTTTTCTTCGTTTTTTTTTATTTTGTGTCTCCAAGTGTTGAGTTTAGAAGGGAGAGGGTGAGTGCTATTTTTAATTGCCGATATATCCGGTGTTAATGAAGCTAGCTGAAAAATTCTTGCGGTGAATTAACTTGAGGGAGTACCTATCTCTCGTCCGATTTGCTTTACCTCATTTTAGGCATTTCATAACCCCTTTAAGTGCCCCCAATAATGTAGCACCTTACACTAATAGGGCATGATGGGGAATAATGTTGCAGGCAAAAGAAACTTCTATTGCTTTCGCAATTCAACTAGGGTTAACCGGAGCTAAACCACAACTTATTCTTTTACTCTTTCAGATGAATTTGATGCCTATATATTGAACACTCCAGGTGCTGCTGAAGAAGCAAAAGTGCGGCGATCAAAGCTGAACCGCTATATTGCAGAGATGCTGCGAGATATGAAGTAAATAAAGACAAAACGAAAAAGTATATTTCACTGAAACCTGAACAGGCTGCTGAATTTCACTGAACAGGCTGCTGAATCTGCATGTGTTACTTGGATGCAGCATTTGCTGCACTGAAGAGTTTGAAGCTTGTTCAGAAAGCCTGCCTGCCTCTTAAGAGCTGTTAGCTGGACATGCCCCTGAATTGCTTTACAGTGCACATGAGTAATGAGGTCGTACCCCATGATGAGGCCCTCGTATGGTTACGTGCATGTGCCCTCATATCATGCTAGAGGATATGAGGGACACATATCCAATTGCATATATATGAGACACGCATGACACATATGCGCCATATGAGGGACACATATCCAATTGCATATATATGAGACACACATGACACATATGTGCCATATGAGGGACACATATTACATACGAGCACATATGACACATATCCAATAATTTCATATATATGAGACTCATATGACAACTACATATGAGTTTTTTCAATAGGGTATGCTCTTTGCAATCCTGTTTTTGAAGCGTTGAAAGAGAAATTAGTATGCCAATTTGAAACGTGTTTGATATCAAACAGCTGAACCTGGTGCGTATAATTTAGGTCACAGTAGTTCTGGCGCAAAAAAGGTCAGCATTATAAACTGTTGCGGCCGTGACATGGTAGTGAATAAGTGGCAATATTTTCGTCCATCATCTGCGTTTCACCTTTTTTTCTGCACTAATAAGGACTCAGGATGTCTTTAGAGCGGGAAGTATACGGAAGACACATCCCTGAACAAGAGTAATGAGATTCCAGCCTCCCAGATGACCTGCATAAAAAGTGCCTGAAGTGAAAACGTAACCTCTAACGCTAGTTGTGCGGAACACAACAACCTGAGCACCTGACAAGCGATGGCAGCCATTCATGTGTTATTGAAATAAAAATGTAAGAAAAGGAAAAAAGAAAAAACCGAAAGCGTGAAAGCCGGAAGAATAGTTTCCGAACAGTGCGTCGGAGAACGCTATAAAACGCTTGACGTTAAACAAGGTTTTTAGTCAATAGCAGCAATATGATCCATATAGTGAAGTTTTCGAACTAAAATAACTTCTGTAAAGTGCATCGTTACTACGCAATATTACCTTTGCGATCATATGTTGGTGTCATATCAGCGCGCATTCATTGTGCAGCGGGTTGTTGTGATTCCTGTCGCATCACAATACAAATCATTTCAGCAGATCCCAGAGTTCAATCTAGATTTATTTTTTCTGAAGTGAACCAGCACATGGTCTATATTATCTTGCTTTTGTTATTTCTCTCATCTGAAATATTTGATGTGCTGCTGCACCGATGGCCAAAGTAGTTTCTTTTTGTTGCTGAAACCCGCTCTGGGTAGAGGGAAGGCATGCAGGAATAAGATGTAAATTTGTGTTTAGTAGATATAAGAACACAAAAGGTCTTTATAAGAAGCTCAATATCTATATCTACGAGACCAGCTAGTAATGAGGCGTTATATATTCGATGCTGAGGCTGTTCACTGGAAACAGCCAGCATAGTGGCGAAACCGTGCGTGTTTGATTGGCTAGCGCGATCTCTCCCACCTCTGCTTTGTTTCGCTTGAAACTGTTACCTTTTCTTCCATCAAGTAAAAAAAGTGGAAATAAAGGTGGTACGCATGTGTGCTTGCAATCGCGCTCAAAAGTTTACAGGCTGCGAATTCATCGGATATTCGATCATTTCTGCGCTTGTCGTGTAGCGAAACGTAACCACTGGTATTCATTTAAGCGACACACACATTCTGTTGCTTTCTTTGCATTTGAGTGCCTTGCGCTTCTTGACTTCGCAGGTTTTTCGTGAATTCCTAATTATGTGCGCGGGCTTGCGCGTATGCTTGTGTACTTGTGTGCGTGTGTTGAAGCTTGCGCACGTTAATTATGTGAGTGTGTAACTGAGCTTCTAATGATTGAGCTATGTGGTGGCTCGAAAACATGTTTAGAAGGTATATAGCCCGAAAAGCGCTGCCACTACAAATGGGTGGCCCCAAGCTTTTGAAGCTGCTGGTTCTTCGTGTGTGCTATACTCCGAATATTACCGCAGAGGGTACAGCCCAAATATTTTGATAACGCCCGTTGCTCAATTGCACTCTCTTGGAGATAGTTGTTCTTACTACGCAAGCAGCTCTGTCACAGAATGTCTGGCAATATATGTGATTCAGGTATATAAGTTCCCACCTTGACAGCTAGGCAGCAACAAACATACTGGCATTTCAATACAAATATTTACTCTGCAAACAAAAATATTTGATGGCTAGCATTTTAGGTGAGCCTTCTTTAAATCTGCTGTGTACCTTGTAAGAAATTAGAGGAAAAGGTACAGTGCGGGGATCCTAAAACAGAGTTTATGACTTTTTTTCCAATTCAAAAGCAGCACGATCCAAAATGTTTTTTTTAATGTTTCGAAAGCCCAAGTTTCCAAGATTCAAACAGTATAATGCATGACAAAATTTAGCGTGCCTGCAGATAACGTAAGCCTCCCTTAACTGCAATTATAAAAATGATGGGTTTTGTTTGGTTTGTGGGGTTTAACACCCCGAATCGACTCAGGCTGAGACACGACATTGTGGAGGATTCTGGAAATTTCGACCACCTGTCAATATTTTACGACCACTGACATCGCACGGCACACTGCCGAAATTGCATAGAAATGTCAAAAACTACCTTTGAATACCTTTGTATAACTTATATGCAACTATTATTTAAAATAAAAACTCACACTGCATTCGATGGCCCTCTCTTCAAGTCCCATAAATAGGTTTCAAATTCATGGGAAAGTAGAGGAGAGGATTTAGAGAGGCATTATAAACATATTTCTTGAAATGCATGCATCGAAAAGTCATTAACATTAGTAAGGCAGTGCTGACCAACACATGTAATATGTGTAATATTTTCCAGCCATGTAAGTTCATCCGGCAATATTTACGACTATAGCAAAAGATCTGTACAATGTTAGGAACCCATCAAGAGTGACAGGCCGGTATTGACCAATGTGCGTCAAATATATAGAACGTTGACAAGCCATCTGCGCTAGATGGACAATACTGACCAATATTCAGCATCATGTGAGTAATTATGGAAATTTGTCGCAATTGGCCGGCCAATATTATCTTTATATATACAACGTTGTGAAGATTGGTCTTTGCATGCCAGCATGTATTCTGTTTACACGCCAAGATATATTGGACGTTTGCAGGTCATCTTTATTGGTAGGACAATTTGGACAAATGTATGCCATGACGTTTGCAAGGTTATCCAGCAGGACAATACTGACTAACCTATGCCATGTTATGTATAATGTTGGCCAGCCATTGCAGCTTGTCAGGCCATGTGGATCTATAAACCCAAGACATCTGCAATATTGGGAAGCCACAATGCCTGGAGGGATGATAGTCACTAATGTGTGCAAAGATATAATCTATGTTGACAAGCCATCTTTATTGGTAGGAAGCATTGATCAACCTATGCTATGATGTGTGTTATCCTGTGAAGCCATGACAGCTCATCGAACATTATGGACCTGCTAGACCCCAAGTGTGCAATGCTGGCAATCCACTATGAATGGCGGGACGATATTCAGCAACATATGTCAGGATATCTTCGATGTTCGCAGCCCATTTGCATTGATAGGACATTTTTCACCAATGTATGGCATGCTGTGTGCAATGTTATCCGGCTGTCTGGTTGAATCGGGCAATACAACTACAAAAACCCAAGATGTATGAACTGTGGGCAAGCCTCCATAACTGGTGGGGCGATATTGACCAATTTATACCAAGATTTACTCAATATTGACTAGCCTTCAATAATGCAGGACGGTTTTACCTTTGTATAGCATGATGTGCTCAATATTAAAATGACATGGCAGCTGACTGGGGAACATTGACCAGTATGTTTCATAGGGTATACAATTTTGCCAAGCGGTTCGATAAGCATGGGCATTATTACAATGTGTAAGCCCGTTGAATGCAATACTGGGATATGTGAAGTTAACTGGGCCGTTATTGGATATGTTATCGCATGGCTGTATGATTATTGGTATCACACTGGTAACACCGGTCCACTGATGGCACAGGTATTGCCAATGAATCCCAATATAGGGCCCGTGACATGTGCTGCCCTAGGCTTTTATCAGCTTTAAAGCACTCAAATCTTAGAGCTGTAAAAGATGCAGCATTAGAACATTTTTTCTGACGTGTAAGGTTGAATGAGTTTATTTTCAATGCCATTTATGCGAGTAATGTGAAAATAACAAGATAATTTATTTCGGAAAATCCACCAATGAATACAGGCAACCATGGGAGTACCATGATGGCGCTAATGGCGCTACGCAAGTGAACCGCTTCGCCACGCTTGACGCCCTCCGCTACAAACATATACTTTGGTAGCCTAGAAGATGCGTGCGCCAGCGCCGGAAGAGAGAGGAGGATTGTTTCATTACTGTACATGCGCGAGCCGCCGTAAAGTTGACCGAGTGGAGTAGGAGAGCAACTGCCGGCTCCGCATGTGCAGGTCATGAAAGTGGATTCTGCCTAGACCACCGGTGAACTTAGACGGACTCAACGGAACGCTGGCTGTAATAATGCGACGCTCGGCCGACAGTAGTCAAAGCGTCCGCTTAATATTTAGAGCAGCAGCATTGAACATATGTAATTTTTTTCTAACAGCGGAAAAGGCCCTACACGTAATCCTGACATGATGGATAAAGCCACTTCGATGCACCGTCGAAGTTGTTTTCTGCAAAGTTGCATGATCTCTGCAAACCCAGGTAGCACAGAATGGGGGTCCCAGTAGGTCCAATGTTGACAAATGGGGCTGGGGCAACCATCGTAAGACCTGCATCGGTCCCCGATGGGGCAAACGTGAGCAAGCCCCTTTTGGGCTTGTCCCTATTCCTCCTGCATGGGTCCCATAGCGGCGTTGCTCGGGCTAATGCAGAGCACATTCCTGCATCCCGACCACAAGGGTCCCTTGTCGGATAGTTTAGGGCAATCGAACATAAATGTGGGCTATTTATGGGAAAGCCCTCATAGATGCGAAATGAGGCCGCCCCATTAAAACTTTGTGGGACCAACCTCGGCCTTAGTGGGGCAAAAAAACGGATATACCCACTTGCTGCCCCAATCAGCCCCTTATAGGTTACATGAGGGCAGGTGAAATATGAAGAAAAGCCCAATTTGGGCAAGCCCTCGCGAACCCCTAATGAGGCAGCCGTAGCTAAACCGCTTTAGGTCCCACATAGGCTGTAATGGGGCTGGAAGGCGGGTGTGCCCGCGTGGTACCAAAATCGGTCTCTTTTGGGGACTTTGAAGGCACGTGCAACAGCAAGTGGGCTTTAGGTTCAAACACAACAGCCAGCCCAATTGGGGCTGCCCACACAAAACCGCTGTAGGTCCCACATCGGCCGTAATGGAGCTAGAAGGCGTGCGTGCAATTGTGTAATCAGTCTTTCCAACCTTTGTTTGTGTTAGATGTTGTCCTAAATTACTATTATAGATGATGTGTATAACAGTTGTTGCCATATTTAGTCGGTTAGAAATATTACATAGCTTTAGCTCTCGCGCTCATGCAAATTGCGCTAAAACATACTGATTGCTAACTGTTGCTCCTTATGTGGTATCTGTGGACAGCCTGCAACTCTCGGCGCAATATTACTGTTCAGAACACGCATCTCCATAGCCTGCGAGTTTCAGTCAGTGAAGTCATTCAGGCTAGATGAATGTCATGAATTATTGCAAAATTTAAAATTATGACTCTTTAGAAAGTGCAGACATGTATAAAATAATTACTTAAATATGTGCATAAAGATTGATTGGGAAAACTTGGGCTAGGGCTTCCCATCAATTTACTGTGTCGGACTCCTATGGGAATAGTGTGGGCAAGCCCAAGTGCGGCTTTGCCCTATAGAACCAGCATCGGTCCTATGTCATTATCTGAGGGGCTAACCGAAATAAAAAATATTTCATCCAGAGCGGTGCCGGCGTCTGTCCAAAGTAGGACCATCGAGGGGAGCTGGCGGGATGTGCCCTTTTGGCAATGCGGGAAAAAGGTAGGCAGCCCCGCAAGGGCTGCCTGCATCGGTCCCTAGTGGGGCCCATCGGGGCTTTGTCGACAGCCCCCTTTAGGCCTACGTCGGCCCCTTATGCAACACCCACATTGAGCCTACCGGGGCTGTCCTGCATTGCCTACATCGGACCCACCGGGGCCGACCCTTCATAGTCCACTTTGTGCTACCCGGGATGTTTCTGTGAAGAGATGAAAGAGAAATTTGCTGTCTGACTAAAACGTTCTTGTTCTCAAACAGCTGGATCTGGGGCGTGTAATTTAGTATATCTAAAGAATAGCGCTGCGAATGAGACGAATGAGGAAGAAGGATGAAGAAACACAGACACAGGCACTGTGTCTGTGTTTCTTCGTTCTTCTTTCGCCTCGTTCCCAGCGCTGTTCTTTAGATATGTAATACCAATTTTTCCGACGCCTTGCTCTCGTGTAATTTAGGCTGCAGTAGGTCTTGCGCAAAAAAGGTGCAACACAATAAGCTATTTCGGCAGTGACATGGTTGGGGATAACTGTGATTAGAAACACTTATTCGCTAGAAACGCAAAAAGCCAAAATAAAAGTCATTCACGTTCACCACCTGCGTTTCATCCTGTTAGTTGCACACTAATATGACTCAGGATCTCTTTAGACCGGGCAGTTTACGAACTAGACATCTATAAACACCAGTAATACGAGCCCAGTCTCCCAGATGGACGGCTTCAAAATTGTCTGAAGCGAAAAACGTAACCCCTAACATTGGTTCTGTGGAATACGGCAACCTGAGCACTTGACAAGTGACGACAGGAGTTCATGTGTTATTGTATTAAAAATGTAAGATAAAGAAGAAGAAAGCCGAAAGTAGATCGGAGGTGGAAATGATAACTATGAAATCGCGTAATAATTGAGTTTTTCGGCCTATAACCTATAATATTCGCAAAATAGCCAGGTTAGACGAGAGGCAAGGTATTTGCGCTGAAATGTCGACAGTGCGACTGACATTAAAACGGTCCCAGAAGATTCTAAAGAAGGGATATTAAAAAAAGACAATAAAATGATTTATCAGAGCATTGCCTCAAAACCTCTAGCTTTACATGGCTGACAACAAAAAGAACTAAAAAAAGTAAAGTTGCTGGTAATAAGGGGCTCTTAAGGTGAACATAAAGAAATACTTTAATGGTGTGTTGCTGAATTAGCAGAAAGTTGAGCTGACAGTTGTTTACCACCTTCTGATTTCCTTGGGAAGATCTTTTCGCAACTAGGCTGGCATTATTAATCAGCTGCTACATTTGTGTTCCAAGCAGGCAAAGGAGTAGGATAGAATACCAAGCCTGCTTGTGAAACAGTACATAGAGTGAGTTTCCTGAATTCAATCTTTGCAAATTTGTTGCCCACTGAGATGGCAAGAGGAGATTAGCGCTGCTCAGTCCAAACCATGATTTTAGAGCAACCACCGATTTCACACACATAACTATCAGGCAATTTCTTTGCTTGTGGATACTATGAGCCTTTAGAGAATGCCATAAGGAAACATTTTTTCTATTTTTTTTTTTAAATCAGAGGTATTGTTATTTGCACCAGCATGCGTTACCAAGCTGCTGTCAGAAGTCTTGTGGAAACTACTCATAATTTCACGTTTGCTGTAGGTGATGCATATATATCGCCTTCTGAAGATTCAGAAGTGTGGTTCGGCACTACGGAGAAATATTACAAGTCGGGCAGCCTTGATGTTGAATGAAAAGGGAAGGTATATTTGCATACTATACACAACAGAAAACTGGTGGTGTCACACAGAGCTTCCACAGCTTTAGCAAAGCGGTACTTCACATGCACAAAACATATTTTACACAGAAAACACCACTTAACCTACGCACAAGAAAGCTTACGTGTTGATCAGGAAGTCGCCAGCTGCGCTTGGCTGGACAGAACTGTTAGTCCGAGTCTGATGGCCACTTCTTTATGGCGACGACAAAGACATGAGGGTGGTCGCTTCACATGATACGGCCCAAAATTACGCAGCCAATCAAACCTGTTGTTATGGAGCCCGAACCCTGGTGGATTGGTAATAATTTGGGCCCAGGTCTTTCATTGTTTAAAATAAAAACGCAGAATCCATGCCCCATGCCCCGAAGGAGGAGGTGGCTGCTCCTGGCCCTACGGGGCTGGGATTTGTAGGTCAGCGCTCTTTGTGAGGGTGGCCATTCTGCCACCGGAGGTTGTACTTGTAGGCTGTCATTGCACCCGCCACAGCTTCGGTGGCGAACGACGGCTGTGGCGATGTGCGCCGTTATCTCTCCCGCTTTTTCTTTCTTGCTTCCTTCTTTCTTGCTTCAGTTGCCTCCTTCAGGTGGTCGGATGGCAACCCTTCAAGAGCTCATCATGACTTCCATTGTTTTAGTAAAAACACTCTTCCCTGGGAATCACATTCACCATACATAATCGCCACGTTGCCTCCTTCAGGGTGGTGAGCTGGCAAATTTCAGTGGTTCAGCAGGACACCCATTGTTACAGCGCAATTACTGCCATTTCTGAGTCGCAGAGCGTTTGTTGTGCGCCGGACGATATCCATGTAGTATCAAATGTTTTCTATTTGGGCGATCTACAAATCCTCTAGGAAGACCTTTCAAGGAACTGTCCACTCACACTGGGCCATCTTTTCGCTCGAGCTGTATCAGAGTTCCACGAAAGTCTGTGTCATGGAACGTGAGCATAAACATCCGTCTGAAAAATCTGGGATAAAAAAGCACAGGGAAGCAGCAATCCACACGTACCCTGACTTTAAACAATATTTGTAGTGCAGAGTAGATTACTCTGGCTACTTAAGTTGAATAACACATGAGCTTTATATTATAAAATTAACCAAGCAGCTAGAATATTGTTTATTTTCATTGAACAGAAAATTCATACCACTCCAGATTTTGTAGGCTCACCCCTTTGCCAACTTTCAATATGAGATACAGTTCAGAAAAATCATTCAAAATTTTTGTGCTCAGGGCTTTTTGTTTGCTTGTGATCTCCTGTCCAGGTTTTTCATGTTTTTATCTGGGAGGTCTTTAAATATATCTATATGAATGCCTGCGTTCTTGAGTTCCTTTTTGAGAAGTTCAGAATGTCAGTAAAAGCTAAAATCAATGTCAAATGTGCTTGTAATCTCCGCCTGAAAGTAAAGGCACCAGGACACAACACATTAGATACGTTTTATGTTGTACGTTAGAAACACTTAACAATTCAGCAGAACTTTAACGAAACCTGCATATAGAGGCCAAGGTTACACGTGTCTACAATGAAAAATAATTTTCATACACTTCAGAACAGTCTTCAATGATGCAACAAGAGCTGGAAGATGCCATTGTCTGCATTGAAGCCGATGCTTCATGCAACAATTCATATGCACGGAACACTTTATTAACTAAAGGAGGTTGAAAATTAGACAGGAAGTTTTAGTTATTGAGTAATGGAATAACAGAAGCCATTGAATGATTCAAACGTTTTGCATAATAGTATTATCCCTCGGTAGATTGAGTTTTCATGCTGTCTACCATCAGCGACCCTAGCTACTTCTTTCCTTTTGGGCATCACTTTCTGTGCAGCCACTGGCATGCTCTTTCTATGGTTTCTCTTCCTGTTTCTTACAGAGAAACACAGGAAGCCTACTCAAAGACCCGCACAGTAGAACTGCCATTATAGATGCGAGATATTTTACTGTCAAATGAATCCTTTGTTGGCAACAGAGCACAAGTTGTAATTTATATATTGCTAACGTATAAATCACCAACGTAACAACATAAAACTATATATGACGTAAGTGGTGGTAAAATTTAAAACAGCTGTATGGTGTAGGTGGCATAGCTCATATTCAATGCGTACAACTGCATGCCTAAGGGCGCGATTTGGCTTTCATTATTCCTCAATGGTTGCTTCAATGTTTCATATTGCCAATAATTTTATTTTTATTCTCTTATTTTATTGTGTTCGCCTTAATACTGACACTGGTTTTACATTTGATTCAATAAAGCAAAATCGAAAAAAAAATCAAAAGTGCTCAGCAGTAATTTGAATCTTATATCAGGATAGCCTATTTGTGTATCAAAACGCTTCACTATTGTCCGGGTAAAGAAATTGATTACCACTTTGTCTGCTCAAAAATAACATTTCAGCTTATCTACTTAAAGAGGAGGAAATGAACTTGAGCTGAACATGTGATGCAAATGAGACCCAACTATTTGATACATGGTGCAAAATGAACAGGACAAAACAGACACGCACGGCCAAGGCGCTTGTACGTGAGGTGGCAGCAACCATAGCAGCATTGCTATGCTGGGTTACGTTCTTCATGATCTCGCACCACAAACAATTTTGATAAAGTCATTAAACAAGTCCAGTAATACCGGTTATCGATGCTGATAATTTGCACAATAAATAATCGCATCCCTTTAATACTGCAGTAATTGTCCTTGAACTGTGATGAGGCATCGTTCAATGTCATCCTGAATAGCTACCTTGCCTATGAGCTGGCAAAAGTGAAAGCAAAATGCTTCTAGGTTTGTGGTGACATGTTACAGTATGGCTAGCTGAAGTGTCTTGCAGCCATGAATAGTAGGAAGGCGAGCTAACTGAAATCTGCACTGTTCAGAGCAAGGTCACATCTGTAAAAATTGATACCTATGCTTGATGTCAACTCTTGAGTGCCAAAGAGACTGAAATGAGCATTTACCGGTTCCAGTGTCCTGTGCATTGCTGACGACGTGGCAGCAACCAATGTAAGTGCGGTATGCTGTACCAAGAACAAATGAAGCTCCAGGCCTTTCATCTACAGAAAAAGTGCGCATAACGAAATGAGGTGGTTATACATGCAGTTGCGTTCCGTTCATAGTCGAGAAAAGTAAGCGAAATGAGTATCTTCTGTGCAGAAGTATCTCAAACCTGTTTTCTGTCTGCAGAGCAACTGCAAAAGGACGAACGAGGCGGTTATAACTACAGTAACAATCTGCTCAGTGCCAAGCAAAGTAAGCGGAATGAGCATTTTCTCAGTGGAGACATGTGAAGCCTCAGGCCTCTACTCGTAGATCTACCGCACAAAGGCTAACGAAATGGTTAAACCTGTAGTCGGGTTGTGTTTAATATTGAGCACAGTGAGCTGAATGAATATGTTCTGAGTGGAAACATGTGAGGGCTCGCACTTTTATTAGCAAAACAACGGCACGAGGTCAAACAAAATGGTTATACCTGCACTCACTACTCGCCAGAGCCAGAACAGTCTCTTAAAGTAAAATCCGCATATTGAAGCGTGATGCTCGCCGGTTACGATGCTCGAATGCTGGTCCTAAGGAAGAAGGCTAGTTCTCGGACAAAGTGTCTACATTTCGATGGAGGCGAAAAGCAAGTCACCCATATTATGTCGAAGTCAGTGTACACTGAAGAACTCCGTGTGGTCGAAAGTTCCTCAGCCCTCCCCGATGGCCTCTGAGTAGATGTCGCTTTGGGGAGCAAAGCTGAACAAATCTGCTCTAAAGAGACCCCCAATAACACTTCCTCCCTTGTGCAATCGAATTACATATAAATCCCCTCTACGGAGCTCGCATCCAAATGTGGTTACGGCGCTCGACTACTGTTCCCGACGAAGCGGGATCGAATCGCGGCCTCGGCGGCCGCTTTTCGCCAGAGGCGAAAAGTAAGGCGCCCAGGTGCTGTGGGTTGTCAGTGCACGTTAAAGAACCCCAGGTGGTCGCAATTTCTGGAGCCCTCCAATACAGCGTCTCTCATAGCCTGAGTTCCTTTGGGATGTTAAACCCAACCAACCAACCAACCAACCAACCAACCAACCAACCAACCAACCAACCAACCAACCAACCAACCAACCAACCAACCAACCAACCAACCAACCAACCAACCAACCAACCAACCAACCAACCAAACAACCAACCAACCAGACCAGACCAGACCAGACCAGACCAGACCAGACCAGACCAGACCAGACCAGACCAGACCAGACCAGACCAGACCAGACCAGACCAGACCAGACCAGACCAGACCAGACCAGACCAGACCAGACCAGACCAGACCAGACCAGACCAGACCAGACCAGACCAGACCAGACCAGACCAGACCAGACCAGACCAGACCAGACCAGACCAGACCAGACCAGACCAGACCAGACCAGACCAGACCAGACCAGACCAACCAACCAACCAACCAACCAACCAACCAACCAACCAACCAACCAACCAACCAACCAACCAACCAACCAACCAACCAACCAACCAACCAACCAACCAAACAAACCAAACCAGACCAACCAAACCAGACCAGACCAGACCAGACCAGACCAGACCAGACCCGACCGACCGACCGACCAGACAGCCAGCCAACCAACCAACCAACCACGCACGCACGCACGCACGCACGCACGTACGCACACACACACACACACACACACACACACACACACACACACACACACACACACACACACACACACACACACACACACACACACACACACACACACACACACACACACACACACACACACACACACACACACACACACACACACACACACACACACACACACACACACACACACACACACACACACACACACACACACACACACACACACACACACACACACACACACACACACACGCACGCACACACACACACACACCAACCAACCAACCACACACACGCGCACACACGCACACACACGCACATGCACACACAGTTGAGCCTTGTTCCCTCATATTTTCAACATTAGGCATCTTGTCCCACTCGTTCTCATCCTGCTTGATGTCCACTCCTAAGAGCTTGTTGCTGCCGTACGAATCTCTACTCAGAGGAAGCCTTCCCTGATAAAGATTGGAAATCGGGCCTGCGTCGCAATTGTGGCAGCAGTCTCGCTGAGTGCGCTCCCATCTAGCTATCGCTCTGTTGTTCTCTCAAGTTAAACATTTTTGTTCCGTGCTGCCCGAAGCGGTAAATACTCTCCGCTTGCGCATCGCGTGGGAAATCCTTCCCACAAAAGACCGCCTGAGAAGCTTGGGGCTGTACAGGGTGACATATGATAGTCACAGACAAGCAAGCATGTGCTGAAAAATGCGTAGTGGTGCGCACGCTTCACCGCTTATTTGCGCGGGCCTTCTGTGTGCCGTTGTTGAGAGCAGCCATACTGCGGGTAGCATTTGAGCCACTCCTTAAGTTCACGATTGCGCTGGTTCTTTGCTTGAACCGCAACGTGGCTGCATAGGTGCAGACACCGCTTAAATTCCTGCAATCCCGCATGACCAATTAGCGGTGCTAATTTGGTGCTTTATTGATGCACAGCTTATTGCTCGTGGTGAGGATGCCTTTCTTATGAGGGGGTAATTGCGCCACCTGCATATTACACCTAACAGGGGCCCTTGAATGGACCGTATGGTAGAATAACTGTCGCATAGAAGTTGGAAAACTCGCTAATCCACAGTACCATACACATCCTAGGCGGATTGCGCGTGTTTTACGTTTGTATATACCTTTAAGCTACTGTGGTATTGCTTTAGTTCGAGTGCGTTTGCTGGCTGGTGTGTAGTGCTGGGAGCATGGAATCCCCGCAGGGGATGGCGGATCCTCAATGAAGATTGCACCAGGTTTTCCCTTCTTTTTGTGAGTTCAGAAATTCGTGGTACTTTCATTTAGCAGACACTGTGATTTACCGCGTCACGTAGCAACCCCGTTGTCGCTTGTATACTGGCATGGCAGCGCTAGTGTGTGCTTTTTGACTTTAATGAGAACTTTGTGTTTATATTGAAATAGTGGCGCATTTTTTTCAATACGTTTTGTTTGGGAGCATTGTTTTCTTAAGCATTAAGGGACTCATTGGCAGTGAGCCTGTTGTTATGAAAATAGGGCGTAAAAAATCAGATGACGTAATAAGACATGCTTTGCCAGGAGTTTCAAATATTGAGTTGATTAGATGTAGACTCACACGTGAGTGAATGTGATTAATACTAGATATGTAAAGGATGTCTAAAATTATTCATCTTGCAAATTAATTGATTTCGCTGAGAGAAAAAATCCGGATTGGGTACAGGATTGAGACCCGAGGTCTTTGCGCGGCGAATAAGACAAGTTGCCGTCTAAGCCACTCATCGCCCTCTGCAAGGCAGAGGAAACAGCGCCTTCATCGGAACTGCCGACGAAATATAAACGATTTTCCATTCCAGCCGCAAGTAGTTTTAAGTGCCCTCTGTAATGTCTTATTATTCTACAATAATCACGCTAGCGAGATTGTCGAGTTTCACGTGTAATAGACGCATTTTTTCAGGCTCCTGTATAATTTATACCCCAGTGTAAAATTTGGCAGCGATATCATAATAAGCCGGTTCCTTTATTCCCTGCATGATAATGGGAAAAATTAATGCACGGAAATTAATTACATGAAGTAAACTTTAGAATATCACTAAGGACGATTGGTTACCGTTTCAAAGAAATTAAGACATTTTTAATATTTATCAATCGCGAACTAATATAGTCAACGCTAGCTGATCAAGTGTGTTCTGCAGATCCTGAAGAGCGGCAGCTTCTAAGGAATAATTTGGATCATGTATCGCGAGGTGTTATAATAATTTCCTACAAAACTTCCACGCATCCCTGATAAGAGCACGCTTCGTTTCTATCGAATCTGCACCGAATGCTTTTAAAGCCAAATTAACGACATTTAAAAGAGGTGGTACTCGGGTTATTACTTCACGATAGAAAAGGAAACTCTCTGTGACGGCGATTCTGAGTTCCTGCTGATTCCAAGTACAGCATACCGAAAGGCTAAAAGCCAGACTGAACAATTTTTTGCGAGACTTCCAGATAATTTGAAAGTCAAAAACGATAGACGTGTGCTGTTCCGTGGAAGAATATAGGGGAATAAAACAAACCTAAACCGTCAAGCCCTAAGCTCAAATGCTGACATATTTTGATACTTTATCATCTGTGACATCATTTTACCTATTGATGCTGGTGAGTCAAAACAATGGGCAGAAGTTCGAACGGTCGAATGATATTTTTTATTGCTCGAGTCTAACTTTATGCCGTGCAGTGAGAAATTTGCTAATGCTTTGTTGTATTCTCTATCTAAAAGCAACCTCAAGCAAGGGTTAAGTGTACAAACAAAATAATCGACATAATTTGTTACATTATTTCAAGCGCACTTGAGCAAGTGAATCATCGTTTATTCCAGTTGCGGTTCTGGTTCGGCTTAAGCTGTTGCATACTCTTTCCTTTTAGTATAAAATATTCTAGTTCAGGCCTGTATTCTGTCTCGTGCCTACATTGTAGCACACTATTTAGTTAGCGCTAGGCACGGAGTTTGTAGTTCTGATCTTTTTCTTCCTTTAGCTAACAGGTAGACGGACCACATCGAATCTGGAAAGGTTATGTCGCACGTTTATGAAACCAATGTCTCTTGCCTTGTATTGGACTACTGCAATAGTAACTCTGTAAAAGAGCACTTTCTTTAATTCAAGTCAGCCGCTACAAACGTGGTGATGTACATTCAGGTGGTGATGTGTGATTTGATACCGCTGTTTCGTCGAAAAAGAAGATAAGCCGAATTATATTGATCAGTTAAGGAAAATGAAGTATGGGTTAAAGAAATATCGGTTTGAAGTTCCATCCACCCCACCTGTTGTTCTTAGGATAGTGAGCTGCGCGCTGCTGGGTATATTCCCTATAGTCTGCAACAAGTGTTTTAATGATGGTGTAAAGCAGAATTCGCTCTGCGAAGGGTTCGAGATCCAAGGCAATGTCCACAGCCCAATTGGCCGGCTTCTACTTTTGCATTGTGTGGGCTGCCTCGTTGCCTGTGCTCGCCGCGCCGGTGGCCAACATACAAGATTTATTTCTTTTACGTGTTCACCAGGGTAAATGTTGAGCAGTATGTCTCTGCGGATGCTAGAGATCCTTACTCTTATGTAGTTGTATATGACGAGTTATTAATCGCTTTCACTGGTTTTGGGGTCTAATGTATGCTGTGGCCGTTATGGTGGAGGATATTTCCGTGCTTGGTGTTGTAGGTTGAGATGGTCTCAGACATTGTTAGTCTGGCTGATCTTCCAAGCATTTGTTGTGCGATCCCGCACTTAGTAAATCTATGCGGATCATCTTCGTTGTACGCAACGTCCACATATAAGACGTCTTCGAGTTCTTGTCGTCCAATAATACAAGCTCTTTGCTTTGGCTTCTAGTCGGCCTTGATATACTTGAGAGTTCATCTTTTAACGCGTTAGCTCCATTTCTTCAATACACAAACCTAAACTTCATTGTATGGTGCAACAGTGACCTTGAACTCTCAGGATGTGAAGCCCACAGTGTCGCCTTCATCGCCGCGCTAAGGCACGAGAGTACTAAGCTTTCGCCACAAAGGTTTACGGATGCTTCCTGTAAAAATGCTGCATGTTCTCTTCTTCTTCTTCTGACTTGATATATGGCACATACCTACGAAGGGGGATTGGCCAGGGTTCAGTGTGGACTGGGTGGGGTAAACCTCCCCGGGACACATTAGTGGCATGCGGTAGAAGTTTCCGTACCACGCTGTAGTTTTGCAGTCTCTGGAGGATTACGCGTCCTTTTATTTTACTAAGCCTGGCGTCATGGATAGGGTGTGAGAGGGTCTAGGAGAAATTTATTATGAGACTTTGGGATAAAGTTAACTCCAGCATGTTTAAAACTATTTGGCATTCCTCTCGTTTAAATGCAAGTGTTTACGTTTTCATTTAAACTAGCAACGAAATTTGGGTGAAGATTTGGGAAGTTTTTTGCGGCCATGTCTGGCCCGCGGGATCGCCTTGTCTTCAGCTGTGCTATGCCTGCGTATACGCTTGAGTCGTTGAAGAGATCGTCTAGTTCGGGTTGCCCGTAAGAATGTATGTCAGAGTTGTCCCACCTGTTTAATGTATCTTTATTTCAGCTGCCCCTAGAGTTCATACTCCCAAAGGTAAATAAATATTTTATTGTTGAATGAGGGTTTGCGTGATGGTACTAGGACTGGGGATATCAGCGGGAAATTTAGCCCGTAGACAGTCAGGTCGAACACGTGCAGCGATAGCTGTATCACTGAGTGAAAATTTTCCCACGGACTTCTTTCTCTTCGCAACTATCCGAGGGACGAAGAGGAGCCATACTGGCGACTTACGGCATAAGCAATACGGCATGGTCGTAATAGGGCTTGAGGCGCTGGACTTGAACAATCCCGCCTCCGCTCCGGCATAGATCATGAGACGGCGGAAGAGGTTCCACCACATAATTAACCTGAGAAGTACTCTCCAGAACATGATATGGGCTATGGTATTTGGCAAGAAATTTAGAGGACAGTCCAGGAGCATTGGAAGGTATCCAAAGCCAAGCAAGAGCGCCAGACAAGAATTCAGATGTCGAGTGTTGGCTGTTATGGGGGGATTTATGGCAGTACTGGGTGTTAACTGTGCATGCGCAGGCAATTTCTCGACAGTCATCTACATGCTGGGTGGCTAGAAAATCAGGTGTATAGTCGGATATGTGAGGTTGATACGGGATATCAGTTCAGTTCAGTCGTTCATTCGTGTCCGACTCTTCGTGACCCTATGGACCATATCACGCCCCGCGTTCCGGTCTCTCAATATTTTCCTAACATCACATAACTTCATCTTCAGCGCCTCAAGGATGCCATCTAACCATCGAGTTCGCTGCCTACCCCTTCTCCGGTGACCCTCAACTTTTCCTAACATCAAATCTATCTCCAGCGACTCCTGTCTTCGCATCAGATGACCAAAGTAGCTGAACTTTAACTTAAGAATTAGATCCTCCAATGAGCAGTCAGGGTTTATGGTCGATAATATCGACTGATTTGATCTTCTGGCAGTCCAAGGAACTCTCAAGAGTCTCCGCCAGCACCACAATTCAAACGCGTCAATTCTTCGGCGGTCAGCCTTCTTCACAGCCAAACTGTCACATCCATACATCACAACTGGAAAGACCATAGCACGCGTTATAGGGATCTTGGTTGGCAGTGTAATGTCTGTGCTCTTTACTAGGCGGTCAAGGCTAGCCATGGCTTTCTTTCCCAAAAGCAGGCGTCTCCTAATTTCATGGCTGCAGTCTTCTTCCGCGGTAATCTTGGAACCAAAGATAAAATCTGTCACAGCTTCCACTTCTTGTCCCTTGATGCTCCAAGACTTGATATGGCAAGACGCTATGATCTTAGTCTTTTTAATGTTCAGTTTAAGCCCAAACTTCTCACTCTCTTCTTGTACACGCATCAGAAGTCTCTTGAGTTCCACGTCACTTTCTGCCATTAAATTGGTATCATCCGCATATGTAAGGTTGTTGATACATTTTCTAGCAATATTCACTCCAGCTGAAGACTCGTCCAGGCCGGCCTTCCTCATGATGTACTCTGCATATAGGTTAAATATGCACGGCGACAGTATGCAGCCTCTTCTCACTCCTTTCTCAATCGGCAACCAATCAGTAAGACCATGCCCAGTTCAGACTGTGGCCTCTTGCCCTTCATACATGTTCCTGAGGAGACAGATGAGGTGAATTGGAACTCCCATGTCTTGGAGAGCTTGCCACAATCTGCTCTGATCCACGCAGTCAAACGCTTTCGCATAATTAATAAAGCAGAGGTAGGTGGGTGTCTGGAACTCTTGCTTTTTCATGACCGAGCGAAGGTTGGCAAACTGGTCTCTAGTTCGTCTGCCCTAGCGAAACCCAGCTTGCACCTCAGGAAGTTCCCGATTAATATACTGCTGCAGCCTACCTTGGAGGATTTTCAACGTCACCTTGCCAGCATGCGAAATAAGCGCGATCATGCGGTAGTCGCAACAATCTTTGACACTGCCTTTCTTTGGAATGGGGATGTAAACTGACCTCCTCCAATCCTGTGGCCACTGCAGGATTGTCCAAATTTGCTGACAGATTGCATACAGAACGTTAACAGCGTCATGATTGAGGATTTGCAGCACCTCAGCTGGAATGCCATCAATTCCGGTAGCTTTGTTCTTAGCAAGGCTGGCTGAGGCCTATTAACCTTCACTCTTCAGGATGCCCGGATCGAGATCGGTAATCACAACCGTCTTGTCTTGGATTTGCACATCAGGGTCCTTCATGTACAGTTATTCTGTGTATTCTTGCTTCCTCTTCTCTATCTCTCAGACTTCAGTGAGGTCCCTGCCTCGTTTGTTCTTTATCCCGCCCAGCTTAGCACAGAAGCTTCCTTTGATTGTCTTATACAGAGCGCTTGGGTTCCTCAATATGCTGTCGTCCTCAACTGCTTGGCACTGTGTGTTCAGGAAGGCATTCTTATCTCTCCTTGCTATTTTCTAAAAATCTGCATTGAGAACCTTGTATCTTCCTCTTTCCCCCATAACTTTTGCCATCCTCACTTCCTCAGCTATTTGCAAAGCCTGTTAAGATAACCAGTTAGCTTTCTTGTATTTCTTTTGCTTTGGAACTACCTTAGTAGCCGCTTCTTATATTATATCACGAGCATCAGTCCACATCTCTTCAAGCTCTCTGTCTTCTAGATCAAATTCTTGAATTCGATTCCTCACTTCACAGCATACTTTGATGGAATTTGATCCAGATCATACCTGAAAGGCCTTCTAGTTTTCTGCGTTTTTTTCAATCGAAGCTTAAATTTGGCAACAAGAAGCTGATGATCGGAGCCACAATCGGCCCCAGGCCTTGTTTTTACTGCTTGTATAGCGCTTCTCCATCTCTGCAGACAAAGCATATAATCAATCTGGTTCCTGTACAAACCGTCCGGTGAAGTCCATGTGTACATGCGCCTCTTGTGCTGTTAAATATCAGTATTTGCTATGGTCAGGCTGTTTTCTTGACAAAACTCTATTCTAGCTTTATTTCGCTCACCAGGACCGAACTTGCCTGTAATTCCGGACATTTCTTAACTCCCCACCTTAGCATGTCAGTCTCCTATGAGAAAAAGGGCGTCTGAAGATGGAGTGTGGTCTAAAAGGCATTGCAGGTCAGCATAAAATCTCTCAACGTCAGCTTCTTCAGCGGTAGTGGTTGGTGCATAGACTTGGATAACTTATGTTGAAAGAGTGACCTTGGATCCGAATTGAAATCATTCGGTTGTTCTTGGGGATGTACCCCAGCACTGCTTTGCCCATTCTTCTGTTTACTATGAGAGCGACACCATTCCTTCTGCTTGATTTGTTCCCACAATAAAAGACATAATGGTCGCCGGAATTAAATCTCCCATTCTGGTCCACTTGAGCTCGCTAATACTCAAGATATCAGTGTTCAATCTGTTCATTTCTCGCTTGACGACATCCAGTTTACCTTGCGTCAAAGATCTTGCATTCCATGTTGCCATGTGATATATCTCCTTGCAACATCGGACTTTCCGGTCACTTCCCGACACATCCACAACTGAGCGTCTGTTTGGCTTTAGCCCAGCCGCTTCATTTGTCCTGGAGCTACTAGGAATCACCCAATCGCCCTTTGTTCATCCCTAGTAGCATGTTGGACACCGTCCAACCCGGGGGGCTCATCTTCCGGCGCCCTATCATTAATGCTATTCTGACTGGTCATAGGGTTTTCTTGGCAGGAAATACTGGAATGGGTTGCCATTACCTTCTCCAGTGAATCACATTTTGTCAGAACTCTGCCGTGACCTGTCTATCTTGGGTGGCCCTACACAGCAGAGCTCACGACTTCATCGAGTTTCGCAAGCCCCTCCGTCACGACACGGCAGTGATTCATGAAGGGGAATTCCGGTGTCGAGTGCTGGCTGTCATGGTGGGATTTATGGCAGTACTGGGAGTTATCCGTGCATGCGTGGGCAATTTTTCGACAGTCTTCCACATGCTGGGCGGCTTGAAAAGCAGGAGTATACGCGGATATGTGAGGTTGATACGGGAGAATGGTGTCTATTTTAACAGAGATGGGATGGCCGTAGAGGAGAAAAAGAGGAGAGAAGCCAGTAGTAGACTCTGTTGCGGCATTGTAAGCGTGACATACCCCCTTCAGGCGCCAATTAAATTTTCGGAAAGAAAACTTTGCACCAGGCATGATCAGCAGGACAGGCAGAATTCAAATATAAAAGGTTACGCAGAAATAGTTATATTTAGTTCGCGCCCACATATATGGACATGGCGCCTCAAAGCTGCTACATGAATCATTGCAACAGTTTCTTCATTTTATAACTAATTATTAAGCATGAATAAATGTTTTTCTTAGAGAATAGCGCTTTCAAGACTGACACCTAGACGCAAATAGACGTATTACGTACTCTGCTGCACAAAACAAAGAAGCGCCGCGGACAATTTAACAATTTCGGCATTAAGACACACATTTGTCCACGTTTATGGATGAAAAACGCTGAAAGCCCACTGCAGCAGTTTTAATAAGTCTAATGTAGTGAAATCTAGCATGTAACAACTCCATTCCCATATTAATACTTTCATTACAAGAAATAGTATTAATAAGCATCGGTTTAGAAAGAGGCATGCAAAAGTTGGAGCTTCTGATTCGTCGCGCCGTAAAACGCTGCGACGTACATCTATGTTTGCCGTTTACAAAAACATTTCCCTGTAGCAACAAAAGATGGAGCCACGTACTCGACAATGCGGGTCCGAATGTTACGGGTGCAAATTCAAAGTCGGAAATTCGTACTCCGTGGAAAGATATAGGGAAATCTTGGTCGCTTCCCCATATGTGAATGCAGCTCCTGAAGAAGATGCAGAAGGACGAGGTCCCAATCTGAGTGGTTGAGGGCGACTTACATAGAGAGCATTTAGCCAAAGGTACGATGAAGAGCTTAGTGAGGCCATTAGTCTGTAACGGTAGGCGGAGCTGGTAGTATTAATAATTTTGCCCTTGGTGATTAAGGCTTGTACAACGTCACTCAAAAAAACGCGTGCTCTGTCACTGAGCAGCTCTGGAGATGCACCGGGGCGAAGAACAGATCGCTGCAACATGAAGGAAGCTACTTCTGAAGATGTGGCAGATGGAAGGGTGGCGGTCTCTGGATATCTCGTTAAATGATTAATGGCTAGGATAACCTAGCTGTGGCTGGCTTCAATGTAGGGAATCTTCCCGTACAAATTAATGCCGATCGGTAGAAAGGGCGTGGTGGGCAGGGAAATGGCAGCACCTTTCCCCAGAACGTTGAAGAGGGCTTGCGATGTTGACAGGTGAGGCACGAGCCAACATACTGAGTACGAAGGCGCACACGCCCTGCGAGAAGTAACACACTGATGATCCTGGTTCGCTTGACTCCCAGCGACGTGCTAATCAAACTCGTGGTCTACAATACCTACGAGGAACTGGAAGGAGCACAAGGAACTGCCCAAATGAGGCGCCTGTCTAGCACGCACGCCGGTAAGAAAATACTTGAGAGCCCAGGTATTGGGGGTGAACCTCGACTTGCTTCAAGGTATTCCAGTCAATATCCGAAAAGGGGTCACCTCAAACCTCACCCTTGGAACCTGAGCTCTCACGCACACCAAGCCTAAGGAAGCACAAGCTGAGGACCTGCGCAAGACCCCCGCCGGATGCAGGATGTACTCTACGTTGACACCGCAGAAGAGCCGGAAGACCTAAATAAGTATTTAATATGCGGAGCTAAACACCCCGGCATTAACCCAGCATATCTGGTTATGGCAGAGACTGTTTCACATACAGACCTCAAACAGCGGAGTAGGGTGCCATCGCCACGGCCATCGCCTTTACTAATGCTATAGCCATAGTAAGCGATTCCAAGTTGGGGATCATTAACTTTGCTAGAGATAGGGTTTCGAATCTTGCCGGACATATATTCACAGAAATACGAAAATATATCTTGATAGATATAGGAATAATATTGACTCCAGCTCATGCCGGGAATTTTGGAAAGGAGCCTGCCCACCAACACGCTCGAAAATTAGCCCGCCGAGCGACGGCGCAATATCAGGAACCGGAACCCTTCTGTGAGTCACTCATATCATACCACGACCTCACTGCACACTGCAAAGCAGCCTCACCACCCCATAACGCCCTGACCAGATATCAGAAGTCATATGCAGACAGCTACAGACGGGGACCCTCCCTAACCCAGACTACATGCTAAAATTAATAAATAGGGATGCGAGTCTGTGCGGCCACTTTTGTGGCGAGAAGGACACTTAGATCATATGGTCTGGGAGAGCAAAGCCAAAAAGCCTCCCTCAGAACTTTTGCATGATTCCTCTAAAGAAGCTTGGGATAAGCATAGGCCCAGCGATGACCCGGACATTAAGTTCAAGGCCATCGAATGGGCCAGGGTAGACAAAGGTCTCCGACACGCTAGCTAACTTCCCTTACTCTACCCTCATTCCCAATAAAGCTTTATCAGCGTCAGCCTCATTTCCTGCCCTCCGCTACGCGGAACGGCGGCGGAGCTCGCGTCTGTCGGAGCTCTCCGCGGTGGAGCGCGCATGCATAGAGGGGCTTCCTGCGTTGTCATGAACAGTAGGGGAGACAAAGACATTTACGATCCGTTATATATATATATATATATATATATAAGCCTGGCGTGGCATAGCGGTTTTTTAGCTTGAGCTCTAGGCTGGGGATAGAAGGGATTGTGGGTCGATTGCCGGTGGAGGCAACAGATGTCTTTCTTTAAGTAACAGTGTGATGGATGTTTTATGATCACACTTTTTGACCGCACTTTGTGTACAGGGTGCACATGAGCCAAGAAAGGCTTCGGCCTTAAAGAATGGACGCCAGTATTGTAGGGTAGGGGGAAGGAGTAAATTTCCGGCGAACATAGTCGACAATGCGCTAACGATGCAGCGGTGCCGACAACGGGCGACAGAGCAAAAGAGATTGAGCCGCGCTTTCACAGGGCTGTCAGAAAATTGAAAGCTGCCGAACTGCAGACACAGAGCGGTGGCGGACGCAGCGGAGGCAAAGGCAAGCGAGAGTCAAATGCTGAAATGCTGGAAGCCTAGGATGGTGCTAGGACCTCCATAGCAAATTGTTGTATTCAAAAACAACTCCACAATGAGAAACAAAAGCGAAAATGGGAGCACAAAAACCGGTGTTATCACGTGGGTAACCTCCGACTGCATTTTGACATATTTTCGGTCTTAAACTCTCACTGAAATCGAAATGTAAGATTAAGACATTTGACTGTATCAAAGTCGATTTCTTGTAATTTAAGAATTTAGAAAATTAAAAAGCACAGGCCGTGCAAGAAAATGCTATTTCACGTGAAGCTGTATAGGTCGCGCCATAATAGGTGCACTGTTCGACCATCTACAATGCATATTCCAAAGTGCAACATCATCGCCTCTGATGTATTAATGGCCACTGTATTTTACGTGTCTTTCGAAAAACCACAAAATGGCCTCATTCCGACTGAATATCAATTTGTTCTTGAACATGTGCAGAGAGGCACTTCCATTGAGGAATTTCGCCTGCAATGTTTTACCTGGCTCAAGAAATTACAACTAGCAAGATTTACAATATGGTTCCAGTCGATGTCACCTCACGTTGATGTAGCTGATAAAACGGCGGCGAAAATTCGGGCTCAAATAGCCGATGGATAATAGTCTTCTATGGCTATACCAAGAAACGATAACCCTGCTAATACAGCTAATGATGCTTCACTTTTCTTAATTTCCGCCACCTCGGCACCTTTCTTGCGTTACACGACGCTTTGAACGCTATCACTGTTCAGATTATTTTATTTTATTGGCTTTAACGTACCATGGCGACTCAGGCTATGAGAGACGCCATAGGGGAGGGCTCCGGCAATTTCGACCACCTGGGGTTCTTTAACGTGCACTGACATCACCCTGCGCGCGGCACCTTGCCTTTCGCCTTCATTAAAAAGCAGCCGCCGCAGTCGGTATTCGCATTCCACATCCTCTGACACAATAGTCGAGCGACGCAACAACTGCTCCCCATCTCTTGTCCCCGGCGGGGCTTTCTACTTTTCAGTGTGGCCTGTGCGCGAACTCCCCAAATGTGGCAGCATATGAATGGCCACCCCTTCTTAAAGGGACCATGATGCCAATTTTGTACTACAAAAATGTGCCAAGGAATAAACCTCAAAGTTTCAGCTTCAGCGGAGGTGCAGATATTTTTTAATCTCTTTTTATCGTTTCTTCATGACCAGCTTGGAAATATGGCAGCCGGCAAAGTCGGTGACAACCCAGGCCCCCGCCTTTCTTCTGATGCGTATTCTGTGCACGAGCAGCGTCAACCGCGACGCGTTCATTACGCAAAGCAGCGGAAAGCCGATGTGGTGGATCAAAGAGCAGTCATTCCGCTAACCGCGTTTAGCGGAAACTGATCTTTTCGATCCTTCGGAATATAGCATCTCTGTGGACGGGATTCAAAATGCACGTTGGCGGCCGAGTACGATGGGGGCACAAGATGGCCCGCTCCAACAACGTACATAATTTACTCTGAAACACGTCTCGAAAGCAGTGGAAAGGAACACATAACATGCAGTGCATGGAGTGCCGTCCGACGGCGCTTTTATACAAACTGCGACTACCACCCGATGAACCTGCAACGTAAAGGTGCGGCACGCTACGTCGAGACACCCAATAGCCCATCCTGTCTCAGCAGCATCGTTTGCGCTACTCGATCGTTGCCAGGCCCAAGTCTGGGCACGAGCAGCATAATGGAAGCAGAAGATAGTCATAAGGCTTACAGCACCAGGTGCCGCAAGGTTACAGCAACGGTGCCGCGCTCTGGACGGCGGCGCTATGATAGTCTGGTTCTCCCTAATCTTCGCTAGGCCTAGATTGCTTTGCATCGAAGCCACAGCGGACGGCATTTTGTAAATAATTAGCGACGTGCTATATTAACTGGGTTACTCGATTATGAAACTTTACTTTCTCACAATGACACTGTTCCGTAGTAAAATAAATTGATTTAGCACCGGTGCTAGCAGGTACGTACAAAAAAACAGGCACTGCACCGGCGGAAGGTGCTACGCGGCTGTGAGCAGAAACTTCCACTGTATGGGTCATCATTGCTCAAGTAGCATAATTCTTTTAAATATTTTTCTCGGGGCACACTATTATTACGAGAAAAACAAATTTAGCACCCTTCACTGGCACAGATGCAAGGATCCGTCGTATCGCATTTTAGACACGGCCGGTGCGGCTATCGCGGCGGTGTTTACGGCGCAGCAGCGCTGCCATCGAACAGTTGGCGGCGCTCGCGCTGAGAGTGAATCTGTGGGCAAAACTAAACGCGCTTGACCGTCCGTGTCCGTGTTTTTCTCCGTTTTCTGTGTTCAAAAACGTGCTCACTGGGAAAATTGCAAGCAAGCGCGGAAATAGTACTGTGTATCGGCAGCTTCTCGGAGCCGGCACAGCAGCAAATGACACCGTGTCCTTTTGACGCCACAAAAATTTCAAAATGGTGATTGCTCTCGGTTGGAGGAGCTTCACGGTATCAACATTATTAATTTATTTCGAAAGAAAATGAGTCTATAGAGCTCAAATTTTGGAAATAGAATCATAAGGTGCAGTAATTATAGACCAGATTAGAAGACTAATATATTGGATGACCATGGCATGACCCCTTTACCTATGTATCAGTATTGGTATTATATGGTTCATGTGAACCATTTGCATTTAGCGTTCCCGCGTTTTCGCTACGAGACTGAAAGAATCCTATGTACCCAGCGGACAATTAAGGTTCCTGTGTACAATGCCCCTCATGTTGTGCACCCTCCGGACTCAAGACCTACGTGTGCCAAACATTCCTGACGTTTTTGAGGGACGCTGGCGGTAGGAGAAGACAGGTAAGATAGGAGGTGCACGCCGACGATTTAAGTAATCAATGATGCATGTGTGCGTTGGGCCTCACTTAGGAGAGCGTACCTACGACATGAGGAGGAGCCGTGCAAGACATGTGGAGGGTCTCGGAATGCGGCTGCAACTATGAACGCAGCGACGCAGGGAGGGTCAAAGACAGGAAAAGAGGTTTTGGAGCCGAATACATTGTGTAATTGGTTACAGGTCCACTTGGTGGGTCGCCGAATGAAGCGGCAACGACAAGGCTCAGGGGCACAACTGGGCAGTGCAGTGCTAGGCGTGTCAATCGCTGCGGTTGCTGACGGACTAAACTGCGGTGCACAAGGCATCCCACCGAGCTGAACAGAGAATGCTAGCTAATCTGTGGCCATGGGGTGGAGACATTGGGCTCCTGTTTTGTCAGTGCCATAAGGTTGTGCTGTGGCTTAGCAAGTAGGGAGGCGAGCCGGGATGTCAAAGCAGATCTCCGGCAGTGGGTGGTACATGGCTTCCAAGTCGCGTGCTCTGACCTCATAATGTAGCATCCACTTCAGTAGTGAAGCTGCAGCTGCAGCTGCACTTTTGAACCTTTCTAGCGTTCTGAGGGACCATTGCACGTTCTTCCTGATCCTTGTCAGCACGAAGACGGTGCAAAGAAGGCTGGGCGCAAACAGCTAAGCACATGCAATGGCGTAGTACAGTGAGGAAGCGTCCGAAAGGTAAAGTAGTAGAAAACTCGGATTGGATATGTGGTGGCCGTAGTTCAGGACTAAAATTAAACGACAAGGAAAATAGTTTCATGGAAAACATATCGAAGATTTTATCAGGTCAGGAATAGCAGCTTACCAGTATATCTCCACAGCATTTTACATATATGAAATGTATCTTTCGAGTACTTTTATGCGAGAGAGAAAATTAAAATAGATCGAAAATGTTTAACTTGGGCTGGAGTGGAATGCCTATAGTGGAGAAAAGAGCACAACCAGCCAAGGAAAGAAGCTAGCGGATGACATCCTTATCTCAAACAACGTTAAACGGATATAGGCCGAGGGTGTAAACAGAGGCAGATATAAAGAATAGCTGAATATGCGAATATGGAGGATATCAAGAAGTGATTAGCATATGAAGGAACGGAAGATATTGATTACGACAAAATGATGCCTCTTCCAGGTGCCCAGTACATGGCGGAAATTAGTAATAGCTGAGTAACAGAAGACAACTTAGCTCATCCTCACAAATTAGCACTTGGGTGTGTGGATAAGCCGAGAATCGTAAGTAAACTTATTGTTTATAGGTAGATGATATCTGCAAGAAAAAGTAGAGAGTAAAATATTGATTGGCGCGGCGCCTGGCATGACTGCCTAGTTATTTGATTCACAACCATGCTCTCAAGTACACGTTTTTTTTTCTTCGAAAATTTCCTCTGTGCCAGATTGCGCTATGGCGCTGCACATACGTGCAGTTTCTGAAGGTCCGTGAAACACAGGTACAAGACAAGAGGTTAAAAAGTCTTTATGATCGTTTCTTAGCTATGTGAGTTTATTCGGTGGGACACATTGATGAAGCAAAGGTTTTTGCCAAACCGAATTCAACCTCTTCACGTGATTGCCGAAAGATAATGAGGAACAACATAGGTAATAGTGATTTGGCTTAGCCTCATGTACCCTAGTCACAACTTCCTTGACGCCATGCGCTTTGCTTGCGGAAACGGCCCGCGGTTTTAATACCATTCTATTCTTTTTCGAAGCTTTTATCTTACAGAATGTTTTAAATCAAACTACCGTCTAATAATTATAGATGCTATATTGCCCCGAGAGACCATTTACGCAGTGTCTAACGCTGTGCAATATGCGTATAGGCTGCAAGCATAAGACATGAGGCTGTTACAAGTGCTTATGTGAAACGGCATGCGCCCACACTTTATGCTTTATTTTAATCTTCTGAGATAGAATAAGTGACCATTGTCATGTTTGCTAAGAGTGGACTTCGTTCAGAGAGAAAACACGGCACTCGTTTATTCCAGGTTACGTGATGTAATTGGTCCCAAATTACTCGCAAATGTCTCATTTGAGGCGTGCTTGATTTGGCTTGGGGTCGTTTCGTTTTTGTTTCTCAACAAATTCCTGAAAAGACGCAGGTCAATTCAGTGGCACATTTAATAGAACTCAGTAGTAATGTGAGCGTCAAGCCTCTTACACTTTTTATTGGTTGAAGTTAGTGCGACAATAATGAGGATTTGGCGATTTTTCAGGAAATACATATAGTCTGCCACTGCAGAAGGAATTCGCCCTCATTCAGTCATCCCTCACATCATATTCGCGTCCAGAAATAGTGGTCAGTTGCATTAAAGCACCCGTTGAAATAAAGTGCGTACGAAATACGCCCGTGTTCCACATTGGTTATTTTTAGGCCTACAAAATAAAATACGGGAGAGTTCTCTACTTCAGCGCCGAAAATGTGTCCATTAGCCCGCAGAGTTGGGCTTCGGCACTTTCGACCATCTGGAGTGATTGCCCTATATTGTCGACGAGCCCGCGCCGGTATCGCACTGCGCACGAATGTCTTGAGGTCTACATTCATATAAATTCGGCTTTCACAGTCAGGATGGCACCCGCGCAATAAGACACGCCAGTGGAGTGCCCTGCAAAGAAGCAAAGTTGTGCGTGTACTGAGAAATGCCGCGCTTCTATTTAATTTTCCACGCCTTTGGTACACCTATTGTATACTTCGAACCTAAAAAGAAGGAAAAGTAAAGTGCTTGTATTTTTTCCGAGATAGAAATAGCGAGATTTATAAATAAGCCTAGACCATTGTAGTCCAATTATGATGAGGGCCACACTGTAAAAAAAATTGTGAAGCATTGCCCATCTTCTAGATATAGGACAGCCAGTGCTCATAGCTGTGAGCGCGCTGAAAAGCCTATTGCGATGATCCAGATAGTATAATTACACCCGTATCGTTTGTTCACGCCCAACAAGATAGCATAGTGCTAACCGCATCCCCCCCCCCCCCCCCCCCCCCCCATCCCCGCAAGCTTTACTCTGCCAGCAATGTCGCAGCATGTTTCTAGAGGAGGGGCATGAAGATTCAAAATACGTAACCTTGGAGAACAACGCCTGCGCCCTAAACAGCATTGATGTGGTTACCTCACAAGAACGTTTAGCTGTTTTATGATATCGATAGCTCCATTTTAAATAGAGATGTGTACTGCACTTGGCGAACACAATAAATATACTTTTTTGACCACCCTCCGCACCCCACAGAGAGAGAGAGAGAGAGAGAGAGAGAGAAAGAGATAAGTTTTCTTCATGTATAGTTAAGATCATATCACGTTCTGGGCCAGGGGGACTAAATTAGGCCCGCTTCTGATCCGATGCTAGCCAAATCCGACATCTATTAGGAGAAATCAGATTAGTATTCAGGAGAATGTAAAGCAACGGAGGGGGAGGAAAAGGAGTGCTCTAAATAAACATTGTATTTTCTTCAGTTCCGTTGCCCTTCAGCGTCTTCAGGTATCTTAAAATTTATGCTGGTAATTTGCTCTCTCGACCTAATTCTGCGACTTGAAGCACTAGCGAGCGCTTAATGTCTTTCATAATGCTCTTTCCCTTCCCTAGTGAATAGTACAAGGTCAGACGCTCAACTTCCCGTCCGACCACTTTGTCTTTCTACGCAACAAACTATTCTATACGCCACCAAGAGCGGCTGAAGCTGCAACGAACACAGTTATGCCTGCAGTTCGTGCATTTACGCCTAGTGCGATCATCAAGCGTATGGAAATTGCCAAATATTGAAGGGGACTAATGCGATCGTTTTGGGAGTATCAGTACTCATCAACAGTGCACTGAGCTAAAGCCGTTGTGAGGAAGGAAAGTACTGAATACAAGCGCTGCATATGTCGTCCTGCCTTCTGTGCCTCCTTCTCAGCGCGGCAATAGTTGATGACCCCGTACCCAACTCTCATTCCGATACGGGAAACAGAGCAGTAAAACGTCTTCTTCGTTGAGTAATGAGTGTTCATTTTGTCCTGCGGCCGCGGTAGCAATGAAATAACTTTTCGTACCTTAAGAAGTATGAACTTTCAACTTCACCAATTTCACCATTATCGGAAGGCTAGGATTAGAGGCAAATTAGACACCGCTGTATAATGATTGCCAACATATTAAAATCAATGCTCATAACTTGGGGCGCCGTGCGCAGAGGAAGGTTATAAAATGTGCACCTTTCAGAGTTTGCTTCAGATAGCTGATATGCCGGAATGATGATGGGAACAATAACCCGATGGGTAATTTGAACTGTTGTGTTGGTGGCATATTTTCATGGCATTGAAGAGAAATGTAGAGGCTTGGAGCGTTGTGTCCTCCGCGGTAACTTTATTATGTCGCCCAAAGACCTCGCGTCATCTACTCAAGCTACTCGCTACAAGACGTACCTGAAAATTTCGTTGCTGTCAGGAAAGCCGTATGTGCGTGGGCTATCGTATTTGAACGTGGTGTCTTGCACTAGAAATATATATTTAAAAAGAAATGTTACTAACAGGATAGGACACTTTATGATGAAACGATTAATGTCAGGAGAGAGGAATGTTTGCTGTGTTTTAAAGCGTTAAAAAAGACGGTGTGTTTCGGTTACATATGTTTTCACTTTAGTGAAATTCAGAGAGAATAATCCTTAAATCATGTACACAGGTGTTAGACTTAAACATATCTACAGTTATTTTGGCCAGACTAAGACAGAAGGAAGTCCCTTTTTTTGGCAACCGTCGTAAATAACGCTGCAAGTCAAAGAAAGGCGTATTTTCCACCGGGCGCATTACCAGTGAAGCAGTTTAAGCTATCAGAACCCATAGAAGTGAAGCAGCCGACGAATTTAGGATCATTCCAGTGTGCGCCATCAGAAATATCTACATGGTACAATAGAAAGGCAGAGAAAACGTTTTGACAAATATATGCCTTTTAAAAAATAAGAAACCTGTATAGCTTATGAATGACTAAAGACAATACAACTGAACACAACTGGTCTTACAGTAAATTGGCAGCCAAAGTCTATGAATTAAAAAAATATATTATCGCGTGCCAATATTTAGTTTGCCTAAAGAAATATATGGATGTTTTTCAAAGAGATTTGGTTTTTTAAGAAGTACTTGGCTAGAGCAGCTGCGGCTGCTCTAGGAAAAAGTTACATTCGCGATAGAGGTCCCTAGTACAAGTAGACTGCAAGGAGTTTAACTTCTTTATTGGCCATATGTTCTAGACCACGCCTGTGGGCGAGAAAGGTGCCCTGTAGTTGTCTCATGTCTACTAAAGCAGTCATGCCACACTCGGTTCACATTTAGCTCATAAGTTAAAATTGTTAGAGGAGAATGCTAGACGTTTTGACGCCCCAATAGTTCAGTGCAGAAATTATAACAAAATATGTGTTTGGTTATATGCTGTGAATTGCTTTATTTTGTGGAGACACGAATGCAGTTGATATCCTTGGAGATTGCGTGGCCAGTCGCTGTAATGCGGACCTCGTAGGTAATCACTAAATAATTTTTACCTTTCTTAGGAAGCTGGAGTTCAAGGCTGCATATACTATTGTCATTTCGTTCCGCAAAATCAAACAAGGATGTATGGAATCTACACACCTCAGGGACTGGATTGTTGGGTAAGTATATTAAAACTAAAGTCAGAAGAACAATGGGCGCGAACCGAGATGTTGCTTCATCTTGTTGCTGCTGCGCTGGCAGGCACCCCAGGTTCCGGACGGCTTCAGGAAATGATGCAACAGAAGACGCGATGAAAGGAAGCTGGGTGGCTTGTAGTTCTCAGACGATCGACCTGACCAGGTCCCGTAAAACGATCACATCACTCCCTAGTGGCATCGACAATACGACAGCGAGCGAAAGTCGGCTTACATCATGACTGTACTGGCGGGAGCGTTGCAGGAGCTTTGTTTCCATGACAGTAGCCTCGGTGAGGAATTCCGCACCAGTCCTTGGCGGACTGCGCACAAGGCCCATGAGAAGCTCTTGCTTTACCCCACGCATGAGCTGGCAAAACATTTTCTCCTCTGCCATGTAGAGGTCTGCACACGTTAAAAGACGTGTCATTTTCTCCACATACATGCGGAAGCTTTCGTTTGTCCACTGGATACAGGATCGCAGCGGCGCTTCAGCTTTCTCCCGGCGGTCTGCGTTGGGTAATGTAGGTAAAAGATTTCAGTGAAATGTTTCCCTGGTGGCTGCTGAAGTCGCCAATTTATTTGTTCACAATATTGTACCGCGTCATGACTGTTCGGCAGTTATCTTACTAACCGTGAAGCTGCGTTTACAGCTCGCTTCACTCAGGCTGTGGTAAAGTTTACGCACACCAGCCATTGACTTACACACACAGACAAGTGGCTTGTTGGAACGCCTGAGCAGGACTTTGACCGACAAGCTTTCCATGTATGTTGAAATCCAGAACAAAACATGGGATTAAAATCTCGCGTACGCAACATTCGCGTATAATACGGCGCCGCAAGAGGCGACGCGGCTCACTCCATTCGAATTAGTCTTCGGTCGCCGGGTTACCACTCCGCTGGACGCTATGCTGCCCGTTCATCCTGGCAGTGAGACTGAACTTGACCTCACGTCGCCACTTATGTTCAACACGCGGTAGAAGCGCGGAAAACAGCCAGACTACAAATACACCGTAAGCAGCTGATCGATGCTGACCTCTACAACCTTAGACGTGCTTCATTACCTACATCCGATGCGACTATTTGCGGGTCGGGACGCCCGTTTTTCGTCGTGGGCTGTCCAAAAGATTAATGCGCCGTTGTTGTTAATGTTAATGTTAACGTTCTAAGTTTCACCAGCCTCATCATCCTGCTCATCACACAGGAGCCAGCACAGCGACGTCGTGCAAGTTGTGCGAATGAAACCCTTATACGAAACCCTGACGAGTTTGACAGCATAAAAAAACTCCCTAAGCCTGTTTATGAGTGAAATCGAAACTGCCTTTCTATTGATATTGTATTAATTAGATGACTACATCTGCTTCTTATCTGAGTGAATTTCATCTTAGCAGCTATTGTGGAACCTTTGTGATTGCAAACATAATAAAAATCAGTCATAATAATGTTAGGAAGGACCTACTGAGTTCTCGGTCTGCGAACGTGGCTCGGTTATTTGACTCCTGGTGCGGCTGCTTTCATTAGCGTCTTGGGTTGTAAAGGCTCAGTAATGCTGTCTCCGCTGTTAATCTTTAATGCTTAATAACTAAGTGCTGCGTTTGTTTAATAAGTGCTTAACTATGCCCTTTTGGTGCACCACTTCTTGTTGTTATTCAATAATTCTTTTATTTTTACAGAAAATTGTCAACCCTAATAAGTTTTCCTCTAACATTTTGTATTATTGCATAAAATACGCTTTGTATTTTCGTTTGTTCGTATGATTAGCTCTTCCACTTCATAATGTGCTGTGTTCACTAGGGCTAAACAAATAAAGAAATGAATATATAAATAAACACTTTCTAGACTGACTTGTTATCTTAGCATACTCAACGCGACGTTCCCTGCTGTTTTAAAGTCAGCCAAGAAAGTTGTTACCATGACAGCTTTTTCAACTGGAATTCCGGTGAAAGGCTGGGTCACGAATGGACACGAAAGAGTGCTGCCGAATATAGCGTTTTCGATTAAATAGACCGCTTGTAATAACTTGTTTATATGAGATATCTAGTACTATCGGCGTCAATTAGGAATGGCAAGAAATTGAGTTGAGCGCAGTCTTGTATCCTAATCTGAGTATTAATTTTCTAGCGTGTTCACAACCCCTTCGTTGTTTCCCTTAGTAACGGTGACAAAATATTCGCTTTATATATGTAAGACCACGACCGGCTTTATAATAAAGCCGGTCGTGTGTAAGACACAGTCTTATCTCGAACAGTCTGGCATACACGAACGAATGATCATTATGGGCGGTAGTTAACATATTGTTGTAATAATATAATGAAGTATATATTTGCGGCAGCTTTTTAAGGTCTCGCTTGACAGTGTCAGTACTGGTAATTTAATAATAAAAAGCGTAATTCAGCGACAATTGCGACATACAATGGAGTACAGACATATAGAAGAAAGCAGCGGCTTTATTTACACTGTTGCTAGGGTAGCTGGTCTAAGTTCGTGTATTTTCTGTCCTGCGACACTTTTCTCCCAGTTTATGTTCTCTTTGGCGCTACAGTTGAACACGTTTGCGAAGGAGTAGCAAATATTAATAATACATAAGTATTAAGGAACCGACACCCTTCATTACCTGTACAGGTAGTAGGGTCCTAATTATTTGCTTGCGATGGCTGTCATGACCTTCTTGGCCGATGGAGGCTCATGAATTTTATCGATCCTCTGTTCATTATCAAAAGAAGGTATTTCCTGCATGAAACTTTAGTAGGCTTAGTTTGTGCTTTTCACCGCTCATAAATATTTTTTTCGCCATTGCAGATAAAGGTAAAGTCTCCGTCCCGAGCTCACACGTAAGGCTACAGGTAGATATAGAGTTCCACTAACATCTATCGCTCGCGCTCAGTTCATACCATGGCATACCTTAAACACTCTGTGGGTGTAATGCAGGGCAAAAGAGTCTCAGGTGAGCGAGGTAGGGGCTTTTTGCAAGAAAATGACGTCGTCTCGTCTTCCTCGTTCTTTCTGTCGGTCAGGAGGACAAACTTTTCTTTAATTACATCGTTTCGCCTAGAGTAGACTATCATAGATGAACGATGGATAAATATAAGGGCTGTTCAAGAAAGCTGAAGGCTATGCCACTTGTCCCAGTAGGCATATCGTGACATGACGATGACAGTGACGCATTAAAAAAAAAGAAAAACGAAAGGGCAAGTGTTGCAGTGAAACGAACTTTCTACTGGATGGACTTGCGCCGCGGAATCATTAAGCAATTCGGTGGCGGCAATAGTATCGAAAGTAATCATCTGCCGTTTAACTATGAATGAATTTGGTAGCTGTATTTAAGAGTGCTCAATATATATGTGGCGAAGAAAGATCTAGATGAAGTCACTAATGGAAACTAAAGGAAACTGGGAAAATGTGAAGCTGTCGAGCTTGGCTGCAATTATTCCAGGCATTTCTCGGCACATCTTGCGTACAACAGAACATGATAAAGTCGAATTTTGGCTACGGAAAGTGCAAATAATGTTTTACAGTTCTGGTTGCACGCTACATACAAAGTGTTAAGGGCACATGCGAGACTTTTTTATTAGTCACCAAGATAACAAGGTCCGCTGCAATATATTATTGCCAGACCACCCGAAATGAGGTACTCTAGCAGTGAAAACGCCGAGGGAGTTCTATACTACCAACAGAAGGTTTCAAAAATTCAGCACCTCAAGAAAGCCTACGCGTATGAAGGTGAAGTTCGCTGCCGTAACTCTCTACCACAACGCACGATGGCTGTCCTTCCTCTTGTGGCACGCGGCACCATGCAACCGCCGACGTGATGCCCTCTGTACTTCTCCTGCTCAACTGACAACGCCCTTTAACATGGGAAGCTGTATTGCATGTCACCTTCCAACTCGCCGCTTCGGTGGCTAGTTGCTATGGCTACCAGTGAGGCACGACGAGCTTTTCGTGCTGTTTGCCGCGGACGCTTCCTCTTACCGCCAGACTTTAGCCAAGAAAGGCTTTGCCTTTAAGATATGCCTATATGCGGCGGCGAAATTCTTTCCGTACAGTTCGTTCAGTCAGTAACGTTCGCGCTTAAAAAGTGTTGTTAAATGGAAGAAAACACAGAATCTGTTTTGAGGAAGTGCTAAAAAGACGGGTGTTAAGCGACCGCAACGTGGAAGCTTGATGTCAAATGTTGGGCTGCATTTCGAATGCATTATTTGTGAAAAAAAAAAAATTTAGATCAAATGAGAGGTGTGAAAAATAGGTGGCGCTAGAGAAACACCTTATATTACTGTCCGCATCAAGAACAGGAAAATAATATTGCTTGTGTTCACTTAATGCCGCCATTTTGTGGTACACCTAAAGGCTGACGATAATCTCCCGGGAAGATGCTGGAACGGTGCATGAAAGGACAGACAGGCCCGAGGAACCAGAAATCACAACCACCGACCTGATAGAATAAAAGTATAAAAAAGCCACAGTGACGAATTCTGCTCAATGTAATTCTCGCCACAAGTAATATTTATGTGTAATTGTATAAGCGTGTATCCTTGTGCGAGTAGTGTGGGTGCTTCGTCAGGAATACAAGCTCCATATATGTTAATATTTAATTGTTTAATACACTGAAAAATAATCCGCTTGTGCCTGATAATTTTGATGATACTGTGTTAGCATTTAGCAAAGAATTCCAGGGTAAAGAACAAAAGCATGCAGCGCATCATGACGTAGATGGCGCTAATGCTCTTTGGTCAACATAGCTAAGAAACCAACTTCATTTTCGTGCACTCAGATTTGGCCGGAAGAACAAAGGGATGTGCGATCTGTCACAGGTCACCAATGTTTCCATTATATGACCTCAAACGAGCACGGATAACAGCGCACATCCTTTTAAAAGGTCTACGTTTCCCCTTTTCGCACGTTTCAGAATTGGTCAGTGAAAACTGCACTTCGTGCTCACTCAAGAGCCAAAATGCTTTGATTAATGCATCCGCGCAGCATATCGTTCGACAGACCATTCTGCCGAAAGCAAACAGGGGAGGAAGCAAATACGTTCCGAAAATATTCACTGCGACGGCCCACTGTTTTCAGTCGCGAGTGCGCTTTATGCATAGAAGCATTGGTAGGAGCGATAACTGCTATATAAGCATGGTTCTGCTGATTAGGTGTACAGCGCTGTTCGAGCACTATACTAGCTGCCAGCGGCTTATCGTCTCCTAGTACGCTGGATCCGCTACTAAAACGTCGTCGAAATGAATCATATGTTCTTTTTATTATGAGACGGTGGGATTGGCAGTTAGCCAATTCTTTTAGTGAACAATTTACTCTAGCTCTAAGCAACCTCAAATTGCCGTCCAACAGCCTGCGATGAGACGTTATTTAGGCCGAGCGGCAATTATGGGAGATCGACCCTAGCCAGTGCGCTGTCGTCCGCCGCTCTCCCGGGTGGTAACGCTGCGGTATGCTGGCGACATTCTTTGAGAGTTTCAAGCTTTTCACGTTGCCGCGCAAGCCGAAAAATTTTCGCCCTTCCGCTCATCAAAATTCGCGCAAACGATGCTGAAATAGCGGGACGCGACTGCTTGACATTGCTTTGTTTGTGAGCGTGGAAAATATTCGAAGGCTGCATAATAGCGCCATTCGACAGCACTCCAGACGTTGCTTATTTAATGTCTTCTTCTTGAAACTTACTTTAGCGTGAAAAGGCCGTTGTTGAAGAGGTTAACGTAGACCGTACGACTTTCGGACTCGGGCGCTGTCGTGCACATTATTCCTGTCCCAGGACGCCTGTACTTCACTATTATTTACACAAACCGGGGTCTCCAAGCTCGGTTGGTGATAACAGCGGTTAGCGACGTAACCGCGATGAACGTTGCTGGTGTAGCAAGTCAGTAAAAGCCCCTTCTGTGTCTCGGTTCTGTCCAAGTGTAGCTCGCGGGGCCGGTATGGTACTGAAGCCTGGTCACCGTATCAGTACTTAGGCCATAACTACGGACCGAACATAGCCAGTGCGCACGATGTGATGTGCGTGTGCTTAACTTCAATTTTATTGTGATATGAAGCCAGCGCAATAGTTGCTGTCAGTGGCGATACCCATGAAATGGGCCTCAGTGCTCGGTACATAATCGGGGATATGAATGGAAAGCATGGGTCTGTAGTAAATCTGCATTCTGCATTCTATGGCTACCCGCATTGTTCCTTTGCTCTGCGCATGTGTCCAGGTATATAAAGCATAACCCTGAACATATGGTTGCGAAAGGTGCAATAGGAACATCTTCAAAGCAGTGACACTCAACAGTACTGAGTTAGGCCTTAGAAGAGCGTGGTCTTCCTCAGTCGGGCTAGTCGTCCACAATCAGAATCAAAATAACGTTTATTTAGCATCCTAATGTTTTTGGACGCTGGCAAAAAGCCACTGGAATGGCTTGACGAGGCCACGACAATTTGCAGACGCATCGCAGTGACACATAGCATACTACCACTATTAGGAAAAAAAGGAGAAAAAAAACGATCTAGCATTAACTATACATCAGTTCTGAATCGTTATTTAGCTGATGCGGGGGGGTGTACCTGAGCATTTGATGACCATAATATGTTTGGATCTTCGGTAGAAGCCACTTGCATTCATGCGTATAGCGTTGGAATCCTGACAGTTTCACCATTGAGCAGTTGTTTTTGTGAACACTGGTTTTATACCACCGCAAGAGTAAAGTTTCTTAAGACTGCGGCAAGCCGATAATTCAAAATGCAATGAAAATTGCTTCAGTGTGCCCAAGTTGGAGAGCATTCATAACATATTGAAGAGCGTTCTTTTGAAGGAGATATAATTGGATAATATTAATCAAAGACATGGTACGCCATATCAAAAACAATAGTTAACAGAAAAAAACAGTTATACAACATTCTTTAATAAACTTCGACATTAAATATTGCTGCTCGGCGGATGATGCGGTTTGTTGCAGTGCTTTCAAAAAACACAACGAGGGCGGATTGCAACGCGCAGTAGCTGTTGCACACTGCGCGACTGCAGTAGTGACAATGTAGAAGAGGCGAAGATTGCGTCCAGAAGTGCCCGTGCGGACTTTTGCTGTTTAGCTCATGTGGGAAACGAACAAATTAAGGTAGATGCTCCCAGGCATTAAACGCAAATTGTATACATAACATCCCCAGCTACCTAGGAGGGACCGTGCGCAATGCCGCGCAATAAATATTTTTCAAGACATCGACTATGTGCGATTTATTCTAGAACAGCAAGTATTCTGATCTCGAGGCGTGTTAAGATGCTAAAAGAGAGATTTGACAAACGTCCACAGCGCCTTTTCGAAAGCCTAAAAGCAAGTCACTTGCACATTTTGTTTCGCACCATGCCGGTCATTAAGAGTTCTAAATTAATATGCATTATTTATTCTCAAAGCCCGAATATCTCCACCATAAAGTTCATAATATTTAACACAGGCAAAATATGTAAACATGTAAAACAGCAAATGAGCCCTTCTGCACCTTCTGTGGCTGATACGAGTGTTTCTTGAGGCGAAGGCCTCTCTTGGCTGTTGGTTGGTGTGACATAAAGCGTCCACCGAAAGTGTCCGCTAAAAATTGCGGGGAGAGGTGGTTTAGGCATGGCTGCAACCCAGTGATAGAGCGAACGCCGTGGGTGTTGCAGCGATAGCCCCTGTAACACCGCCTTTTCAGCCCACGGTATTAACGCGGTAGCGTTAAGGAGCTCGTGTCGCAGAAAAGCCGGTGTCGTCGGCGTCCAGTGAGCGATAAATCCCGGCATGCACTTCATAAATAAACATGCACTTCATAAATAAAAAGCAAGTTCCAAGATGGGCTGGGTGGGAATCGAACCAGGGTCTCCGGAGTGTGAGACGGAGACGCTACCACTCAGCCACGAGTTTTTTTTTCTTTATTTCCGAAATATACATGAACAACAAATTGTCACACTTAATAAAACACTTCAGCTGCCCTTGAGCTGACGCGTGTGAGGTTAAAATTTCTTCAATTTTACCAGGTCATCCAGAACTTCTGCCCACTGTGGTGGGTCGGGGAGCGCGCAGATACATTCCCGTAGATAAACAGCACTTTCAACAAAATTTTCACGTACACTGCGAATGTTAATATCTTCGTGCCTTACTTGCATCCGTGTTTTCCACAAGCTGTGGAGGCCCAGTAGCATTATTAAATCATAGGGTACGTCTTCGTTCTCTACCGGTGAAAACCGGATGCCATAAGGGTTTAGTGGTAGCTCTTTTTTAATTGTTCTTTGTAGCACGTCCCAATGAAATACTGCATCCCAGCAGTCTAAGAATATGTGTTCAATTGTCTCTGGCTTCTTGCAAAGCAGGCAGTTTGTCGTCCAAGGGACATAGATTCTTTTTCGTGAAGCCAGGTTTTGACGGGTAGAGTGTTCGAGTGTAACTTAAAAAAGAACATTTTGGCAGCCGGTCGAACTGGCATCCTCTTCACTCGTTTTAAAATACCCTGCCCTGGGCCTCCACGGTAGGGCTCTCGATACAAAGGTGCCGGCAGCATTATTTCCACTAGGTCCTTATACAGCTTTTTCTTGCCAACACTGTACAATTATTCACGGGAAAAACGCACTTCTAACAACTTGTAAGAGAGAACTACCTCGCGCAAATATCCTGTGACAGCACCACGCATGTTTTCACTTGAGGAGACAACAAATCCGGGTAACAGCCTTTGGAGCCGCACTTGCATGACTGTTCTTAAAAAGGTGTCATTTTGGTCGCGAAGAAAAAAAAAGCGCGATACCCCTTGGCGCAGAAACAAATGAATCAAACCAACTCCTCCGCTTTTTAAAGAAAAAAATAAATTCGTTCGCCTCGTCTTTTCCCAGGTCGAAGTCCAAAGAAAAACCGCAAACACACGATGAATTTTTTGAATGGCAGTTCGTGACGCACATAGAACATTCATTACATACCATATCTTTGAAATAAAAAAAAAACATTGCAGATGAACGCGCGTGAAAAGATTGACAGTTGCCTTCCCTGCCATGCTTCCGCTTTCTCTCGCACTCTATTTGTTTCTTCCTTCCAATGTAAGCTAGGATCGCGATAACATTGTAGGGGCACACCCAGATACTGCATTGGCACGGAAGACCATTGCAATCGGGAGAAAGAAGCCGGTTCAGCATCCCATAAGCCATGCCAAAATCCGGAGCTTTTTCCCAGTTAACCCGACATCCAGTCTGGTCACAAAACTTTTCAACAACGTTAACCAATTCACAAATGCTCTCTCTGTTTTCACAAAATACTGCAATGTCGTCCGCGTATGCAAGTAGCTTCACATGCGCCGATTGAAGCTTGAAACCCGAGAGGCATTCATTATTGAGAATGGCCAAGCATAATGGCTCGAGATAGGCTGCAAAAAGCAGAGGAGAGAGTGGGCATCCTTGCCTCACCGAAGAACGCACTGCGAGACTGTCAGTGAGATCGCCATTCACTATTATACGCGTCGAGCAGTTTGCGTACGCCATTCTCACTCCCTCCACGATTACCGAGCCCAGGTTACAATGCTCTAGAATGGAGAAAAGGATGTCGTGTGATACGCGATCGAACGTTTTTTCAAATTCAGCTGAATCATGGCAACCTGACTTCCAAGCGTGTCTACACATTCCAGTACGGTTCGTGCCACATGTATATTTGTGGCGATGCTGCGACCTCTTATGCGGCACGTTTGGTGCGGTCCGACTAATTTGGCTATTACACTCTGCAATCTCTTCGCTAAAACCTTCATGAAGATTTTGTTATGGACATTTGTCAGGCTTATTGGCCTATAGGACTTCACCAACAGGCGTTTCTCCGGATCATCAGTTTTTGGAATAAGTACGATGTGTGACGTAGTAAATGATAATGGCACTTGTTTGCGTTCGTAGGCTTCTCTTATCACTTCCAACATAAGGCTGGAAACATGGTTTTTAAATGCTTTGTAAAAGGAGGCGCTCAGCCCATCTGGTCCAGAGGCTTTCCCACATGGGAGGTCATCTATGGCCTTTTCTATCTCTTGTAATGTAATAGGCATTTCAAGGCTCTTTCACATGATCTTCGAGCGTTGGCATTAGCCGTAAATATTCTTTTGGAAACCCTTCACTATGTTTGCGCGTATTACTCAGAAGCTCAGCAAAATGTTTCAGAATCGCACACTTTATATCTTTAGCATCGTTTGTAATCTGCCCTTCATGTCTTATTTGCCTGATTTCCTTCTGGCAAGCATACCTTTTTTCATCTGATAGCGCTCGCTTTGTCGGCGCCTCGCCAGCCCACAGTTTATCGCCTCTTGCACGTATAACCGCGGCTCTGTACTTCTCAGCGTCGATTCTTTCTAAATGAGATTTCACATCTCTTATTTGCTTCGTTAACTTTCCTGGCGCACAGCTTTCCATGCACAACAGGCACTCAAGTTGTCCATGAAGTTCCTTTTCTGTTTCTTTCTGTTTGTACCGAATAACACTGCTCTTTTCTATTGCTTTTATCTTCACCTGCTCTTTAAATCTTTCCCATTTATCTGCATGGCTTTCTTCATGCACCTTAAGCAAACATTCCAAATCGTTCGTGATTGCCTTAACAAACTCTTCGTCCTCCAAAATTTTCTCGTTCAGTTTCCATAGATGCCAGTTGAAAACAGATTTCTTAACCTTCATTCCAAAAGTCGCACTAACAAGGCAATGATCACTAAACGAAATAGGTTTTACATTATTGTCGGTACAGATTGGAACGAGATCAATAGATACATACAGCCTGTCTAGTCTCGCATGACTATCGCGTTGAAAGTGCGTGTATTCCGGACGGGTTCCAGCAGAAAACACATTTCCAATGCCTTCCAAGCAATAGTCATGCACCAATACATTCAACAGTTCAGCGCTCTTGTCTTTCACTGGTCTAATCTTCACTCGATCAGTAGCAGCACACACACACACTTAAAATCGCCCAATACAAGCAAAATTTTGTCACATTTCAAGTACGGCTCGGCTGAATAAAAGAAGTTTTGACGATCACTTTCAACATTGGGGGCGTACATACAGACAGCACGCCAAAATAAATTTGAGAACAAAAAGTCAACAACCAAGAGTCGGCCACTTTCGCATGCAAATACGCAGTGTACGCTTATACCCAAAGTATTGCGAATGAAAAGAAGGCATCCGCCTGATGCCCCACAGAGTGACAAACACACACATCAAAGTTTGCATGGAAAACAGACACCATGCGGTCTGCATGGTCCTGAGATTCTATCTTCGACTCTTGAACGGCTAATAAGTCGATTTCATTATCTAGCAGCAGGCGATTCAACTGGCATTGCCGCCTTCGGGCTCCAAGCCCTCTAACATTCAAGGTTGCTACACGTAGTGGGATATCTAGCTTAATTGCCATGCATCTAGAGAAAAAGGCGCCCGATCCATGTGATGCCTACCTCAATCGTCCATGTTGCTCTGCTTGTCCGAGGTTCCAAAGCGTACGTGCTCGTATCCGGCCTCCCAAAGGGATGTCTGAATGCGTACTGAGGCGTGCCTGACCACCGCACTTGCCACCTTCCATAAACACAGTCAAAGAGCCACAGCCGAAAACAGGCTATGACGGCTGACGCAACCCCTGCACTCACATGCATTAGGTCACGTCCAAACTACGGAGGCGGTTTCCGCGCCTGCCGCATCTCGGACGAAACGTTCAGCCGAGGCCTCAACGTCGAACGTCGAACCCCCGGTGCTTTCGATGGCGGCTCGGCACTGCCACCACCAGGCTGCAGATCCTCACCGGCGCTCTCATCATGGGGCCGCTTCCCAACGGGTAGGCCGCTTACTCCTGCGTTGAAGTCCATAACTTCGGAGTTGGAAGACTCCGCGCTGCCTTGGCTTTCGAGCACAGGTTCTCTGGCGTCCGCCACGCTGTTACTTGCGTCCAGTTCGGAACCATTCTCCACTGCTGCAGAATCCGCTGTCGCAACGGCCGTGGACGTCCTCCTCATTGTCAAAGGGGTCAACACTGGCCCATCATTCCTTGCCGGTTGCCCGGTTGTTTTGGCTGCCTCTTCCGCGTCCGCCTCATCCATCAGATGCTCGGAAAAATCTTCGCTGTTCCCAGGTCCAGCGATGCTCGCGTAGCTGCGAGAACACTGCCCTTCTTCGTGGCCAAAACGACGGAATGCACCACAACGCGGAACCTTACACTCTCGGCGAATGTGGCCTGTACTTCGACACCGGAGACATAACGGAGGCCTTCCAGGTACTACGACGAGCGCCAACTCACCGCCGACGTTCAGCTGGTGCGGCAAGTCGTCCAGTTTGACCCCGACTTTCATCTTCAAGGTGACAATCCTGCTAGTTGAACCCTTATCCGATATGCCATGCACGCACCAGCGCTCCCTGCCCACTTCGGAAACCTTTCCATACGGCGCGAAGGCCACACGCACATCTTCATCCGGAACGTTGTGAAGCAACCAGTGGAGCTTCAGCCTCACATCCTGGTTAGCGGGATCAATAACGAGGCAGCGACGTTGCTTCACACACAACTCACCCACTCCAGCAATCTTCTTCACAGCATCCGCGTCGTTCATAGTGATGGGCCAGACGTGGCTCATGCGATACGCCCCCATGGCGATAACGTCAGGGAGCAGCGAACACTGAGCCAACGCGTCTCGGAAATCTTCCACCCGGTACGGGCGGGCCCTGATATCCGCGTGCAAAAAAACTGTGTTTAACACAAAACACCCTGTTGGAAGACTTGGCAGAACAACCTGGTAGCCATTATCCTGTTCATAGCCCTGTTACCGCGGCACGACATGGCCGCTGAAGCCGCTCCTGCGGAGCCGTGCATCCTGCGTCCGTTCACTGGCGTGGCCGGAAGCAGAATCACTCAGCCACGAGTTCGATGCTTGAAAGTGGTACAAAAGCGCTTCTAGTGAATGCGGTGTTGACTTAGAAACATGCCGTAGAACGTTATACTGCAGTGTATATCGGTAATTATGAGCATGTTACTTGCAGAAGTCGCAGTTACACGAGTAGCGAAGTACGTTTCCGCTACATTTCTTCTGCGCTCTGCGCACATGCAGAGCCATCTTGCGGCAAACACAGAAGAACCCCTCCTCGCAATGTGCGGCGCTGCCCCGACACGTGGTGCGCCACTCGCCCCTGACGTTTCGCCGTGCACCCTCACAGGTTGTAGAATCAAGCTTCTTTCCTTTCTTTAGATCACTATCTTCGCTCACCCGCTTCTCCCCTTCGGGCCGCGCGGGTACCGGTGCGAGGGTGCCCCAATACCCTTGCGTTTAGTAAGTTTTCTCGACGAGGTGCAATAGCGCTATCGCGTTCCTTTCTTGAAGGCGAAGCTTAAGCGTCCTCCAAATTTTCTCGCTCTCTCCCCTTCCAACATCCAGCGTGCGTCACTCGAACAGTGGTGTTTAGGCGACGCGGCTCCTCCTTCCGCTCACAGCGCGATTGCTAGGTGCAGCGTCTGATGCCGGACGCCTCTAACGTGATCGCTGCGCCGTAGCGCTTCTGCTGGGAAAGCGTCCCCTGCGATGTGTGTCGAGCTGCTTCCGATGAATCATGCTTCTGCGTGGTGCTCCCAAGCGAGATAGAGGACGATCCCATCAAGGCGTCAGCCCCATGATCGCGTCCGCCTTCATGGCGCGTCGCTGCCCGGCTTTCTCCCTCCGAGACACCGAGTTCTTTGCTTCGTTCCGCTTATTCAGGCGCACGTTTCGTTGCCGCGCCGAACGCTACGTTGCTCGGCGCTCACCGCGTGATTCGTGAGTGCCAAGTCTGACGCGGGGCGCCTCATCAGTGATTGCTGCGCCGTAGCGCATTGTCTTACACTCCTTGGCAGGTCGACGGGTGTTGTATTGCAGGGCCTTGCGCGCTCGCTCTTGAGACACGTGTGATGGAAGCGGCGCCGTCTACCAGTGCCGGTAGCGCTACAGTGTCTTGCTCATCAGTGTCTTCCTCGTCGGCGAGCACTGATGGACCATCTCCGTCAACTGGTGTTCGACCACGAGGAAGGCCACGCAAGACGGAGGCACAGAAGGCGGAGACTAAAGCTGCCATGCTGAGGTCATGCGGCGAAAGCGGCGCGAGCACGCCGAGCTGCGGGAACGAGATGTTCAGGCGAAACGGCAACGGCGGACCGTGAGCCCGGAATTCAGGGCAAGGGAGGCCGAGGCAATGCGTCTTAAACGTGCCGAAGATGCATGCCGAACGGCAAGGGAAGCCGCAGCCAAACGGCAGCAACGACAATCAAACGCCGCGCTGAGAGCCAGGGAGGCTGAGATCAAACGCCAGCGCCGTTACATGAATCCCAAAATGCAAGCGCGGGAAGCTGAGGTCAGGCGACAACAGCGGCAGGAAAACTCGGAGTTGCGGACGAATGAGGCCCAAGCCAGACGACAACAGCGGCAAGACTGTCCAGAAATTCGAGCCAGGGAAGCCGAGGCCAAGCGACTAAGGCGACGAGCCGAGGCAGAACAACGAGCGCGGGAAAGGTTAAGCCAGCACGCGAGTGCGACAAACATGTTTCACAAACGCTTCACACAGAATCCATTTGGCTACTCTTGCTCTGTGTGCGATCGGCTTTGGCACAAGAACGACCTAAAGCCTCTTCCAGTAGCGCATGCCACAGTGGTTGCCGACGCATTTCGGACGGATGTTTCTGGGTTCGAGGTTTGTCGCACATGCATGCAGACCATCCGGCGAAATCGCATTCCTAACTACTCCACTACGAATGGCTATGCGTACCCACCTAAGCCGGCGCATTTACCAAACATTGATCTCGTGAGTGAGCGACTTGTGTCACCGCGAATCCCCTTTATGCAGATTCGGAGGTTGCTGTACAGCAACAGCGGCCAGTTCGCCATCAGAGGTCCGATTCTGAACGTGCCTATGAACGTCGAAACAAGGTCCAAATGCTGCCTCGAGATGTCGAAGAAGATCAAGCGTTGTGTGTTCACAATAAGCGCCGGATGATATACAAGAGTGTGTACATTCGTGGCATGGTCAAGAAGGCTGAGTTGCTTCCCTGGCTTGTGTTCCTGGAGAAGTGTACGTTGTATCGCTACTATGGCATCCGAATCAGTCGAGAGAAGGCAGACAAATTGTGCGACAAGCTGGTAGAGTCAAGCGACGAGAATGCCGAACGTATAGACGATCCTGTAGACCACCATAATCCGATGGAGACAGCATTGGCCATGTCGCTCGGTCAACAGACACTCATCATCGACGATAGCAATGTTCTGGTTGTGGCGCCAGAAGAAGGAATAACACCCGTCAGCATTGTCTATGATCAACACGCGGAGGAGCTGTCATTTCCACAAGTCTACCTCGGTGAGCCTCGAAATATCAGCCCAGACAGCAAGCCTAGTGTCTACACCATGGCATCGAGCGAATGTCGGAGAACTGACCGCAGGGGTGCGACAGCTTACCACGTGCTCTATATGGCAGCCAAAGTTATGCGTACGCGAGTTGCATCGTCGGTAAACGTCTTCTTCAGGAACGCATCTGGCATGGCCGTTGTAACCAAGGCGCAGCTGAACGACCGAGAATTTGTCGAGAACGCGGTGGATCATGACATGGCGTTCATGAACGGTGTGCCAAACACGGTCCAGTACTGGCACCGACGTAAGCAGGACGTGTTTGCCGTGATCCGTCAGCTCGGTAAGCCAACTGCGTTCCTTACTCTGTCTGCCTCTGAAATACACTGGGACGGATTGATGAGGCTCCTACAACGTCTTCACATAGATGCAAACCATCCGCAAGTGCCATTCGAACAGCTCCTCCTCTGTGAAAAGTCCATGCTCGTGAGCGATGACCCGGTGGTGTGCTCAGTGTACTTCGATCACATAGTGCCGGTGATAATGCAGATTCTGCAACACAAGGCACTTTCTCCGTTCGCCCCCTATGTGGTCAAGGAGTACTTCAAACGCATTGAATTCCAACATCGGGGCAGTGCTCACGTTCATCTGTTGCTCTGGCTCGAGAATGCGCCCCACGAGGAGCTTGGCCCACAAATGCCCGAAACAGTTCGTATGGCCGAACATTTAATCTCTCTGGACGCCGAAAGCCTTCATAGACCTCGCTGTCAGACGCACCAGCACACACAGACGTGTTACAAGAACGGCAGAACAAAATGTCGGTTTAACGCGCCTTTCTGGCCGATGGAAGAAACTCGAGTGATCATCCCACTTCCGCCTGCCCATACTGAAGAAGAAAAGAAGTCTCGCACAAAGTTGAAGGAGATATACAACAACATTCACACCGCTCTTGAAACAACAGTCTACGAATCGATCGAGGATATGCGCTGCCACAATAACGTCGCAGATGCCGAAGAGTACATTACAATTCTGCGTGCCGGCATTTCCCGCCCGACTGTGATGTTGAAAAAGAAATGTGCTCAAGTTCACTTCAATTTCTTCAAACCGTGGATAGCGTCTGTACTGAACTCTAATATGGACCTACAGATCGTCCTAGATGTGTACGCATGTGCGGCATACGTGGTCGAATATGTTAACAAGGCAAACCGAGGCATGTCGAACCTGCACAAGGACCTCCGTGCAGTCTTGGACGAATCTCCACACTCCAGTGTAACCTACACCCAAGCCCTCCGACAACTCAGCGTGAAGATGCTGAAAGCAGTCGAGATGTCCGCGCAGGAGGCGGCCTTGTATTTTCTCGGCCTCGGCATGTCGCACGCGAGTCGCGTCGTGGTCACAGCCAACACCTCGTGGCCGGAGGAACGAGTTCGCATCCGTAAGAGTCGGGAGCTGATGGATCGCGATGGGTTGGATGAGACCAGCACGGACGTGTGGTGCAAGACGACCATGCAGAAGTATGAGGACCGCCCGGAAGATCAAGCTGCGCTCACGTACGCCGAACACCTGACGTCGTTCACCGACAACGGCCGACCGAGAGCACACCCTGCGGTTCTTCGCTACCATGTCTATTCAGTGTCCGACGTGCTCAACTTTAAGCGCGAGCACGTGCTTCTCTTCCACCCGTTTCGGCGCGAGGTGGACATCCTAGACAATAACAAGTTCGTCGAAATTTACGACAACTGCGTGTCGGAAATCCTGGCTGTCAAAGCTCGCTTCAGCAGTCCTCACATTGATCTTGCTGAAATGGAAGAGCTTTGTAAGAACATAATCAACGAAGAAGTTGCTCAGCGAGAGGCTTTCGACACACACACAGAGGTGGGGCGCAGGATGACCGATCTACTCGTGGACGTAAATGACGACTCCGACATCTTCGGCAAGGTTGGCCAAGAAACGGCTGTGCAACAGGCTCAGCGCGAGAGTGCTCAAGCGGTTGCCGCGAGATGTCCAGCCGTCCAGATGCGCACGGACATCATGCCCACCGACGTCTACTTACCGCGAATGAGGATGATGAATGCGGGCCAATTTCAGATCGTGCGCGAAGTCATTCATCGCCTGACCACGCCCGACTCGGAGCCCTTGCAAGTCTTCTTTACCGGAGCAGCCGGTTGTGGCAAGACGTTCGCCCTACGCACCATAATGGACGTTTACAACCGCTATTTCAGAAGTGGAAACCGGGATGTGAGCATCAACTCTTTCGTTGCTTGTGCGACCACCGGCAAAGCAGCCGTGGCAATCGGTGGGGTTACAGTGCATGCCGCCTTCAAACTCGTCGTATCTGGCAAGAATCCGGACAGGGGTCTCAGCTCGAGTGACGCTAATTCCTTCCGTTGCATCTTCAAAGACGTCAAGTGTGTCATAATCGACGAAATCAGTATGATGTCGGCGGACACGCTTGTGCTGATTGATCGGAGACTTCGCACAATCTCCCTTAAGTACACGGAACCCTTTGGCGGATTCGATGTCATTCTATGCGGCGACTTGAGGCAGCTTCCGCCGGTCAGAGCAGCTGAGGTGTATAGGAGGTCTAAATTGCACCAGAGTGTCTTTGATACGGAAAGTATGCCGTGGCATAACCTCTCCTACTTCCAACTCAAAGATGTCGTGCGCCAGAGCGGCGAGAGGTTTGCCACCATACTGACCAAGATCGGGGACGGGATAGGGCTAACTGTGGACGAGGTGTCTCTCTTGGAAAGCCGCTTTGTGACCACCGAAGAAGCCGCCAACAAGTGCCCATCTGGAGTGCGCCTCTTCTACACAAAGATGCTGACGCCTTTAACATCGCGACCGCCGAGGCCTGTACCGAATACGCGATACACTGCCCGGCTACAGACACCATTTGTGGGCACAGGTCCGACGAGGAGTACACGCACGCCAAGGTCAGAGTCGCCACCATGTCCAAATTTCAGATGGCCAACTTGGCCCCTAACATCCTGCTATGCCTTGAGAAGCCCTACATGGTCATACGGAACATCGACGTATCGGGCAGCCTTGTCAATGGTAGTGTGGGGATCCTCAGGCTTGTGCAAAGGGATACAGACGACAACCCCCTGCGCTTATGGATAGAGTTTCCCACTGGTGTGGGTGCAGCGGCCATGCTGAAGGGACGACGCTACCGAGCCAACGATCCTGACATTTGCAGTAATTTGGTTCCCATCGAGCTCATCACCATCGGGTGCCACTTGAAAGGACATGATCTGGGCCACATAACCGTCAGGCGCAAGCAATTCCCGTGGTCCAGGCGAGCGCAATAACCGTTCACAAATCTCAGGGTGGCACCTACGATGAGGTTGTGGTCGATTATTCAAAGTCGCACGATCAGAAGCTCGTGTACGTCGCTTTCAGCAGGGTTACCACCATCGACGGGTTGTACCTTACGAACAAGGACAACGACCATCGCTTCCACCATTTCAAGGAAAACCCGGATCGCGCCCTTGCCGACTAGTTCAGGAGACTCGGCAACCATCGTCTCCAGACCATCACTGCCGAGTGCAACAAGATGCTGGCAGAGCACTTTGTCACCGTGGGCTGTGTCAACGTGCGCTCCCTGGGTGCACACTCTCTGGACGTCGCCAAGGATTTTGTTCTCGCAAACACTACCGTACTGTGTTTCACCGAGACCTGGATGGACCGGCAGCCTCCCTACGACATCGATGGGTATCGCTGCATGAGTGCGGCGAAGCGCTCCCACAACCACGCTGCCGGTGTGGCCATTTATGTCAAACGAGAGGTGCAGGCGGAGGACTTTTGCCTGGTCCAATGGGTCTACGAGTACTGTGAAGTTTGTGCTGTGCGACTTGGCAGTGTGGTAATTGCGTGTATATACATCGCGCCCGGAACCGGTGAGACGGCAGCGGCAGACCTTATCGTGAGAGAGCTGCAGCCCTGGATTGGGACGGAGACATTGTTGGTTGTCGGAGATTTCAATCAGAACGTTCGGATATCTAGAACATTTCCGTACATGCTACACGTGCGGGCTGGTTTGCAGATGGCTACTCCTATGAACGGAATTTCGACCAACCGCAATTCGTGTATAGATCTCGCGTTCCATAACCAGGGCACGGTTAAAGAAGTCAAGTACTGCAGTTGCCATTTCACAGACCATAAGGCGATGCTTGCGGTCGGGCAGAAGAAGCCAACAGAAGAGCAACAAGTCGAAGGGGAGCAAGAACAAGGAATAGAACGCAGACCACAGGAGGCACCAATTGACGAATTCAGAGGGGATGCCAATGCGGATGATGCTGATACGGGTGCTGTTCACACTACCGCAAACATAGCGTGATGACAGTGCTCTTGAAGACAACGAACGACATTCATCCAGGTGTGTAATGCCAGAAGAGCGATTTGAAGGAGTCCAAAATGACTTACACTACCATGAGTGAAAATGCCAGTTTGGTGTGTGTGTATGTGTGCTGACTGACCGACGTACTCAGTGCGTGTGAACGCTAAAGGAACACGGGAGCTAGAAACGTTGTAGTGTGCACAACACAGTGCGATAATGTAAATTGTGAGAAGCACTTGTTTGAACAAATAATTAGAAAAAAGTTGTACAGTGCACTTAGAAGTGTTGAGTATGAATAACGCTATCGCGTTCCACTATTGAAGGCGAAGCTTAAGCGTCCTCCAAATTTTTTCATACTTTCTCTTAATAATAATTGCTTCATAAGAAAGGAAAGGCACAGTATCTGTCACACCTGTCCTGTGGACACCTGAACCGGGCCGTAGGGAAGAGAAGATGGGACTGAACGCCGAAACGAAGAGGCGTCCGTGTGCTGTGCGATGTCAGCGCACGTTAAAGATCCCAAGGTAGTCGAAATTATTCCACAGCCCTCCCCTATGGCTCCTCTTTCTCTTTCCACTTTACATCCCACCTTTCTCCCTTCCCTTACGACGCGGTTCAGGTGTCCACAGAAACTAGTGTGAAATATACCGCGCCTTTCTTTTCCTGTCATTGATTTATAGGAACGGAAAGGCACGGTAACTGTTTCACTTGTTTTCTGTGGACTCCTAAACCACGCCGTAAGGGAAGGGTAGAAAGTGTGAGTGAAAGGGAGAAAAAAAAATTACCGACGATTACGTTACTTCCTAATGCGAAATTTGAGCGCAGCAAATAAGCTGTTTCACCCTTTCGATAGATTGAGGCAAAGAAATCGAGCAACACATGTATGCGCTATCACAGAATTTTTTCGTCTCGCTCATGGCTCAGAAAGAACTGGCAGATAATTTCGCAGTGGCGAACGGCAGCGGCAATGTCGGCTCGGGCGGTGCACATATACAGATCCGCCGCCACCGATCTGGCTTTCTGATTGCCACCGCACAGGGGTTGCATTGGAGGAGGAGCGAAGAAAGGAATTAAGTTCGAGCCGGCGCTTTGACAACCGGAGACTCGCAGGAAGAAGGGGGAGGGGGGCGGCGTGTACACCCAGCGGCAAACGATGGGGGCAGAAGCGCGCGGAGCAAGCGGACGACGTGATAAAGGGAGGAGGGAAGAGATAGCAGCGACTGACTGATGCTGACTCCGATAGTGAGTCAACCCCAGCTGCGGAGTTGGTTTCAGGGACAACGCCGCCGATGCCGACGCAAACAATATGATACCCTCGCTTCCGCAGCGCCAAGAGCGAGGTCTAGCCGTGGGAAGGTGGTCACGTATTCGTCGACGTGCCTACGTGAAATAACCGGCGCGTCGGCAACTGAAAAGCACCCTATCCGCCACACAGGAACAGGGGGGGGGGGGGGACCCTCCCCTCCTCTTTCTGCATGGCGGCGAAGGTGTTCTATGCAGTCACGTTATCTTGACTCTCTAGCGGCGTCAGCGGCATCCAGCGGTATTAGTCGGTCGCTGCTAGCGCTGGGGGGATGAAAGGGGGACGAGCTGGTTACGAGGCCGACGCCGACGCGAAACCCAGGAACGGACGCCAAAGAGCTGCGCTCTAAAAGAAAGAGGAGCCGTAGTGGAGGGCTACGGAGTAATTTCGACCACCTGGGGATCTTTAACGTGCGCTGAGCCCCACCGGGGTGGTGCAGTGGCAAGACGCCCGAATACTGTGCCGGAGTACTCAGGTTCGAACCCGACCTCGGCAGCTGCGTTTCGATGGAGGCGACATGAAGAGGCGTCCGTGTGCTGTGCGATGTCAGCGCACGTTAATACTGTGCCGGAGTACTCAGGTTCGAACCCGACCTGGGCGGCTGCGTTTCGATGGAGGCGACATGAAGAGGCGTCCGTGTGCTGTGCGATGTCAGCGCACGTTAAAAATCCCCAGGTAGTCGAAATTATTCCGGAATCCTCCACTGCGGCTTCTCTTTCTCTCTTTCCACTTTCTCTCCCACCTTCCCACCTTCCCTTACGGCGCGGTTGCGGTGTCCACAGAAGCAAGTGAGACAGTTACCGCGCCTTTCCCTTCCTATCAATAAATCAGTAACGTGCGCTGACATCGCACTGCACACGACGCCTCTTTGTTTCGCCTCTATCGAAACGCAGCCTGTGAACCAATTATTATTATTATTAAAGTGATAAAGGGGTGCCCGTAGTGGAGGGCTCCGGAGTATAATAATATACTTCCTACAGCCACAACAGTACACGAATGCCTCTTTGTTTTGCCTGCAACAAAACGCAGCCGCAATCGAGCCCGGGTGCTCCGGCACAGTAGTCGGGCGTCTTACTACTACTGACCACCGCTGCGGGGCTAATCATTTTTCTTTAAGCTAGGGTTTGGGGAAATGACGGCGCCTTATACTTCTGGGTGGACACCACGGAATGTAGCGAGGTCATGGTGATGCCTTCATATTTTACCAATTATTATTATTATTAAAGAGATAAAGGGGTGCCGGTAGTGGAGGGCTCCGGAGTATAATAATATACTTCCTACAGCCACAACAGTACACGAATGCCTCTTTGTTTTGCCTCCAACAAAACGCAGCCGCAATCGAGCCCGGGTGCTCCGGCACAGTAGTCGGGCGTCTGACTACTACTGCACCACCGCTGCGGGGCTAATCATTTTTCTTTAACCTAGGGTTTGGGGAAATGACGGCGCCTTATACTTCTGGGTGGACACCACGGAATGTAGCGAGGTCATGGTGATGCCGTCATATTTTTTCTTGTAACTTTTTCATTTATTTATAAGAAAGGAAATGCGCGGATTGTGAGATTTCAGGAAAGGGAGGAAGGTGGGAGTTTGTTGGTTTGTTTGGGGGTTTAACGTCCCAAAGCGACTCAGGTTATGAGAGACGTTTTAGTGGAGGACTCCGGAAACTGACCACCTGGGTTTCTGTAACGTGCACTGACATCGCACAGCACACGGACGCCACTCCGTTTCGCCTCCATCGAAACGCAGCCGCCAAGGCAGGGATTCGATTCCGCTTCCTTGGGCACAATAGTCGAGCGTCGTAACCACTGCGCCACCCTGGCGGGGCTGAAAAAAAAGGTGAAAAAAATTTCCGACAATTAAGTCACTTTTTAATACAAAATTTGAGCGCAGCTTGTCAGCTGTTTCACAATTTCGATAGATTGAGGCAAAGGGTTCAGCATAACACATATGTACAATTACAGATAATGTTTCTTTAATTTTTCACACGCATTCCTTCAAGAAACACTCCAATAACAGTTCTTGACTGCCGTGAAAGAAGCTTTGTGGTAGGAGAAATGGAGAGAGCAATTAAGTTATCGGGAGGTTGTGGGGGGGGGGGCAGCGCGTGGGCCCATAGGAACGTTGCGCGACGAACAGATAGCAGCGGCTGACTGAAACCGCTGACGCCGCTAGCTTTCCGGCTTGAGATGCACGCACCGTGATGCGCTGATAGCACGCTGGCCGATAAAGAGCCGGCATTTCGCCAACCCTCGCTGCCACGCTGGAAAAGGGGGGGGGGGGAAGCGCGCAACAATCCGATAACAATCGTGGTCTTCGCCTCGGAGGAAGCGGGAAGGGGGTGGAGGAAGGAGCGTGCGTTGCCCCAGCTGCGGAGTTGGTTACAGGGACACCGCCGACGACGCCAACGCCAACGAAGACGCGAAACGCAGGAACGTGCGCCAAAGAGCTTCGCTCTAAAAGGCCCCAGAGTTGCAGTGCTACACAGTAATTTCGGCCACCTGGGGGCCTTTACAAGTGCTTATACACCGCGCAACACAGTATTGCCTTTTCGTTTAGGTTATGTTTGGGGGAAATTAATGCGCAGTGTACTTTGGGTGGACAACACGGGTCGAGTAGTGTAACGGAGTTGGGAACACCAACACTTAATTAGGTCAAGCTCACTCGAAGGTCGAATGGAACCTCTTGGAACCTCTTCCGACATCTCATAGACCCATCTCAATCTATGACACCACAGACATAACCCCACAAAACTGATTCACACTTCCCCCACACCGCACCGCCATCAAAGCTACTTGAAGACCTGAAGGATACATACTTTAAACCTTACCAGCCAATGTTCCATCCGGAATATAAAGGGCTCTCTAATGACCTTTCAAGTCTGCCTATCACTGAGGCAGAAGTAATGGCAGAACTTAGGAACCTAAACACCTCCTCAGCTCTCAAGTTAGACCGTATAACCAATAAAACTCTGCGCAACTTAGACACCCCCCTCCATAACCGCCTTAACCAAATACTTTAATTAATGCTCGCAACAAGGCACTTTGCCGGCCGAGTGGAAGGAGGCAAAAGTGGTATTTATACCAAAACCAGGCAAACTGCTTCTCCCCACCAATCTTCGACCTATTTCCCGCACTTCTTGTGTCGGAAAAGTAGCGGAGCATGTCAGCAGCTTTCTTCAAGAACGAGAGCTCCTGCCCAACTACATATTTGCTTTCCGTCCGGGTCTGGCCACTCAAGATGTATTCCTACAGCTAAATCACCATATCCTTGGTTCAAAAACTCGCGATACACGCACCATTCTCGGAGTGGAGCTCACCAAAGCATTTGATAATGTAACACACTCTGCCATTCTTAATAATCTACAAACGCTACAAGTAGGCAGCCACATGTATAACTACATAAGGGCTTTCCTCAGCAACCGAACAGCGACTCTCACACTGTGCCCTCATACACTTCCAAACATCAAACTCGGTGCTCGGGGAACACGTCAAGGAACGCTCGTTTCACCGACACTATTTAACATTAATTGCCCTTATTCATCTCCCAAAAACACTTTCTGAAATTCCAGATATATATTGCGCCCCTTATGTGGATGACATTACTGTCTGGGCATGTCGAGGCAGTGACGTCACAATAGAGACTCACCTCCAAACAGCCCTCTCAATTATTGACAACTACTTGAAGGAGAGAGGCCTATCATGCTCACCATCTAAATTTCAACTCTTCCTTTACCGACCCAAATCGACACACATTGATAGCCTACCTATCACTCTGACACTCGGAACACAAACGATTCCCGTAGTAACTAACATCAGAGTACTAGGAATGACTCTCTACTACGTTGGAGCACATAGAGATGTAATCAAACAAGTCCAGACTCATGCTCATCAAACTACTCGACTCGTCCGTCGCGTAGCACCTCGGAAAACAGGCCTTCATGAAAGAAATACACTTCGCCTCACACAAGCATACGTTCCCAGCAGAGTCGCATACGCTCTTTCATGCTTACCCCTCTCTAGCAAGGAACGTGATCGAGTGAACGCTTTAATCTGCAGCTGTAATAACACAGCCCTGCGCCTTCCTCCCAGCACCTCACCACTCCGCTTACTCAAACTTGGGGCCTATAATACGTATGAAAAACTCCGTGTAGCCACGCTGACAGCCGAGACGGCCCGCCTTTCGCGTACATCAGCAGGTCGCGCACTGCTCTTTTCTTTACACATATCCCCATTAGGACTCCCACCTAAAGGCACCCCATTACCTCCTGCAATTCGGTCCAAAATTTTGGTACCCCCTTCCCAAAAACATGAACCCAGAACGGGTTGGGAAACGTAGAACAGCTAGGGCTCAAGCCTTGCACAGACAATATGAAGAAGGCCCCAATGTAGCATATGTAGATACAGCCACCTATGCAAACACCCAACATAAGGTACTAGCAGTTACTAACAATCATGCAAAACTTCTCTCTGCTCGCTCAATTCTCACCGATTCTGCAACAGAGGCTGAGGAGGCAGACATTGCGCTAGCCATGACATCCACACCTGCTGCGAAAATAATTTAGGATTACAAAACAGCTATCCTGAACTTTGCCAATAGTTTAGCGTCATCCAAAACCCACCACTGTTTGCATTTTTGGCAACCCTGAGAATCTGTCACCATTATTTGAACTCCCGCGCATTGGGCCTTCCCGGTAATGAGGAGGCTCACTCCCTGGCCCGAGGTCTCACTTTCCAGGCTGGGGAGGAACAGTCTTGCTCAGATTCCGGGGAGTTCCTGCTGTCCTTTGGTGACATCCTTACCTACCACCGCGAAAATGGGAGGACATACGCTCCCCCAGCCCCGAATCTTACAATAACACAAGCCGCCCATTGGCGCAAGATACAAACGCGCACACCCCGATACTCAATCCTTCTCCACGCCCGCTTTCCTGACCAGGTTTCTTCTTTCTGTAAGCTCTGTGGCAAACCTGGCGACTTTCTACACATATTAGTCACCTGTCCCTCATTCCCTCATCCTCCTTTACCAGAGGTGGCCCTAGATTACTAGGAGAAGCTACTCACCAGTACCTCCTATAAGGACCAGTGTAAGATCATTACATGCGCTCTCGTTCAGATAGCCCTGCAAGGGCATTCTTTTGTAAGAGGACCCACCGTACATGGAGGGGGCTCTAAAATGCCATGTAGGGGGCAACTCCCCCCCCCCTCCCTCTGCAATATTGGCAGTAAATGTTTCTACCACCCCCACCTCCTCCGTTGCCTCGTGCGAACAGAAGCAAAAATAGAGAAGAAAGAAAAAGAAGAGAGAGAAAGACGCGCGCCGCAACAACAGCCGTCATCCACCCCCGAAGCGGTGGCGGGTGCAATGACGGCCTGCAACAGATTCGGTGGCTGGCTAGCCCGCGCCAAAAGCACCGTTGGCCTACCGTCCCAGTCCCGTAGGGCCAGGAACAGCCGCCCTTCACCACCTTCCCGAGTGCTATAGTGGATATCCTGCCTCTGCTGCAATTTCGTATTGGGGTTTTTGATTTGCTAACTATAGGAAGGGCTGAGGCGGAGCTTATCACGAGGGCGATCGCAGCCTCCTCCGCTTTCTCCGGGTTGTTGGTAATGACCGAACCAGCCGTGAGTTGTGGACCCTGATAATTTATAGTCACAATCATGAATGCATTGCGGTCCGCGTGTTCGGCTGCATCGACAAAGACCACATCTTGTTATGACTGGTACTGCTTGTTTTGAGCTTGGGCTCTTTCTACTCGCCTGTCTGAATGAAATTCAGGGTGCATATTCTTCGGGATAGGTAGAATTTTCAAGCGAGTTCGCAAGCTCTTTGGAAGTGACACTTTGTCCTGTCTTGTTGCGGGGTAACCGATTAAGAGTGCGTCAAGGATAAAGCGTCCGGCCAGTGTGTGAGTTAGCCATTCGTATTGAGATTTGACGTGGGCCTCTACCAGCTCGCTAAAAGTGGTTTTGGTGTGGACTCTGAGGGCATTCATTGAAGCACTCCGTGGAGGTTTTTAGGGGGAGTCAAAGGCAGACTTGAACGCACGTCTGATCAGGCAATCCACACGTTGTGTTACTGCTACGTTACGTTTGAGGTAGGGTAGCGTGTAGGCAATTCTACTAATTACAAATGCCTGAACCAGGTGGACGAGATCAGTTTCTTTCATACGCGAATACCGGTTAGTGATTCGACGTATGAGACGCACTGTCTGAGAGACGCTAGCTTGAGGCGATTGAGGGACTGCGTGTTTCGGCCGTTGTTCTGAATGTAAATTGCAATAACCCGTAGGACGGACACCTCCGGTTTAAGTTGTCCATAACGTGCACCCGGATTTCGGTATGGCCCCCTGGGCCTGGTTTACCACGCACGAACAGAAGTTCTAATTTTGTTGGGGAGCAGGATAGACCCGCCCTCTCTACGCATTCGGCAATAGTGTCCAATGCTAGGTGTAGGGTTTCTTCTATTTCTGCGTAATTTCCTGATGTGACCCACAACGTTATGTCGTCGGCGTATAACGTATGGGACAGATCGGGTATGCGGTTCAGTTCAAGCGGGAGTGATAAGAGGGACAAGTTAAAAGGAAGGGGGACAGCACGAACCCCTGTGGGGTGCCGCAACTGCCAAGTGATATAATGTCAGATGTGAGGGCTCCAAGACTTAGTTCGGCTGTTCGACCTGTGAGAAAATCCCTTACGTAGTTGAAGGTCCTCGGACCGGGGATTTATTGCGTGGAGGTTGTTAAGTATAGCTGCATGTGCTACATTATCAAATGCCTTGGCTAAGTCTAGACCTAGGATAACTTTGGTGCTATAGCCAATAGGCGGTTGTATTATGTGGTGAGAAAGTTGCAGCATGACATCTTGCGCTGAGAGTCGAGAACAGAAGCCCAACATTGTGGTGGTAGGAGATGACGATCCTCGATATAGGTGCAGAGGATATTGAGGATAACATGCTCAATTAATGTTCCTATACAGGACGTTAAAGAGATGGTCCTAAAATTTTCAAGGGCTAGCCATTTGCCAAGTTTAGGTATGAATGTTACCTTCGCATGCTTTCATGCAGTAGGAATTTGGCCTTCAACATTCATTCACGTAATTTGTAAGTACCGTAATTGACACATCATCCAAGTTTCGTTGGTAACACTGTCCGCACCGGGGGCAGAGTTTACTTGAAGCCATGTTATGGAGAAGTGTACTTCGACCTCAGTGATGGTGGCGTCAAGTTCTGGACATGCAGGCCCTGCACACGTTGGAAGGGTGACCGAGGGATGGGGGCTTACGTGTATGTTTGTAGGTGTTCGGAGGAGATTTCCATCGGTTCCCGGGTATTTGTGCATTAGGGTTGCCAGGCTGTCTAATTGGGTAGATTTCGAGTCGGCCTGGTCAAGAAGGTACCGCAGAAGTTCCAAGTGCGAGCAAGACCTAATTGCCCTTGCCTATTATCACATGCCTGTCCCCATTGTTGGTGGGCTAGCTTTAGGGTGTACTCCTCAATGCGCTGGTTAAGCAGCGCAATTTCAATTTCAGGGCGTGGTTGTGTCTCCGCGACTTCCAGCGTGCTTGGATTGAATTTCGGGCCTGCCACAGGTGCAGGAGGTGTTTGTCTGGTGTTGTTTTCTTTATTTTTTTGTGGGGTCTTCTCAGTGTGGTGGGTAATATCCTCTCAAAGGGCGGCAAGCCACTCGTCCAGGTTCTCGATTGTGGAGGTGGTGTTCGGTCACGGAAGGTGCGGATTCTGTCCCAGTCAGTGATGAGTTTTATGCTGTTTCCTTCGGTAAGATTCAGATGTAAATGTAGTAGATACAAGGTAGTGATCACTACCCAGGTTTTCCACTCTATTGTTCCACTGTTCTACATATTTCGGCAGAAAGTAAGCTCGGGGGTTGTATCTACTGAGACACTGTTACCCAACCGGGTCGAAGTATGCGGTTCAGTAATGAACGTGAAGACCAGCTGTTGTAAATGTAGCCATATATCTCTGCCCCTCGCGCTGTCCTTGCGATGGCCCCAGGCTGTGTGGGGTGCGTTAAAATCTCCTACTATAATCAATCCGTGGTACTGTGCGATTATAAGAGTCTTTGGGAAGAGAGAGCCAAATTAGACATGCTTAGAAACAATGATTGAGTTTGAGCGAATGCGAAGATATAGAGTTTTGCGAATATATTATGAGGTGAGATGAAAAATATCAAACTAGATTTGGATGCATTAATGTGCAGCAAATTGTTCCGTCACCAGTTCAATATATTTGAGGTTTAGGTACGTCCTGCCAGTCCGGAGCCGATTCACTTCGTCTTTTGCTCCGAGCGCCACTTCAACGTCTTTCGCCCCGAGCGCTCCCTGGCAATATTATCTGCGTCAATGTTGTTTTTCCACCAGCCTGTTTATATGGAAACCCCAGATTAAGATGGTCGTGACGTCTCCATAAAATAAATAGTAGGAGTTAGTAGGGCACATAGGAGATCATTACCATATAACAAAACAACCCTGGACCAAGCAGTGAACATTGCTGAACTCCAATGTAAGGGATCGTCAAGACGCGCGCGAGGGCGTCCATTGTCCCGACGACAGAAGCCGACACGGCTGAGGGGTACGCCGGCGCCTAGCGCCCCGTCAGAGGGGAATTGTTTGGTTAATCCCACTCGAGCCCCTAAATGGGACGCGGATTGCCTTTCCGTGTAGCGTTCGAAGAAGGGTGCCGCGAAGCGACGGCACCGGCCCTTGATCACTCTCGTGGCGGTAGCTGGTATCGGTCAGCGAAGACGACGGAAGCAGATGCGGCTGAGGAGTAAGCCGGCGCCTAGTGCTCAGACGGCGGGGCATTGTTTAGTTAATCCCCCTCTCGTCCCTGAATGGGAAATGGAAGCCCTCCGTGTCTCGTTCGAAAAAATCCGCCGCGAAGCGTCGTCACCGTCTCTTAATCCTGTGTTGGAAGCTTGTTCGGTCAGCGAAGGAGACAGGCGTCGTCGGCGTATGGTTTGACCGGTTAAGAGCGAAGATGCGTGGGAGCGAATATCTTCGTGAGTTCTCACAGGGTCAGTTTCCCCTAAACTAAAACAAAAAGAAAAAGAAAAGAAGCTCCGTGGGTCGCCTGCCTCTTTCCCGGGAAGACAGGACAACCAGTTTCCGTGTTTGCTATGTGTTTGAAATCCTGTGAAAATGTACGTATGTAAATACAAGCCCATAAACTTCATAATTAAGACCAACTGTTCAAGACCCTTCAGCCTCACCGAAGACATCCGTCCCTGACGGAGGAGCACCGATGGTGTAGCGGGCCCTGCCTTGAGAACGAACCAGTTCGCGCTGACCCCTGGTTGGGCGGAACGACGGTTAGAAATTTGCTTCCAATGTTTGTGTTCTTGAATTGCCCCGCCGCGGTGGCGCAGCGTGTAAGGCGCTCGACTACTGTGCCCAAGGAGACGGGCCTCGGCGGTTGCGTTTCGATGGAGAAACGGAGTGGCGTCCATGTGCTGTGCGATGTGTATGGCGTTACGATAAGACGTGGGCCAGCGTAAGCTGCGTCACTCGTGCCACTCGGCACAAGGCGCGCTTCTTATCATTGCCCTCGCCGATCGGGCTGGCCGGGGCCTATATAACAGAGCACGGAATAAAGGCTGGTCATTTCGCCTTCCTGATGTCTGCCTGCCACTTCACCGTTCACGGAACCTTACATGGTGTCAGAAGTGGTCCCCCGTCATCGACAGCGCCCTGAACAGACAGAAGAATTCGACGCCAGGCTGCAAGGATGGAGCTTCTGAAACCCCCAGACCCATTTCGCATCACAGGTGATGTTTCCAAGAATTGGCAGCTCTTTAGACAGAAGCTGGAACTATACTTTACCGTAGTGAAGCCACATGACAGTCCGTTGAGCGATTCAGCAAAGACTGCGATGCTCTTAACTTTAGCCGGTGACGAGGCTATCGAGGTCTTAATTAATTTTACATTCAACGATGGCGAAAGCAAAGAGGACTATAAGACCGTCGTAAAAAAGTTTGACAGCTACTGGGGCGCACAGACGAATGAGGTGTACGAACGATGCTTGTTCCGGACAAGATTCCAGGATGCAGGTGAAACCTTTGAGCAGTTTTCACGGGACGTGAAAAAACAGGCACGACACTGCAATTTTGAAGGGTTAACTGATTCCATGATCCGCGACCAGGTAGTAATTGGAATCAATAATGAGACCCTCAGGGCAAAACTTCTTCAGGACAATCAGCTGACGTTGCCCAAAGCGGAACAAATCTGCGAAGCATTCGAAGCAGCATCTCTTCAGAACGAATCATGGGGACAGAAAGAAAAACAGGTCGATCCTGTGAAGGAGACTCAAAAAGGAACAAGGCTGCAAAACAAAGTAAGGTGCTCGAAGTGTGGCAGAGAACACAAGGCACTCAACTGTCCTGCTTATGGGAAGACATGTAGAAAATGCCAGGGAAAGAATCACTTCGCCGTACGCTGCCGAAAACCAGCACAAGTAAGTGAATTGAGAGATGACAATGATGAAGACTTCGACATCTTAGACATCTGCGTGGACAGCGTGGCAAGTCGACGGGACTGGATGGTTAAGGCAAACGTTGGTAATGCAGCCGTTTTGTTGAAAGTGGACACGGGATAGAAGCCACATGACAAGAAAAAAAACAAGCTTACTTGTAACAATGGCAAAAAACTTAGCAGGGAGAAGTAAAATGTACATATATATATATATATATATATATATATATATATATATATATATATATATATATATATGTATGTATACCATTGGAAAAAGAATTAGCGAAAATGACAAATGTAAAAGTAAAGGCAATAAAAAACTCAGTAAGCATCCATGACTGGAAAACTTCCAAAATGCATAAAGCTGCACAAGTGGAAACAAGGAGTGAAAGAGTAAACCGACACTTACTAAAGGTAATGCCTATTGCACCAATACTGCAGGCTTCTGGAGCTCAAAAAAAAGCCTCAGTGAATAACAGTGCACCACAGAGGAGTTATGAAATGTATCGACACAACTCGTGTAACTATTGTTAAAGCATCTAGCAGAGCTGGTTCAGTCTAAAGGAGTAAGTCAGACCTGCACATCGCAGCACCTCCAGCAAAAAAATAATAGAAAATAAAAGAAATAATAATAAAAAGAAAGAAGTGGTATGCCCAAAGTAACTATTTGCTCGATAAAGAAGCAGGAGCCCTCCTCTCTACAGAGCATGGTAAGGGGTCTGCAGGGGGTCTGACACCTTCCAATTACCTAGCTCAGTCTTCAAACCTCATTGGGGTGGCAGGTGATCTCTATCGGAGGTGAGATGGTCAACACCAGGCTATTTAGCTGAGTCAATTTGTTTCTTTTCTACCAAGGGCAGTCATACTCGCTTTCTAGCCACAGTTTGAGTAACTGTCACATGACACCAAAGCAGGCACAATGTTGGTAATCAGGGATGAAACCATCCACCACATCAAAACGAGGTCACGGCAGGTCCCTCGACTCTATTAATAAATAGGCACTCAAGGTGTGCCTTTTCTAGCCACTTCAATATGCTTCACAGCAGTCCTGCACACTGGAGCAGGATCTCAATATTCATATGAAGAGCCCCCAGGGTAGTAACACTAGCCACACCCATAAAAACCATTAAATTGTTTATAGTTTCTGACTGCTGAATGAATGGCATCCACTAAATACGCAGCTGCAAATACCCTTATTTGGACCTGTTCTCCATGTTTAACTTTGGAAATCCTAAGGAAAGCTTCTGTAGCTCCTTTGCAAAGGGTGTAAAAAGAGTGGTCATGTTTGGCTTTGAAAAACCAGAACAAATAGCAGGCATAAGCATGTTCTGCTTTCAGACTGCAAGGTCCAGCTCAAGAATATCACACTGAACTGGCCAGATGTCAAAAGTTAATTTTTAAAACACTTTAATTCTATCTGTATTCCACAATAGTGAAATATTGTGAGTTGAAAAATCAGCCGACATGCCTGGCATGTTCTATGCCATCCACTACATCATCACACTTCCTCTGATTCTTTGCGGAAGCAACTTCAAGTTTTGCTGCCCAAGAATTCGTTGAAGCTGCTCTTTCAAAGGAATCACAAGGAAGGAAGAGCAAAAGGCTATGTCAATATCCCATTCACAGTTCTCGCAGTGAATCTCAATCTGAGCTGCACTACCCAAGTACCTGGTACAATCAAGACAATAGAAGTGGTTCTCAGCTTCAGGAATGTGTACACCCAAAGCTTTGAAAAGCAAGTATATTTCAATTTTTGGAGCTTTTCCTGGGTACTAGATGATATTCAGCAGGTCCAGCGGGTCTGTCATCCCCCTGGTCGCTGACTTTATGGCGCATCACATAGGACATGAGAAGGGCTGCAACTTGTGTCCTCTCATCAGCAACTTGCAAAGTACTTTGTTGAGCTCTGCAGTCAGCATCTTAAAATAAATGACATATTCCACAAATATTAATTGGAGGAAAATGTTAGTTCACATAAAATTTTCCTACAGTCCACTTATACATAAGTGCCAAATAGCAGAGTCTAAATGATACAATGACAGGTGTATTTTACTGACAAACAGTGCGATATGGTTCCTTCCATGATAAATTCCATTTTTTTTACATTTGTTAGGGTCAGCATAAAGGTGAGCATGTACTGAACATGCAAGCCAGAGAAAGGTTATCTGCCCAAAATGCTTAACGTTTGCACTTCATTCAAAGCTTTTGGTGTCAAGATGGAATTATCCTTTACAGTTATATACACATAATAAACTCAATTTTGAACTACAATTAATGTATACTGAAAGTTGCATCCTTCTAATTTATGTTTTATATGGCATTTAAATCTTCAGCATTTCAGAAAAAAAGAAACATGCTCACTTGAGGACCTCAGTCTTCATCAGAACCTGAGCTGTCTGCATCATTTGGCACAGGATAAGGTACTGGCACTTCTTCCTGCTTTGATAAAAAAAAATGTTGTGAGTCCAGAGGAGAAAATCTTGCCTCACTCAATAAGAACTTAGCCCAGCTTTCCTTTCTGAAATTATTGAAGCTTAAAATATTTATATCATGGTAAGCTTCATGAACAGCACTGCACGCCACTTACAACTATTAAATGACAGTAGCATATTAATCAATGTTGCATGGCAGTTTCATTAAACCAAGGAGGGGGAGCAGAAAAGTGGAGACAACAGATCCAATTCTTTAAAAAAAGAGAGGATGGCCACTACATGCAATTCATTTTTATAATCAGTTTATGAGGCTCGATAAACGTTTAAAGAGACAATAGCTATCCCTGCTAGTTTAATATTTAACTAAAATTTGTTCAATTACTTTTTAAATCTTCACATAAAGGCTGGTTCACATGCAAGCAATTGAGTGAACTCAGTGGTGAGCGGCATCGACACAGCAAAAAATTTCCAACAGGTTGGAACTGGAGAGCTCGAGCTGCCGTGACAGCTCAAAATAAGTTTTTTAGTTACTCTGGCAGAAATTGCTGGAGTTTTCACTTGCATGTAAAACAGGCTTAAGCGCTCATATGGCAATTATAACTTTAAAAGCAACTGTTATAACTGAAATTGATTGAAACGCCCACCTAAAGCCGTATATGTAAACACTTTGGATGTTAAGGGGTATCAATGGAAGGATAAGGAGAAATGCTACACCGTGAACGCTGGAAGGCCAAGTTTGCTACATGGCCGCTTGCCAACTGCAAGCCAAAAAGTGTTTGGAATTTCAGTATCTGGAACGATATTCAGCCAGGAAGAGCACCTTTTTTAGTAGTCTTGGCGGCATTAGAGTTAAAATCAGCAATTCTCCAGAACTAAACATTTAAATAACTAAATGTACATTGAAAAAATGTAAATCTTAAGCGACTACATTGCCATAGGTCAAGCACTCATCTTTTATGTCTTTTATGATAACCTGAGTCTCCTAACATTGTGGCATCCTATGGCAGACACGAGTAATTGTGTGCAGCGGGGGGTAATTATGGCGTGCTCTTGTTGCAGCAAAAACATGAAGATGCACGTGGTAGCACTGACTGACCATGATTTTGCTTCTTCCAGAGCCACACATGGCTCCTCCTAATGGTCAAGCTAGATACGTTCATAGATCTGATTCTGCTAAACAATATTTAAGTATATATTTAGCAATTCTTTGCTTCCACCTTGCCCAGCTGCTAAATTAGAGGAGAAAAGAGTAATTCAGGCCCCATCAACCTTGATGCATAGAAGGTGACAAAGCTCTTACTGAACCTTGAAGCATATTTTTGTTTATCCCCTTCCCTCCAAAATCACAGTGACATACCTCTCTAAGTCACTGAACTGCTTTTTGCATAATTATCGCAGGCATTACTGATCACAGAATCTCACTCTTGGTAGCGCGAGTAACACTCAAGCTCAAAGAAAACTAAAAAACCTTCAGTGTGGTGCATATCAAAGTCACATCCTTGTTTATGCAACAATGTGACCAGGGCTTAAAGTGCTGTTTTGTGATATGGATCAGGTATTAAAAGGTGGGAAAGAAAAAAATAAAAAGTATCTGAAGAGCCACTGACTTTTCAGTAAATCCATACAACTATAGGTGTCATTGGCATTAAAATTATGATCTTAAAGTCATCAATAAAGCTTGACAGAAGCAAATTAACAGGCTTTAGTGAGTGACTTTATATTTATTGATGACCAACCTCAGATAGGGCGTCCCTTAAGCATGGTAAACACACTTGATAACACTGTGTATTTTGGAAACTGCAACTTGGTGACATTGGAAACCCTGTCCTCCTACAGGTGCTCTCATTTTCAGCTTTTGTCAAGCCATTTCCTTGCTTTAGCAGCAACTCAGCCTCTAATTCCTGTTTCTTGCCGACAGCCAACTGGCACTGTGGCTATCAGCGTTCAGAGCGATAAATGGATTTCAAACCTGCACGGTCCTTTTTCCATGAATATGAACATAATACTACGCTTTCATACATAGTCATCTTAATTACTGCATTACGACTTGGGATTTCACATATCCTTCACACGTGACATCACACCACTACAACACGTACAAAACCAAGCTTTACGTATATTTACATTCAGCCCATACCGTGCCAATATTCCCAAGTTTTTACAGCAACTTAACATTCTTCCCATCTCTGCCTTACTCACGTATAACTTAGGCACTTTCACATATTGTTTTGTTAGTGACAACAATCTTCTCTAGTTTATATATCGTCAAGATCTTAGTGACCCCAATACCACTAAATTTTCATCAAGAAGTAATTTTCTCCTGCCAAGAGTGAGCACTAATTACCGTAGTTGGATTCACATCAGTCAAAGCATGGAATAACATACCTCCGGACATCAAATCAAGTCTTTTGCTACATTTGTTTAATGGCGCTCATTTTGTTCTTCAATTCTTCAATCATTCAGTGCCACCAACTAATGAAATACTTCATACACACTTCATAAAAAGTTACTTTTAAAACTTTTTTTGCACATGTTCACTTGTTTGTATTAATATTTGAATAATGGATACTTGTATTTTCTTGTATTACTTTACGCTATGCTGCTGTTCTTCCTTTCATTTTTTTTATGATATGATACTACTTGTCGTGTCTACGGTTACTTCTATGTGGGATATTCTATAATTTAAGAATGAATTTTTTTCCTTGCCTCTATAACATTTATTTGTTATAGAGGCAAGGGAGAAAAAATTATTATTGTTATAACATACTATATTTTTACTTTGTACATTTGCTGTTACCACTGCTCCCTTTCATAACTCGTTTTAATTAGCGGAGGAGGTCCCAGTACAGTACATTTCACTATGGGACTCCTTTTGTATTTATGTATTATGTATGTAATGCTATCATATATGAAGTGCAATAAACTTGAAACTTGACAAAAAAAAATTGAAATCTTAGACCCTGGTTGCAGTTTTAGTTTGAATCTTTAGACCTCAATCTTCTTTTTTTTTCTACTTGCAGCACAATAGGTTACAAAAAAAAAACAAGCACAAGAGCTACTGTAATGTTTCCATAACAAATTCTGGGACAGGCCAAACTAAAATGTTACAATTTTACCTGCGCTGTTGCCGGCTGCTCCAGGAGACTGTCATGCACATCTGTGCCTACTGGCAAACAATATCTTGCTTTGGCCTGGTGTAAGAAAGGCAGGGTTATTGGTTATCACGTTTATCACTTTTTAGTGGCAGCTGTAATAGGACACCAAGTTTCTCAACAGAGAAATAAAAGGTATTTTGAAACATCTCAAAATAAAGACCATCAAGGAAAGAATGCAGTGTGAGATGTCATGTGTAAACTATGCTAACTGTGCTTAGTTTGAACTGTGCTGAAAATTAGATACCAGATTATAAATTGAGAAACTTCGTACTGTGCGAATATGAAGTTCTTTGTAGTGGGGGCAACTGAAACAAATATATAATTAAACACTGACAACTTTGTGCCATGAGCATTCTCTTTCTCTGCCGAAAGCCTTTTTCATACCTGGCATCAATCCAGGGGCACCTCTCTGTCCTCGTCTTCATCAATGCTCTGTGTAACCTGGTAACAAAGAGCATAGATGTTAGACATTAAATCAGCCGGCTTTATGAAACATCGGCAACACCGTTAACATACATTCAAGTAAAGCTTCGAATGCAGAGCTCTATGCAACATGCTGAAGAGCATGTACCCCCCACCCTTACACACACACATACACACACACACAGTGGCCCTTCCTACTATGGTATATATCTAATAATGTAAATAATATATCCTGGTTCATATGTTAACTGCATAGAACTAAAATAGTAGAGTTAGGGCAAGGGTGATGCATTAGTTTTTCAGCTCACAGAATCCAAGCACAAGCTATTTAACAATCAGACGTGGGGGTAATGCATAAAAGACAGTCCTGGACTCACACTGATATGGCCTGTTTTCCTCCTCCAAAGCGGCAGAAAAACATTGATGCAACTATTTGAGAGATGTAGGGTAATTGTGATGGTGGTGGCAGAAAAATATTTTCCTCATTATCTCATTTATTGTGCAGATCCCTTTCTTCAATGTTGTCTATCACCACAGGACTGTGAGATTCACAGTAAACCATTAAAATCACTTCTCCAGTCACTAAGCAAGTGCAGATCACTTCACAAAAAGGGACCTCCTAGAAATCCTGTTTTTGCATCTCGACAAGGTCTCTCAACAGCTAAACAAAGATTATGCGGGGACCCCGTCTCCTCGTTCTGGTTTTCTCTCTAAGTGCCTGTTGCTGGAAGTTCCATTATTTGTGATTGCATATATGATGCAGCTTAAAACAAAGTCCCTTCCCCCCCCTCCCCCCCCCTCCTACTCTCATAGATTGCAGCCCACTGGGAGCAGAGAGCTTATTTAAGATGACACTTAGTCTATGACGGTGCTGTACGGAATACCGTGCCAATTACTGTAAAAGGTCAGTAAACATGGCGTCAGTGTAATGTCCAGCCCCCAGGCAGTGAGAGGTTCAAAGTAGCAACTTCCGAGATGTTTGGCGTACTTATAACCCCCCCCCCACACACACACACTTTTTTCTTTTTTTTTTACGGGATCTCGACTGCGCACACACTTATGCAAATGAGACGCTCCTCAAAGACCGCGCTTTCCGACCCCAGAACAATTATTAGACTCGGCTCTATGTTTTCAAATAAAATGAATTAACACCATGATCTTCACTGGTTAGAGATTGAACAGCAAGCCCAGATTTGATTAAAGTCTGTCCGCGCGTCTTTAGTCAACCGAGTTCAAACGTATATATTTACCTCTCCGGCCGCCTTGTACTACTGCAGAGTTGTCGGTAGAGTTTTTTTCGTCGTAGATCTCGCCAAACTGGGGGCGTCGAAGTCAGAAGTTCCACCGCTCGAAGAGGCATGAGAGGTCTCGGCAGCCATGTGCATTCTGAACCGCCGATTTTCCGTTTTTCTGTGCATGAGCACATATCTTGCTCAAGGTGGCGTTTGCACATTAAAGGCATAGCGCGCGTCGTTCCACAGGTTCCACAGTCCCCCTTTTGTCACAGAACGCACATCGACGAATCAGTCCAATAAAACGTATCCAGAAATCGTCCTGCCTTTACAGCTAGGCCTTCCCTTGGCAAAGCGGTGTGTGTTTGTGGTTTTGTCGTTTGGTGTGGTTGGTGTGGTGATTAAATAGCTAACTGCCACATATCTGGCAAATAGTGTAGATCATGAACGTAAATGTACATACCACTGAAATTAAATGGTACTATGCGCCACCTGCCTTTTGTATTTTGTGAAAACTACCTTGCAACAGTAGCCCTTAAGCCAGAGAATCCTTAGCCTACATTGTTTTAATTCACTCGTTTTCATTCTCGAGATAAAAATTCAAACGCTGAAGAGCGTGAAACACTGTCCGTTGAACATGCATGGGTATACATGAGCGCAGCCGCGGTATCCAAGTTGAAACGGACGTTCAGGGCACAAGATTAATTCCCGGGTCGCTCGAAATTGAATTTGGCTTTCCTGCAGTAACGCACTTGCACAATTGAACCGCTGAACGATTATGTTCTAATTGCCATAGTTTTTTTCTTCAAGGACCATATATAGTTATTTGATACTGCCCATGGTAAATTGCATGGTCTAATTGTTTATAGAACTTAATTCCCAGTTGATATATCTGGCTGGCTTATAGAAATTCCTTGCAAAAAGGGTCTTGGGTTCGCGCTGCAAGCTTTCATGCTCTACGTGCTTCCAGCATTAACACACGCTCGACCCCATGACTACAGCACTGCACCTGATTTTCCGGTCCGTGCCCGGCCCATGCCCACCGTTTAAAGGCCGAGCCCAGCCCGGGCCCATAACTCCAAGCCCGGGACTGGGCTTGGCCCATGCACACATGAACCAGGCGCGTACCATGGCCCGCGTTTCCACTAGGCCCGCCCCAGGCCCGACAAAGTCTGCATGAGCAGACGCCTTAAAAATGTACTGCTTACCGCCAGTACATAAAAATAAGCCAAGATGAGACAAAAAAAAAAAAAAAAAGAAACTTACAGTAATAATATTCTCAACAGAGAATTAAGGGCAGTAGTATCTGTAGAAGCAAAGGTTTCGTCGAGAGAGTTTTGGGAAGACATTTTACTCCTTTGTCTACAATACGCTTTCTTTTATTCGGCGTCAAATAAATCACTGGACCAAATTCAGCGGCAGGTTTCCTTCATTTCCGAAAGAAGCTGTATACACAGAAAGCCCCGGCCCGCGGCCCGTTCCCATGCAGTGTTGACCCCCTGCCCCAATCCCGATCACATGTATAACACAAGCAAATATACGGGACGTCGTGTCAGACACGTATGGCGAGCTTAGTACGGATCACACATATGCTCTTTCACATATGTACTACAATCAGCTGAATACGGCAGCGACGATGTCTTGCGATGTGTTTGCTAACACGTTGAAATGGCCACAGAGCGTAGCGTGGCGGAACGTCCGTGGCCACGATGGCCACGATGCCGATCTTCTCTGTCTCTTACTCAAGTGATTAAGAGGGACTCACGTATACCACTTTCAGGACTAGATCATACCTCCTAAACCTCCTGCGTCCCTTTTGTTTTCCTGAATACATTCGAGGGGTGCACATACATCATGACTGATGTTTTGTGGTCGTGTGCGCCTCTCAGCTAGCAGTTCTAGTGAAATGATGCCGAGACAGCGAGAAAGCCGAATTGCTATCCTTTCGAACAATCGTCCTCATAACGCCGCGGACGAGTTCTTCGTTAACTTCCGGGCAAAAGGAGCAACATGCAGTACGACTTGTCTGACGACGTCGACCGCTAATTGAAAAAAAAATAAAAATAAAATAAGAATGGAGTTGATAATGAAATTGCTACGCCTTTGTATATGAAGCTGTACACATTATGGTGCGTTACAAAACCTAAGCAGACACAAAAGCAGATGCAGAAGGAGCTGTTTAAGAACATTGTACCGTTGTCAGATGGGATGAGGTTTGGCTCCAGAAGGCGTGTGCCAATGTCAAGCGAGACAAAAATTTGTCGTGTAGGCCTATAAAATTTGAAAAATAATTATATAAAAAAAGTTGCTTGTATTGCTGTCTCCGAGATCACCAAACGCGCGCGTTTGGTGATCTCGGAGGCCATGCTTGTGTACATGGTAAAAAGATGTCATAAGTGAAAAAAAAAATAAATGAGGAAAAAGATTGTTAAAATAGAATAACAAGGGCTAGATTTGGGCTAAATGGTGTGAGTTACTACTAAAAGAAGAGACAGAAACATTATTTACTCCTTATAGGTGGCGGGTGCGACACACGTGCGATTAGGCCGTTTTGGGATCCATTGGTGACATGTGACACCTTGTTCAAGTTCGCGCTGTTCCAATTTCCCGATGAGTCTTTTGCTGTAGAGTATGTTAATGTAATTCAGGGGGACGACGCAGTCGTCAAACGTAACTCAAAAACCTTGCCGACGTTCAGCGGCCCTTCACAGAAGGTCAATCGGATAAACGTTGCCTGGCCCGAGAGGATAAAAAACGGCGGGCAGCTGGCTCATCAAAGCTGCTCGTCGCGCAAGCTGTCAAGTTCAGCCGTAAGTATACAAACTGTTATTGTATTTTTTGCAGATGTAGAACTGGCGCCCTTGCATTGAGCCAGATAGCGCTGCTATTTCGCTGTGGCGGTATGCATGCATGTTTATCAAGAAGGAGGAATAGACTTCGCGTATCTCCTCCACCCGCGTCTGGCGCTTCGCCTCGGATGCTGGCTGGTGCGCGTTGTTCTTCGGTCAGGTTGATCGCGCCCAGCTGGGTCTCAGGGTCAGAGCTGTGCAGGGTCTCCCAGGTTCTTTGGTTATTTATATTTACGGCCCTCCTCGGGAGAAGGGGCACGCACGTAGTACTCAACATGTCGACAGTGCAGTAATTTTTTTTCCCCAACGTTGGTATTAAGGGAGAAAAAAATACGATGTCACGCCACAGAAAGACTTTTGGCACATATCGCAGTGTCCGGATTTTGCAGTGACGTAAACAAGTGGAGCCATGGTTAAAATACTTTATGCTTCTTTCTGTACTCTGAAGGGACGGAAGAGGAAAGTTTTTCGTCAAGAACTGGTCCTAGATACCAAAAACCGGCGTTATTGGGTTTTTCAGATGCCGTAATTTTTTTACCGGCGAATGTTTATCAGTGTTTTTTGGTTAGAACCGGAAAGTACATTGCCTGCTTGTGCCGTCTGTTTTTTTTTAACGATATTTACTGCCTAAGGGCATCAGTAGGGTATGAGATGAAGAATGAAGAAATGATTAAATTAATGGAAAAAGGTTGGGTGATTTTATGAAGTGAAGGAGTGAGCAATGATGTCCCTCCGTCCAGGTGATATGCGAGGCAGGATTGTTTGCTGGTAGGCTAGCTATCGCCAAGTGCCGGATTCGTGTCAATTTCAGTGCTGAGCAGTCCCACAGCAAGTGGTGAATGTCGGCTTCAACATTTTTGTTCTTGCATATCGGACACCGTGGATAGGGATATAGGTGTCCCCGCCCAGGGTGTTCGATATGTAAAAACAAAGATGAACGTAGTCATTGCTTTTTCAGAGCAAGAGCTCAATTTTGAACTGTGGCATTTGTATGTTAAGGCAAGTGATGCCATTCACAAGCCATAATATAGAGTGAAGCAAAGACGGGTATGAGAATGTCTGCTAATAGGTTTTCTTCTTCCTAGCTGTGCGCAGCAATCTGGTAATATTACTGAATGCAATGCTTGAGGAAGAGGAGAGATATGGTGATGCCCATCGACTGAAGACCAGCAAGGTTTCTGTCTTCTGTACCTTCCATTCGTGTGTTATAGGCCATAATGAGAAAATGTTTTGTATTGCTTTTTAAATTTCTGTAAAAATGTATTGTTTTCCTTCTTTGACAACAGCATAAAATGCTTACGTTTGCAATCTAATCCCTGAGACAGAGTCAGAAATTGAATAGATCTGCAGGCCATTAAGATATGTTTTAAGATCATCATGTAGCAACTTCCTTATTCGAGTTAGCAGTGTGCTCCAGAAGCCTGTTTGAGCCAGAAATCCTGTACAGGGTGGTCGTGAACCCCATGTGTATCGGCCAGCTCCACAGCATTTTCGAGCTGGTAGATTGTCAAATTATTCAGCAGAAAGCTTTTTATGTTATTCAGTAAGTCTGGCACACCAATTTCAGCGAGTTTAACATGCAGTACATTGGCAAAATAAATTATTTTTCTGAGCCTTAATGGGCAGCTTGGTGGCATCACCTGTTGCCTTAATGTTGATGCTAAGCTTTCACTATTCTCTTAAAGGGGTCATGCAATGCCTAAAACGGGGTAAAGCAAATCGGTCGAGAGATAGGTACTCCCTCACAGGTCAATTCACCGCAAGAATTTTTTAGCTAGCTTCATTAACACCAGAGATATCGGCGATTAAAAATGGCGCTCCTCCTCGCTCCCCTCAACTCAACACTCCGAGACACCAGAAAAAAAAAGCGAAGAAAACAGCTCGGGAACTCCGCCCCGCTAGCCCCGCCCACGAAGCTTCATCGGGTGACGCTCGGTTCTCAGACTTCCGGTCGTCGCGCCTGTTTTCCCAAGAGCGTCGCTCATGCATTCACGGTCTCTGCCTTTCCCCTCCCGTCTGCGTTTGCATAGCTTTCAACCTGGTCTGCTGTCTTCCTCGGCCGCCGGTGTCCAGTTTCTTGACCTCTCGGAATTGTGTGCGACAGTAGCCCGAACGACTCGGGTCGTTCGCGAGCGTATACCTGCAGGTGGGAGTCCACACATACCGGCGGCCGCCGCGGAGGGAGCACATTCCTTCATATCCCTGTCCCGTTCAGCGCAAATTAGCGTGCACTCCTGCCGAGCACGGCTTTCTACAAGACCGCTTTCTTCTCTCGCGCTGCCTGGGTCAGTCTCTTTGGTACCGTCTTCTGCGGTTTGACCAACGGCGGCCGGTGACCCCTCGCGGAGTTGACGCGAAGCATCGACTCTGCATGGATGCTGGCAGACGATCGAGCGTGCGAGTTGCCCGCGTGCAAACATATGTCGTCGTCACTTTTAGTCCGGAGCTGCTTTCATTATGGTCGGCGAGAGGCATCTCTTGTGCATAACGAATGGAATGTATACGCGTACGTATCACCGACGAGAGCACGGACTGATGATCGCTACAGAGTTGATATCGGATGACAGGTGAGCACGAATTATTCGTCCGCGAATCTTAAAATTGAGGTTAACAAAAAGGATAGTGTAGTTTTTTTTTTTTTTGACGTCCTTTCGCACATCGTTTAAGAAGTGCCAATGCGCAGCGTGCACGCGTGTTTATCTCATGTGTACGCATCGGCCGATCCAGAAACAACGGCGCAAAACATGAGCAAAGCAGCTCGCCACATGCAGTTCGGCAGCGCAGGTTGTCACTGTTTTCCGAAGCTACACGCAAGAATCGTGCACAGGAGCACGCGAGCGACTACACTAGAGACGCAGCGAAGCGGACGATTCTAAAATGCCGTCCGCCGTGGCTGCGATGCAAAAGAAACAAGGCCTATCGACGAGCAGGGAGCAGCGCACGACCGGAGTGCCGTCGGCCGCAGCGCCCGCGCCTGGCGGCATCGGGTGCTGCACTTAAGCGGTGCGAATTTGTGTACTTTCGCGATGAAGCTGAGGGTACACCTTTTTTTGACGCACGTTCCATTTAATTATTAACACGCCGCACAAATGGTCGATGCGGCAAAGACGAGACGGGAGGGACTGCGCCGTCAGTCGGTACATAAAGGTTGATGCTGCCTATTTAATCGGTACGGTGTTAAATCGGACCAGCTAGTGCTCTTTTCGCACTCCTGCACCGACGCGCACTTTCAGTCGGATGCCACCACCTTTTCGGTTAACATCGCGAACCGAAGCGCCAAGCTCGGGTTCACGCATGCATTGCAGCACTCGAGCAGACGACCTTCGCAGCTACCGGAAGTGTGTCAGTGACGTAGTGGGCGTCGAGGCTGCAGCCAATGGCAGCCTGTCGTGGCCTGTCACTCTGGGACTGGTGACGTAGGAAATCACGGCATAATAGTACCAAATTTCGCCGCCACGCGGAAATGGCGCATCCCGCGAATTTCAAAAAACGCTGTTTTTAAAAATTAATAACAAATCGCTGGATTTTTTCCGATGAGTTTTACTTTGAACGAATGCTCGGAAGCATTTGTTCTGCGCGTTGAAAACGTTTGTCAGTGGCCTTTCTAGCCGTTTCATGCCCCCTTTAAGTACCACAGCTTGCTATTGAAAATAATGTTCAAATTGCATTCTTCATTATACCATTAGTCTCTTACATTCCTCCAGGCCTCTTATTGATGAATGACTGCTGCTTGTTAAAAGCTAGGAATCAGCTCTAAATTGTTTGTGTTTAAGCAGTTAAACCTCATTTTTGAAAAAAAAAAAAAGAATTATGGTGTTTCTTTTTTGTATAATAGAAGCCAGGAAAACGAAAGGGAGAGACAGCATCTTAGGCTGGAATTAGATCAAAAGGTAAGCAACTACATGTTTTTGGCTATGTTGAAGTAGTTAGAAGGCTTATCTATGCATAACTCATATTGAATAAAAAATCGTCATTGGCAATTTAAATACACTTTTGCAATATTATGATCCTCCACATAAATAAGAGTTAAAATCAGTCAAAAATTTCTTTTTGTGTCTACTGGAGAAAGGAATGGCTTGTTTGCAATTTTAATGGCCTGGGAATGCAGCATCATATTATGCATGTAGGGATCACACAGCCTCAGCTCTCTGTGTCAATTTCTACAGGTCATGTTACAGCTAATGATTACTTTTGTAAATGGGGAAGGATTTTCACGGTACAATTGAGTGTCACAATTAAAGACCTGTGATCAATCATTACATGGCACTCTCTGGCACATTAAATGATTGGCATGGTGCATGTGCAGAATTAGACATATGATGAGGAATGTTTTTCAATGCCTGTCCCAGTCCTATCTGCCATCACTGCAAATTTGTGACTGCCTGCAACCCAGTATTGATTTCAAAGCTCTGGCTTGACTTAGAAAGGGGTCCATTCACAGCTGGTTATTGCTATGTCTTGAAGCCGGTTAACCATTGGAGGGCCTGTCCAAGAGTGCACTGTCTTAGCTCAGCGAAACTAACAATAAACGAACACGCAGCGCAGTGCTAATACAGTGGAACCCCACTATAGTAAACTCGGATATAGTAAAATGAAACTGAAGTCCCAGTTCCTCTTCCATAAGTGACATCTTTTGCCTAAATGGTAAAAACATTTTTGGTAGCGATCAGTTGTCGTAAAGTGCACCTGGCCACGGGGATGTACTTCCCTTGAAATTACATCACTGCACACGCACTACTTAGAATCGAAGGGCAGATATAAAAAAAATCAAAAAATGCAAAACTGCTTTTTTAATGGCTTTACCATCAGGCTCACCAACACTAAGGAGCCAACTTTACATAAGCCTTAGAACCGTGAAGGAAAGAATGCAGTGCATAGGATAAAAAAGTAAAGTTGGCTATGAATATCGAAGGAAGGTGGTGCAGTTCACTCAGAAGTAAAAGAGCGAAAAGCGTCGCAAGAAGTAGGGAAAGAAAGAAATTTCCGAGCTGCAGGGCGAAACACAAGGGAGCGATGGCAAGAAATGTAGGCGCGGCATGTTCAGCTTTGCTGTGCTTGACTGTCACATACATTTCTCATCTATTGCCTTTTAAATGCCCTAAACAGTGGAGCGCAATGCCGTGTACATTCAAGGCTTTGGTTTCACATGAAATCACTCAGTTGAACAATAATAGAGTAGAACGTTGAGCTAGTTGGTGTAACATCTTGGAAGGCGGCAGCAGAGCAGGGGAACAAAACCGAAGAAGCGCACACAGACACAAGGACAACGCTGCACTGACAACTATATTGATCTGAACCCGCGCATCTTTTCTCCCTTCACTTTACCTCTGCAGCTAACTTATTCCTTATCTTTAACATCCTGCCAACAAGCGTAATCTAATTCCTTTTTCAACAGTACCACTGAAGGCGTGGTAACACACTGGTCTTCCGAGCTCCTGATTGCACGTGCTTCGAAAATTTCCCTTGTTAACCTGTCCTTATTCCTTCTCAAAACCTTCACATTGTGAAGGTCAGCTGGACATTTTTGGTCTTTGCAAATACAAATAAAGCAGCCTCTGCAGTGCACTGCGAGGTTGGTGTCTGACTTCTCCGATATTGCTGCAGCATGCTCTCTAATTTTGTCATTAATGAATCTTCCTGTTTGTCCAATGTACTGCTTGATGTAGGTTTTTTTTTTTTAGCGCAAACAAAGACAAAGGCGAGACGTTCGCGCTAAAAAAAAAACCCTACATCAAGATGAACTACCAACTCGTCCAGCAGGAAGTTTTAATCAATGTATTGCTTCCCACAATGTAAGGGAATGTGGTAGACAATCCCCTGTATACAATCGGAGTACCTTGTCTGGTGCGCAGTTTGGCATCTAGACTTAAACTCCTGGTTATTCACTCGAGCAAACTTGCCTTTGGCTCTGTTTTATGTCGCAGGACACAATCCAGATGCCATGTCTGTGTCCAATCTTCATCAAATTATGGGTCAATCCATGAGTATATGGTAACACTGACCACTTATTTCTTTGTTTAAAGAAATATTGTAAAGGGCATCCTCGGAAAGAGGAGCCGTCCAAGCTTACTTTGCGTGCGCCTTTACTGCTGATTCTGATCACATGTCGGTGGCAGCACTTTGCAAAGTGTGGAGGCCACGTGCTCCTGTGTTCTATCTTATATTGCTTCTAGCTGTATTATGTCGCATAATTACATGCCAAAGTTATTGGCACGAGCGCAAGACTGCCTGTCTTGTTTGCGTGATAGAAAAAGTTATGCGTTCACATAATCTTTACTGTGCTGGAAAGGAGCAGACATTTTCTGCCAGCCAAATAGTCTGTCTCATCATCATTATCATCATTCTTTTCTATCCCTTAAAGGCCCCAAGTGGGGTATTACATTGGGGGGGGGGGGATCGATAACATATGTATCAGCGGTCAGGAAATGAAAAACGAGAACAGGCACTACAATGCAGTAATACAACAGCAATACAAGAATACCATAAATTGTACCTGAGCACAATTCAAAACTCCTAAAACAGACTATGGCAGTATAAGAGCAAAAACAAATGCAACATAGACCACAATCACATAAACTCGAAAGAATAAAAATTGCACAGAAAGGAAACCATTGTAGTTGTTCGTTTAGATCGGCAGCAAGTATAGCCGTAAATTTAAATGTCATGCTTGGAGGCTATTGATTCGGATAATTTATTCCATGCTGCAATTGGTCTAGGAAAAAAGGACCTGTTGAAAGCATCAGTGTGACCATGAAGACGCTGAACGCTCATTGAATTATAATGGCAACAAGAAGTGCCTAGTGGCAACTCTAAGAGCAAGTTTGGTCAATGAGGACAAAGTTGTGCAATTTTCCGTCAGAATTTCCAGTGGGTGAAGGTCAAGGGAGGCTTTGATACCAGTTATGTAATCCAAATAATGTGCGCTAAAATGTTGTTATCTGAGCACTGTTGCGATACAGTGCTTGTCGTTCAGACTTAGCACTGTATGCGACTACTTTTTAGAGTACAAACATTTTCGTTGAATTGGGAACCAGAAATCTTGCATCTAGAAAGAAAAGTGAAAATTTTCTTGGGCTCACTCATTCAGAATGCACCTTGAATATTTTAATCTGAGTGCTCGCTGTGTCTGTTTCATCTGAGGCAGTTGAGACCATTGCGCATTATTTGGAGCAAGTGAGTCCATATAACCGAGCAGCTGGCGGGTGCGTATGTAGGCACACCTTCTTCCTGTAGGTATTGCTTTATGTACACTGGAATATGGACACTGCCTCCTTGCATTCCAATCTTATAGTTGGTGCTGTGCAGTGGTAGCTCAATCGGCGTTGGTTGTACAATACATAGCTGCCTTTTGTGGTGCCACCTCAAGGACGATTTCTAAACTCTGCAAGTGATACCTTTCTGATTATGTCTGCAGACCTTGTGCAGGAGCAAATGAAAAAAAAAAAAAGGTTATTTTCTAAGGCCCAGACAAAGGAAAATAAGTTTTACTCAGTAGCATTGTTGGTTGCTGCACGACATAGTGCAAATGATTTCTAGCTGAGTAGCATCTTTGTGTTGCTCTGTGCTGTCGGTAGCTAAATAAGTTTGCGAAATTTAAACTTCACCCATCTGAAGCTCCGATGTGCAGTGTTGCTCATGTTTTCTTTCTGTAACGTTCTGTTGTTTTATAGAGTTGCCAGAACTTGTTGACGTCTTCAATACTTCTGGGATGGCTGGTGCAGCAGCAGGAAATACTGGAGGTACTGAGTGTTTTGGCTGTCCTGTAAGTGTTGATCAACTGTTGCAATGAAAATTAAGTTAACCTGTAGCCCTTTATAAGAGGCACCTATTCTGCATTATTTTTTTATACCCGTTGCTAAGCATGATTCTCTCAGAAAGTACTGTGTGTCAAGTTGGGTAGTGTAAATGCCTCATTAGGGCACTGAAAATTGACCTGACAGAGCTGCACAGTCTAAGCAGTAAGAAATCTAATCATCCCAGATACACCTTCAGTTTTACTATGAACAGAAGAGTTTAACATCAAGTCTAAACAATGTTTGTTGCGCTGTTGGGACCATGAAGGTGGCACATTTATTAGATCAAAGTAGGGGATTCACTTGTAGGATGAAAGAGCACTGAACAAGTGTAGAGGGGGAGCCTCAGTTAGCAAGCCGAGCCAACATTTCGACAAGGGGACTTGTTTTCGTCTGGGCAGCACAATTACTGGTGGAGGTTTTAAATACGGTTTTGCTTCCGAAGAAGAAAAGCTAGGGGGGGGGGGGGAGAGAAAGAAGCAGGGCGAGAAGTGAAAGAGTGTTTCCTTGGGTATGAATTTCTATGAGCATGGAACCAGTGCTTTCATCATCACATGAAAAAAAAAAAGAAAAGCAGCAGCAGCAAGAAAATCTAATATGCAAAGTAAACAATTGTCAGCACCTAAAGCAGGTTCGATGCTGACACGTGTTTCTTGAAAGGGGACAGGTAGAACGAAAGGAAGATGGTTTACCCGGTATGAAGAAGTACTGAACAAGGGTAAAAGGGGTATGCCTCAGTTCACAGGTCGAGCCAACGTTTCGACAAGTGGACTTGTTTTCGTCTGGGCAAAGTGATTATCACTGGCTTATGCTTTAAATATGCTTTTGCTTCCGAAGAAGAAAAGTTTAGGAGGGGAAAGTGGGTGAGAAGAAAGTAGGTGAAGGATTGTGGAGGGGAGGATGGGTGAGAAGGAAGTAGGTCATGCAGTGAAAAAATAAAAAAATCTTCAGTATGTATTTCTCAGCCTGGAACCAGGGATCTTGTGGTGGCCTGCAAAAGAAGTAAAAGCAGCATACCAGGAAAAACTACAATACCGGGTAGATGATTTGTCCCCACTTAAGAGGGTTTGGTGCAGATACACCTTACAAAGGGACAGGCTTTGTAAAGGGCCCTGATAAGGAATATATCTAAGGGGGCCAATTCTTAAAACTTTCTGCAAAGCTGGTAGTGGTGGTGGGGGGGGGGGGGTTAGTACAAAGTCACAGGATAACTGCACAGTGAACCACAAATGACATGCAAAAGAAAAAGTTTGAGGACAAACTCAAGCAACAAGTTATAGGGGGGAAATGTGTTTGGAGAAGCATGTACAGCTTATGCTATTGCAGAAGGGAATAGAGTGTACATGCGTTGTGAATAAATTGTACAATTAACGCTATGTGGGATTGTTTCCCCGAATAGTTATGTTGCATAGAGAATATACTTAAGGGATTCTCTTAAGTGGTGACTAATCATCTACCCGGTATTGTAGTTTTTCCTGGTATGCTGCTTTTACTTCATTTGCTGGCCACAGGATCCCTGGTTCCAGGCTGAGAAATACATACTGAAGATGTTTTTTTTTGTTCACTCCATGACCTACTTTCTTCTCATCTTCTCACCCATCCTCCCCTCCCCACTCCTTCACCTGCTTTATTCTCACCCACTTTCACCTCCACAGCTTTTCTTCTTTGGAAGCAACAGCGTATTTAAACCCCTGCCACTGATGATCGCTTTGCCCAGACGAAGACAAGTCCGCTTGTCGAAACGTTGGCTCGACCTGCCAACTGAGATGTACCCCTTTTACATTTTAGGAAACGTAGCGCAAAGAAGACAAGGACAAATGCAAACGCACCAACTCACCCAATTCAGCATTCTTGTACCCCTTTTACCCTTGTTCAGTGCTCCTTCATACATTGAAAGGGACAAGCATTCCAAAGGGACCTGATGAGCAATACAGCTAGCTGCATGGGAACAGCTATCAAGAGGTTTTGGAAAGGGGAGAGAAGGACAAAAAAAATTAAAATAACAAATCAGAGTATACTATACCTGCCAAGCATGGCATTATCTGATAGGATTCAAGGGGGAACCAAAGTAAGAAGTAATGAGAAACGAACATGTTTGAAAAAACACTTGGAGCTTTTGCTATTACAGGAGGGGGGCGGGGATACAGAGTATGTACATATGCTATGAATAAACTGTACTATTTACACTTTATGGGATTGTTGTCATGACTAGTTGTGGCAGAGAGGAAATATATTTAAGGAATACTAATGCTTCTTTCAAGATATTGTTGCAAGATAACGACAACGAAGTGTTTCCTTCACTTGCCTCTTGGAAGGGACAAGGAGATGACAACAAAGTTGGCCTGGTTCCATGTTGCTGCTCGCGGCTATGCTTGTTGAGGCTGTTGTAAATATACTGTAAATACATAGAGTTTCCACGTAACAATATTTGCTCCTGTTGGTTCCAATCTTCTAAATGTATGGATTAGATATGCCACCCTATATTTTGTGTCCCTTGAAGATTTAAAGCCCAACATGGAGAATAAATAAATAAATTTCAATAACCTTACGGCCCATCTGATTGAAAGGCTGGGAAGCTGCTTTTCGGAGGTTTTTGCCTGTGTCTGCCCGATGTTCATTTACCCTTCTGTTCATTGATTGCCCAGCCTCTTTCGGACAAGTTCAGAGCCATAATTGAAAACCTGCTTGAAAAGCCATGCCCTTTGCTGACTGCAAATATCGCTCTGTAGGATGAGCAAATGAATGCGCTTCCTCGAATGCGATGGGCAAAGCACTGATGCGTGGGGTGCAGCACAGATGTCCGCACAGCTTCTCCGCACCTCCAGTTCCCCCAATCTACTGCATGTAACACACTGCTCCCCTGCAAGTTCACCATCGTCTGGGGAAGCCATCGCGCAGGGCAAGCCACGAAACTTTCGCTTACCAGTGACGACTTGAAATCTGCCCATGCCACAAAAGTGTAATGCGAGGATCAATTACAGTACTGGTACCGGCAGCTGATCAGAGTTATCAAAGCTTATGCTACGCCGCACGTTCAGACTATAAGGATGGTCGACTCTGGCAAAAAAAAGAAAGAAAGAAAAAAAAAAAACAGATCTGCCGCTCCAAGCGGCCTGGAGTAGAAGTTGCAGTGAAGGCATGTCGTGAATGTGGCAGTTAGTCTTACCGCCATATTCACGACTGCGCCTTCACTCTAACTTCTACTCCAAGCGGCCCCCGAGGCCCGTTTTTCGTTTCAGAAAACAACCTCCACTCGAATAACTCCCACAGTGGCAGAGATAACTCGACTTTTCTCAAGAATCTCTAGTCCGCAGTGCCGCTGCCTTGGCGCCGCTCCTCGACCACTCCACTTGTAAACACTGAGGACATCACATCGTTTGCTCGCTGTGTGGACTTTGTTCTACCGGTATATCAATACCAAACTTCACGAAAGTGGATATGACGAGGATGCACCAAACCTTTCTCTAAAGCATTGGCTGAAAGTGACAGCGACCCAGGACATCTGGCACGTTATAGTTTTACAGGTGTGGCCGTAGCCTCTTGCTGCCCGTGCCGAGCTTTTATAACTGTGATCAGCCGCCGGTACCAGTACTGTAATTGATTATCGCATTATGCGTCTGTGGTGTGGGTACATTTCAAGTCGTTGCCGATGAAGTGAACAACTTTTCGGAGCCTACTGAGTGCAGAGTTGAGGCGCGCATTTCACGGTTAATGGTGGGCTTGCTTGCAGGTGGACTCGAGCTGTGGGGGAGGCGCACTCCTTCCATAGCTCGCCTTGTCTGATGAACGGCGGCAAACTTGTCGTGGGGGAACAGCATGCCACATGCAGTAAGCTGGGGTGCACCGAAGGCGCGGTGGGGCTGTGCGGACATCTGTGCTGCACCCCACGCATCAATGGCTTGCCTGTCACCTGAGGGTACGTAATGCGTCTTCGGACGCGCGGCACTGTCGAGGGAGTGCATTGGTGTGCTTGTCCTACGGAAGGATATTCGCTGCCAGCGAAGGCATTCTCTTCAAGCACATTTTCAGTTAGGGCTCCGAATTCAGTGTGTATGCGCTGAAACGCACTGTGAAGCAGCATGCAGGTTTTCACCGTTTGCCCCCGAGCCCTCTGAAGGCCAAAGCCATGTTCATAGAAAGTGCCGGCTTTTACTTTTTTTTTTTTCAAATGTATTTTGATGTCTGTCAAAGCATGGCAATAAAAAAAAGGCAAAGCAGCAAAGGACGAGAACATCTCGCACCAAACAAATAAACTGAAGTATTTACACCATTTCTCAAAGCATATGTCATGTACTGAGTAAACTCTGTCACCAGCAGCGACTGTTGCCAGGCGCAAAAGCATTTTTGGTCGTTTTTCACAGCCACCCTTTTCATCTAGCCCGCAAAACAAGTTCCACTATGCTCTTAACATCGAACTTGCTTGCGAAGGTTGTTGAAGACTCAACATGAAAAACTAAGCGTGCTACTTTAGCACACAGTTTTCGGGCCAAAAGTACGCCTTAATTTCATCCCCATACGCCATTTGCGCTGCTTCGAGTAGAAAGAGAACTTGTCAGAGGAAATGCCGAGTTGGATTCATGAATCCTAATTGGCCCTGAAGTGGAGGAGTGGCTGTTTTCTCCACTCCAAGCACTGGTGGTAGAGCGTCGAGTCGAGGCACGTTTACAATATGGGCGCTAGTTTGCATTCATGTGAGAAAACCATTGAGAACTTATAGTGCAAGTATCAAACTGAACTTGGTGGTCTATATTGCTGAGACTTTAAGTTTGCACATCCCATTCCTATTATACCTGCAATGCAGTTGCAGGCTTTCAGGCACCGTTAAAACATTCACAGCGCCAATTGGTTTCGTATTGAGTGGGAGCACCCATTTCATGGCAGTTGTATCAACACATGAAGCTCATGATAATTTTTGATGGCAATGTTTGTTCCTCCAGCCGTCAGTCAGGATTTTAATTGAGATGTCCCAAGTTCGGTCAAAAGGTTTTCTGTGGGTAAAATTAATGGTAGAGCACCTGTTGGGAGCAGCTTGGCTCCACACAGAAAATTTCAACTGTACTGATATTTTGAGGTATGCAATTGTATGTTACCAAAGCTTTACTTGTTTCGTTTGCTGTTTCTTCCAAATTCGCTTGTATTATAGTCAGAAATGCATGCATTCAAGAATAAGCGGAAAGGGAAGGGTTTGAAAACTTGGGTTTTGTATTTTCTGCACCGCTAAAAGACAAACTGTTCATGCAGTGAAGTTCGTAATATAAGTGTTTTTTTTTATATAAATGCTGCTGTGTAAAAACAAAATTTCGTTGTAAATTAGGATGGATTAGGGCGGACGTTAAGAAGCGGCAGATTTGTTTTTCTTGTTTTTTTGCCAGAGTCGACCGTCCTTGTCGTCTGAACGTGCGGAGTAGCATAAGCTATGGTGGATGCGAATGTTAAGAAGCGGCACATTTATCTTTTTTTTTTTTGCGAGAGTTGTCCATTCTTGCATTTATAAATCAACGAAAGCATGCGGTCAGCTGTGATCATGACACCGGCTTTTAGAAGGGCGGTACTGGTATATCTAACCTGGCCAGATTCGGGCTGCATTTGAGAATTTTATTCACGTATTTTGCGTAAATAGGGGCTGCCATATTTGTTACAGCTTACAGTATTTATTATTTTGTTGCAGTATTTGATTGTTTTAAATGTTAAAAAGAGGGCTTTAATTCGTGTCTTGTTTCCTTCCTCTTCAGTTCATGCGATGTCAAAATTTCCCCACTTACCTTACTCTATGGTCCAGAGTTTTTTGCGTCACAAATTCAACAATGCAGCGAGTGCATTGAAGAAAGCAAGTAAAGAATCATAAACAGGAAGGGTCAGGGTTCAGGCTAGTGGGTAATCTACATGAGGTTCCATAGCGCACATTAAAGAAGGGACAGAACACGAGCGCTCGTGTTCGGTCCTTTCTTTGATGCACGCTATGGAACCTCATGAATAAACGGGAAGTATGTTTCATTTCTCATTCTCTGATAAAAAAAAAATATGCTTCCAAGATTCTAACCCGCACTCCTTTATTCTGAAAAATGGAACTATTATATTCATGTCAGGATCAGATAAAAAAACAGAATGCCCCATTGTGGTTTCCATTACAGGTTGGTGGCTTTGCCATAGTCTACATTTCAAATACGGCGTTTCAGACATTGCGGTTTCCAACTCCAGCTCAGCTTTTTTACTTTTGTTTTGTCATCATTCATAACCATGTTAAGAAGGAACGAACCATCTGGTTTCTAAAGCTAGTTCTTGTAGCAGTATATGATTGTTAATTGGAATGTTAAAAAGCCTACTTTAATTTGTGTCTTGTTTTCTTCCTTTTCAGTCCACGTTGCGTCCAAAGTTTGGAACCTATCCAGATCTGCGGTCCGGACTTTCTACTTGCTTTCGTTTAGCACGAGATCAGTGTTTTGTTACTCTATATATTGGTGTATTGTAGCACTGTTTCTTGAAAATTAAACTCTGTAAATAGATATTGAGTGGCATAGGCGTATTTCCTTTCCATGGACTGTATTGTGATTTAATGTGTGATATGATATGGCCGAAATTGTTTGCTGCGAGTACTATGAAAGACCCCATAGTGGAGGGGTTTGGAAATTTCGACCACCTGGAGTTCTTTAATGTGCACTGACATTGCACAGCACTCAGGCGCCTTGCTTTCCACCTCCACCGAAAAGTTGCTGCTGCGGCCGGGATTCGATCCCACATCCTCGGGCACAGAAGTCTTGCACCCTAACCACAGCACCACCACGGTGGGTCATTGTACTCAAATGCTTCAAATAAAGATATAAAGAAAGTTGTGTCACATATATTCAGACTGGGTGGTAAAATACAGGGACGGAAATAACGGTAAGTTAGCTTAAGTAACATTGACTTTTGAAAACTGTCAACCAAGGAGCATGAAAAAGGGTCATGACAATGGACACAAATGTCGCATTGAGGTGTTTGTCGGTATTGCCCTTCATTTATGTTTCTCGGTAGCTAGTTTTCAAAATGTCGGACGTATTTTCAGCATTTGGCAGCTATATTTTTGGTGCATTTTTGCAACATTTTTGTAATGCATCAAAAATATGAGCGCATCACATTTTTCATGTATTTTTAGTGCATTCCGAGAATGGTATAAATTTATGCTTTTAGTATATTATTAGTATATTTTTCTTGGTTTGGAAAATATAACTGCAACATATTTGTAATGCTCCAAAAAATATGAGCGCATCCTATTTTTCATATATTTTTAACCCATTCCAAGGGTACTTTCTGCCAGCATGAAAAATAGGTCAAGTACATTAGTAATACTTTCAAAGTACATTGTCAGTCTATTGGTGGAAGATTTTGTGAACCCTGCCAAGCTGAAGAAAGTACATTTTCAGTATGTTAGAAATATGCTCAATAGGCAAAAAGCATATTTTAAACATATTTATATTAAGATATGCAGTGTTGTACTCCTAGTATATTTATAACATATTTGTATGGCATTGGGACAAAAAAATGCGAAATTAATACGAAATAAATACAATGCGTTTGAAGTACATTTTTAGTGTGCCTGTTTTTTGCTAAGGGAACCTATGTGGCCTGTGTTACCACGCCGCAATCTACCATTATCTCCGCCGCCACGGTGCGCGCCTCCTCCCCCACTGCAGCGGAAGAAACAGCGATAGCGCTGGCCATCGCTAAGCCGCGTGCGTGTAAAGTCCTCAATGACTCAAAAAGAGCAATTCTAAATTTCTTGGCAGGCTACATCTGCCTTCCTGCGGCACGCATCCTGCGCGGCTGCACTCGCAACCACCTAAATCTACCTAGTTTGGGTACCCGCCCACGCGGCCAAATGTGGAAAAAATGGGGCTGACCAACTTGCCCGACGATTATTAATCCGGGCGGTTGGTCTCAAGCCTCCAGACGCACTCGCTGAAGCCCCCCAGATTACACAAAGAGACGCGACGCCTTTTCCCACCTCCCCACCCCGACCTCGACCGAGCACAAGTCACCCTGATCCGCAGATTACAGACACACACAATTATTAGTCACTCCAAGCTATCACTAGTTAGTAACGAGGAATGCGACCCCAGATTTCAAATTGCAACAACGGAGAACCCGCCACTCAGGCGCACATCCTCTGGGGATGCGAAAATAACCCTCCCCGAAGGACCCTCCTGCCTGCTAATAATAATAATAATAATAATAATTGGTTCAGAGGAAGGGAAAGGCGCAGTACCACTACGGCCCCCCTTTCTCTCTATCCACTTTCACTCCCACCTTCATCCCTTCCCTTACGGCGCGGTTCAGGTGTCCACAGAGCAAGTGTGACAGATACTGCGCCTTTCCCTTCCTATGAACCAACCAACCAACCTCTCACACTTGTTGCTGTGGACACCTGAACCGCGCCGTAAGGGAAGGGAGGAAGTGGGAGTGAAAGTGAAAAGAGGAGCTGTAGTGGAGGGCTACGGAGTAATTTCGACCACCTGGGGATCTTTAACGTGCGCTGACATCGCCCAGCACACGGGTACGCCTCTTCGTTTCGCCTCCTTCGAAACGCAGCCGCCGAGGTCGGGATCAAACCCGGCTACTCCGGCACAGTAGTCGGGCGTCTTACTACTACCCCACTCCGGCACCCTCTGCGGAAAGCTGGTAGCAACTCCTTACCGAGCCAGACAAGAACACACAACTTGCCCTTATTTCATGGGCCCAGGATGTCGCGCCCACTTGGGGGTCACGCAGGACCCACCTGCCCTAATTCACAACATCTGGGGCAAAGTTGTTCCTCTCTCGCTCTTTCACCCTCTAATTTTAAGCCGAAAGCCTTTAATGGCTCATACTGTCGTGGAAAAAGTGTGTCCCACTTTTGCGGCGTCTGTCGCGTGGGGTTCCTTGGCGCGCGTTCAATGTAGGATTGAAGGTGACAGGAACGCTAAATCAAATGAATTACTAAATGCGTTAGCAATGTCTGAAGGGGTGCTGTTTGTTTTCTTAGCACATAAAAATGCCAGCGTTAAAAATGGGGGGAGAGACACAAAACGACAGGACGAGCGCTAAAGACATGGATAATTCTCAGTTTCTTATAAACGTGTCTTCGAGCGTGCTTGTCTTCCACAGCGCTTTCTCAAAGCTGGTGGAGCATCCTTAAAACGTTACGTCATTTCTTACAGCCTGCCAAACATCTCAGGTTAAATGGCTGCCTTTGGCATTTTTCGAAGAGGTACTTTTTTTTTCTCAACCAGTTTAAAGGCCAGAAGACACCCAGAGGCTCCTTGGAGCGAATACTTTTATTGCGCGCAGATAAAGTGCAGTGCTTATTACTAGCATTTGAGGTAATTATTATGAATTGATTACATGCGTTCTCTGTTTCTTCAAGATCCTTAATTACTGACCATTCAGTACTGTTGAATCGGTTCCATGAATAATCCAGCATTGAGTGCTTTGTAATGCAGCCAGCATTCCTAAAATTGCTGATACAGTCATTAAACCATTTACAGTCATCCGTCATTTTATATAAAAATGGTAGTGATCAGCTCAATCATCCTATATGACACCTGCATTGGGAGGGTTTATAGGTTGGATAAGGCGTGATCTATAGTTGAGCTTGGGCCACCGTCCGAGACGCTTGTCGGAATAGTAATCAGATTTTCTAAACCGTGGTTACTTAAAACGCTCAGGAAATCTTTATATGAGGGGCAGTCGTGATGTAATGTGTCAACCTTATGATGTCCCTTATAATAATAACGTTTTTGCGTTCTGGTAATAACGCATTTGATATTGAGTACAACGGTGAAACGAAATCGTTGAATGGAGGCGAAGGCGATGGATATACGCAGCCAGACACCGATTTTTATCTTGTAAACAGGAAGTTTGATCCAGGTTCAGTTCATAAAGATTCACAGTTTTTCACGCTTAGCGCTTGAACAAGACGTCGGTGATAATGACAGCAGTAGAAAATAGATTCCTGTTCCGCCGTATACGCTATCGCTGCGATGGCTGTATTCTGCAATGTAGGAAGGCAACGAATATAGTTATTTGCCTGCACCAGCCAGCCAAGTCACACTGATGAAGATTACTGAGAACTGGTGTTGGGTAGCTGATAATAAGTTCGAAATGTCATTTAACGCTTTCTTAGACTTCGTGCATTGAAAAGCACTATAAATTTAGAAAAAGGGGAAATATATGTTTTAGGCTTGAAGGCGGAAAGTATCAGGCCATTCTGTTGAACTAGTTGGGAAGAGTGCTTTTTCTCAGATAAAGATTAATGGGCCGTACTCGAACTTTTTTATAATCAATATTTATTGCCTCAGTGCATCAGTAGTGTATGAAATGAAGGACGAATAAATGAATAAATGAATGGAAAAAGGTTGGCTGATTTTATGAAGTCCAGAAGTGAGCGATGCGTCCAAGTGACGTATGAGGCAGGATTAGTTACTGAAAGGCCAGCTATGTTCAGGTGCCGGATTCGTGTTGGCTTGAGGGCTGGGCAGTCCCAAAGCAAGTGGTGGATGTCGGCCCCACATCTTCGTTTTTACAGATCCGGCACCCTGGGCGGGGATATAAGTGTTGGAAGTATGACCACGTCCTAGTGACAGCTGGTGTAAGGGCAACATCTACCCGGATCCTCCTAAGCGCAACCTCCTCTGCACGGGTGAGACCACGGGGAAGGGATACATATACATACTTTTCTTTCTTGAGTACAGGTGCCCTAGTGAGGTCACGTTTTTCCACGGTCAAGTGGTTTTACGCGTAAAGGGTCTTCTCTTCCCCTTGGACGGTACCAGTATCAAGCCGTGACTTGCCAGACTTTTACAAACAGCCGTTAATTTTAGCGCGGGGAATAACCGAGCAATAATGATAGGCCCTGACTACAAGGACACAATGAACAATATCCAAATCGGGAGGGTAAACAAGACAGCTTATTTTAGTTCCAATTGACAAAATTGCAGCGCAATCCGCGCCTTGTGTGCATGGGGCACATTTCATTTAATGTGCGGTTGATTCTTAAATACTGATCATGATTTGCAATCTTTAAGAATTTCCTTCACGAGTTTGAGAGACTTCTTTGCGACCAAGGGTTCAGATCGAATGCGCACAAGTATTTTGACCATATCATTCAAGAGTGCGAGACGTGGTGTTCATCCGAAGTATGCTGGGCATTCCTTTCAGCAAAAAGTCAAAAGAAGAAACTCGTGGTCGCGAAGAGGGGTTTGACTTGGAGTTGCACGAATGCCAACCAAAGACGAACACTCAATGGGATGCCAGTTTAGACTTGGTTCTCCGACGCAAAACCATCAACTTAACAATGCAGATACACAGGATAGAAACCAAGTTTCACTACTTCGCGGACCATCGCAGGTTATTTATTGGCATAAATAAAGACGATCATATCAACCAGTACTTAAACGTGTGTTTAATCCCAAGCTCGTCCACAGGCGTAGCCGTCCAAATGAAACTTCTGCTTCTTTCAAATTTCAAACTTCCGCGGGAAGTTTGAAATTGTGGTTTGTACCGTGCCCCCCCCGGGGTGGTGCAGTGGTAAGACACCCGACTACTGCGCAGGAGTTCCCGGGTTCGAACCCGACCACGGCGGCTGCGTTTCGATGGAGGCGAAACGAAGTGGCGTCCGTGTGCTGTGCGATGTCAGCGCACGTTAAAGATCCCCAGGTGGTCAAAATTACTCCGTAGCCCTCCACTACGACCCCCTTTCTGTATTTCCACTTTCACTCCCACTTTCCTCCCTTCCCTTACGGCGCGGTCAGGTGTCCACAGAGCAAGCGTGACAGATACTGCGCCTTTCCCTTCCTGTGAACCATAATTATTATTATTGTACCGATGTCAGTGTTTGGGAACGTTGGTGAATATTACGGTTACTTTGCCCAGGGCACACAACGGTAAACTGGTTCAGAAGGTATAATAACCTCATAATGAATGACTCTCTTCAGGCTTACGCTGAATATATGAAGCGCTTATTTCACACTGCGCCAATCCCAACATGAGAACAATGATGACTTGCTCAAGCACTGTGTAAAAGACGAATATTTTTGCGGGTCTCCTATGCGGGCTGCCCAAAACTGTGGCGAAGTTAAAGCTCACCCAAGAAGCAGCAAGCATCGAGAAAATCTTCGATGCACGCACCCGCTAGTACAACCGGCCACTTTGTTTAATCTCCCCAATTCACTTCGACATCTGACCTACAAGCGGAGCTAAATTGTGGGAACAAAGCCGTGACATCATTAGTGAGGAAATACGCCGACTCCTGCTTTTGTCCAAACAGCCTCAAGTGGCGAAGCTTCCGGACGTCATCCGAGACGGCCAGTAAGCATTGGGCGTTCCTCAAGCGACGGCTCCGATACGGAAGACAGTGATGAGCCACGATACAGCGTCACACAGTCCTGAATCTCTACGAGACCCTCCAATTTCAGCTACATGTGAACAAGCTGCTCCTAAACGCCACCCCTTGGCGCCTTGCCCTCCTTGCCTACGAACAACAGCTCATCCAACAAAAATCCGATGCCGAGAAGACTTCAAAATCGCCCTCTGGGTTTCCGTTGCGCTGAAGCCGCCGACATTCTATGCCATAGCTCACACACTGCGAATTGGTATTTGCGGTTTGGACATCGACGCCCCACGACCCCATCTTTCCGAGCGACCATAAGAAATCGATGACTTCAAGCGTAGGAGAGAGCAGGCATCGTCGTATGTCCTCAACTTCTCCGAAGAGTACCGATATATCAAGGGCACGACGATTGCTTTTCTCGACATGCAAACACACATTCGCGACGTTTCAACCTTCCCCACAAACCAACACATGATGCACGTAACTAAAGTTATCAAGCCATGTTCAACTTGAAATCATAACTAGCACGAAGCAGGCAAGACCAGACCAGGAGCCTTCCTCACAGCAACAGCCAGTGCGTTGTTCAGCGTTGAAGATGCCACAGACTATGTTGGCTAAGCACCGTCTTGTAATGGACGAAGAAGCCTTAGCTCTGCGTCAAATCCCCAGCCGTGCATATTAGAGGGAACACCAAGCATATTGCTATGAAGTGAAATAAACGCGTCACGATCAAATGATCCAGCCGTGATAACACCTGGGCGACACCAGCCGTTGTGGTGAAGATAGGCAGCACTTTTCTTTTGCGTTGTCTACAGTTAAACAACTACCAACGTACATGCTGCCCCCTCTCCCCCTCCTGAATCGACACTACACGGGACACTCTCGGCAAAGCAAGGCTTTTATTATTGACGGAAATTAACAGCTTCTGCTGGCCAATACAGATCGGCGAAAATCATCCGGAGGGAACCGCGGTCATAACACCGGAAGGCTTCTTCGAATTCAAAATAATGTCGTTTTGTTTCTGATTCACGTGATCAGTGTTGCAGCGAGTAATCGATACTTTACTAGCAGGCGTGAAATGACAATTTGTCTTCGATGACGTCATGGGAATTGGTACTTCGATGACGACGTTGACTTCTCATCAAATTTTGAAGATCACCCGAAAATGCTTCGGAGAGTGCTAGACACCTAATGATCGGGAGTAACAATAAAATCCTAAATGCGCCACTTCGGTTAAGAGGAGCTGTTATGCCTGGGCAACATCTTAAGCGAATATGGTGTTCGCTGGACCCACAGGAAACGGCTGCGGTCGTGAAGTTTCTGCAGCTAGCCTGTCAACAAGAAAGCTAAGGGCAGATTCCTTGGACTGTGCGCGTACTACAGGCAATTGTTTATAACTTTGATTATTGCCTAAAGACATTAAATAATTTTTAAGCAGGAAAAGAATGGGTAATGAATGAATTGAATAAGGTTGGCTAATTAAGGTTAGTCCTAAAAGCAATAATGAGGTGGGTTCTGTGTCCAAGTATTATAAGATGACGGCTTCTTAGGCCATAGACACACTACCGAATTCCCTTCAGTTTCAGCACCGGGCAAACCTACAGAAAGTTGTGATTATCTGCTTCAGTTTTCTGAGATTTCAAGACAAGATACCCTGAGCGTGGATACAAGTATCGTAAAGGAGACTAATTGTGCATTCCAATTACAGAACCAGAGCGGCCCACACGCTCCGCTACAGGGCGCCTGAATCCGGCGGAAAGCATGCGTTCCTGAATCCGGCGGAAAGCATGCGTTCCGACTCTGCGTTTCGAACACTCGTGCTCCGGCTGGAGCAAGTAGGTGGAGCTCGCGAACTGACGGAGGAAAAACCCGTCATTCCTAGCGCTTGTCTGCGCTTCATGTACTACGGTCCGTATCGTCGCTGGCTCTTGAGATGTATACATCAACAATCTACGCGATAATTTCCTTCATGGTCGCACAGTCAGACGCGGGCGCACACGGTAAGAGTTCCTTGGCAGTTTTTCGAATAAAACAGTCGCGGTGCGCCGTTTTCAGCCGCCCAAACATAACAGTAGTTGAATGGCTTTGAATTTACCAAATTGAAGCACATACAGACAGTTTTGCTGTCGCCCTTTTAAATGAGGTTGCTCTCCAAACCACTGTTCTCAAGAGAGAGTACTAGTTCGCGACGGAAATGTTCATCAAAAGCGGCGACAAGTACTGATCGTCTGCTAAAAAGCACAGAAGGCGGAGCCTGCGCGGCCGAGGTGAGAAGCGAGCGGAAATGGAGAGCGCCGCTGAAGGAGTACATATATAGTACTTTATATGTGAATGCTATTAACTACGTAAGATTCAAGGATCAATATCGAAGCTTTGAATCGGATCAGTATGTGACAGAATAAACTTTCAACCCGTAGCTCGAATAAGTACTTGTCATACAGGGTTCTACGTGGCAGCAGGTACAAGGAAATGTGTGGACTATCTTAACTGCTGGTATTCGTGTAGTCGAAGTAAGCATAGAATCAGCGCAGAAATCGTTTGGTCCTAACTACATTCCTGCTGCATTTCTCATTCGTTAGTCTCTTTGGTGTGACCGGTATCTTATAGTTATATTTAGGAAATCGCGAACAACCGATACCCTCCCTTCCTTTTGGAAGCTTGCTAAGTTCGGCCCCTACTGAAATCTGGTAATGCGCAATTATCTAGCTCAAGGCCGATTTTCTTAACAGCGAATTTGTGTAAGCTACCGAAGCACGTTATTTCTAAACATATAATGGAATTTCTTGAGACTAAAAACATACTATGCGGTTCCCAGCATGGCTTTTGTCGTGGCTTAAGTACCGTACGCATCTGGCAGAGTTAGCAGATGACATTTTTTTCTATATGTGTGGCGAAGTTGATAGTGTTTTTATAGATATTGCAAAGGCCTGCGATATTGTTTCGCAACCTGAACCAATTAGCTCAAGCTGTCTGCTACACTAAAAACCCGTTCCTAGAGTACTGGACATCAGAGATTCTTTCCCAGCGCTCCCAGTACGTACACTTCTACTCTACAAACTCGTCTTCAGTTAATGTCTCATCTGGGGTACTCCAATGCTCTGTTCTGGGTCCTCTTCTGGTCCTCTTATACATTAATGACCTGCCATTTAACGCTTCAGTAAACTTACGCGTTTATACCAACGATTGCGTTTTGTATCGAACAGTTAAATCCCCAGTTGGTCCTGTTAGCGCTAACAATTTGTTCTCAGATTTCTGCAACTGATACGACACTTCGAACATGAATAACCAAATTTTCTAACACTGCCTGTGTGTCGTTTTCACGACGTCCAAGTCATTCCTTCGTCCCATATTTACATAATACGGTCAATTTAAGCAGATTTTGCAAATACAGGCCTCTCGGTCTCCTGCTAATACATGACGTGTCTTGGTGAAAATACATTAATGCTGTTATAATAAGGCCCTCAAGAGACTAGACTGCTAACATCGCACTTAGCGCGCGGCTACTGAAGAAACTAATCATCTGGGATACTGAACACTCATTCGCCTCATTCTCGAATACGCTTCTGTTTGAAATTCATATAAACAGTGACGTCAACAAAACAGAATCTGTGCAGAAGGCAGTGCGTTTTGTTTGTAGGAGATTCGATATGGATTTTTACACCGTTACGTTTCTGCCACAACAGGCCTCTGTACACTTGCCGTACGTCGTCACCTTGAACGTCACAAATTAATTTACACTTTAGTCAAATCTCCTCGCTTTTTTGCGGTACATAATTACCTCACATTTTCCAAACCTTTGTCTACAAGGAGCCACAATGCCTAAACATTTCACTGTATTTAAGTACAGGTCAACGTCAACATTTTTATGTACAATCTTTTTTTTTTCATACCATTGAAGCTTAGGATTCTTAGAAGCCTCTTCATAACTATATAACCACCATAACCACCAGAAACTAAACTATTAGCATATAATACATTTATACGACCAGTTCTCGAATACGGTAACACAATTTGGTTCCCTTATACACAGCAGCTTATTAACAAAATCGAAGGAGTACAGCGAAAGCCAATTAGATTTATATTTAACAAATATAGGATCACTGATTCGCCATCGCAATTGCTTAAAAAAGCCTCTATTCTTACTTTACAAAACCGCGCCAAACTTGCACGACTAAAATTACTTCACCAGTTATTACACAATGCACTAAACATAGATAGCTCGTTGTATATATCCTTAGATAAATGCAGACCTTCCCGCCATAAACACCCACAAACTCTCAAAGAATATTCTTTCCGTACCGAGTGTTTTAGATATTCATTTTTTCCACGTGCAACTACCGAATGGAACGGTTTGGATCCCCACATCACCAACAGCACATCATTGCCGAAATTTGTAACCCTTCTAGAACAACTACTACACAACACGTAAACCATTTCGAACCAAATATAACAAACCAATTACAATACTCTAACTGAAAGCCATCGTATTACTACATTATTTACCTTGTTTAACTGCATTACTACCTAGATATGCTGTGTATGACATTGTTTATCGCCTGCTACCTGTTTGTTTTTCTGTATTCATGTATTTGTACCCTTTGTATCGCCATTATTGTAGTCATTATTCAATTATATGCCCATCCTGTAAAAATCCAAATGGGGATTGACAGTATCTGAAATAAATAAATAAATAAATATTTACTTCCCGTGGTTACTTTGCTTTATACTGTAGCCTACTCCTGTAACAGACTTGCTGAGGCTGCACTTTGTAAATATAATGAAATCAAATAACTCAAAATAACAAACACTCCTTTCCTGTCCTACTAAATCCGCCAGTGTCAGAGATTCAATTGTTTCATTTGTAGTTAATAATTGATGTATCGTAATGGGCTTGTTACCATGAAAGATTAGCCCTAGAGCATCATCTACAGGAAAAAAATTGAGACCTTCTCATTTTATTACTGGCCGAGACAACAATGAGGTCCCAGAGGTCATATCAACAGGAAGGATCAGTTCAAGAGCACAAAACACGGAATTCAGAAAGGGCCCATTGGACCATAGAAAAAAAAAAGAGTGTTCCCACCTCGCCTACCGACGGGTGCCCGATGAGCGGCAAATCTGATACCGACACTCAAAGGAAATATAGCTAACTAGGAAAATACCATCTTAAAGGGGTCATGACAGCTAATATTTGAGCATGAACTGATTATTGCATTTAACTCCACTCGCGTGAAACAATAATTCCTCTAAAATGACAGCTAATATTTGAGCATGAACTGATTATTGCATTTAACTCCACTCGCGTGAAACAATAATTCCTCTAAAATTGAGGTCATTCGGTGCTGCAGATATTTCTAAAATAAATTTTGTTTTATTATTTCGAAGCCAGCTTAGTGGTCTGGCAACCAATGGCCGCTGACATCACAATGACCTATTATCCCCATGTCGTCTGCTTTTCGCGGTGTCGGCTGAACTCTTGCATCCACACTGCAGACGTTGGTCGCTGAGAGTTTTTCCTAAAAAAAAAAATATTTTATTTTCGTATTCATTTTTATATAGCAGCCTTACTTTGTGTCCTCACTGGTCCTCGGAGAACGGGACTTGATTTGGGCTTCCGTCTCGAGATTGTCGTAGAGGCCGAAATCGATGGCTTATGCTGTTTTAGTTAGGCGTACAATCAGACGCATATTATTCGTATGCTATGACAGCTTGTTTTAGCAAATAGCGCTCCCCCATATGAAAAGCAACATGTTTAATGTTTCCTTCAGCCGTGTGTGCCGCGAAAGGTGGTAGGGGTTAACGTTGTATAACGTGTTTGTTAGCATATCTTTTGTATATAACTGGCTGTATTCTGCTCGTTCGTACGGCATAAAAGCAGGCAATACCGAAAATATTCCCTTTTCGCACAAGTTGCTCCTTTATTCGTTTCCAAACTACAACAGCGCTGCAAGAAGCGTCGCGGATGCTACGTCCTCTGCCTGCGCCGAGTACCCACAAGCGTCGCCGACAGCCGGCTGCCCTCACGATTGCTCGGCGGACAGGGTCCCATCGACGTCTCTCGCTCAATGTGCACGCGCTTTGTGATGTAAGCAGTCGTCGATTTGGGGTCACTATTGCCAGAACTACACTTGACGGCCACACGCAACTGCTAAAGCTTGTGACTGCGCGCTGCGTAATTGGCGAAATTGCACACCCAAGCTCCGCGTACTCACGCTAGGCCTACTAGTCGCGGAACGGGCCGGCTGTTCGAAGCCTACAGATATTTATGGCCAAAGCCATTGCTGACGAGAAGTGGGGACATATAAAGTTTAGCTGCTTGTTTTTCTTTTTTCACATGGTTAAGCTGCAGACAAGAGCAGCTTTTTAGGCCGTTAAATCATCGGCCGCCAAAGCTCTTGCTCGGCCTCATATCTGACCAAAAGAGATTGGGTGACCATCCGCCGATCAGTTCTGTCGGTGTCGCGGGGCCAAGAACCTCACTACTTCGATAGGCGACCGCTGGTCGTACTGGCGTTGTCGCTGGTTTAATACGACAGAACGGTGTGCCGATAAGCTATATTAGGATCCTTTAGTTATCCGCGCACCCCAATGACTGTGACCATGCCGTAACTATGCCGAAGAACACATACCTTTCTCCATATCGTTTTTCTGCAGTAACATGGTCATCAAGCACTTCTGTTTGAGGGATAACCACTGCACCAATCATGCACGAAAGAAAAAGAGTCAGGTCTTTTGATACTGCAGCCTGCATTGCAGACGACGCTCCGTCGTGTATTCTCTTGTGGCGTCACACGAGCATTTCAAAATGACGGTCGCTTCCGGTGGGAGGAGCCTCCTGTTTCCGATCTCTAAGGCGCTTTTTTTCAATTATATGTGCTGTGTGCTAGGCACTAAATCTGCGAGTAGAATGACAGACTTGTACATTATTCACAGAAGTAAAAAACTGCAATACATCGAACGATCCTGTCATTATCTCTTTAAGAGTCTTAAGGACCTAATATTTTGATAGTCACAGGGGTAGTAAATATGCTAGTAAAGTTAAGGGAACGATATTCGTAGCTTTATTTATGACACCCAATAAACTACCGTTGAACAAGTTGGCCACATGACTAAATGGAAGCAATCGTTAAATTTCATAGAACTGCCGTAGTTGAAGAAAATACATTGTTTTCTATCAGACAGAACAGCCAAGAAAATGTTACTGATGCTCCACTGCTTTTTACATAAGAAAAAAAAAAGGACAAATGGCATATTTGAGAAGAAAAGGTTTCAATTGCAGTGTGGCCAACCACCGTTAATTTATGGAAAAGAACAGCATTGAAGCTCTCAGGTATCGGGACAGCATGTATTGATAATGTTTAACTAATAATTTAGCCGTCTGAAGCAGCGTTGAAAGGGAAATAATGAAACCATTATCCTACTGTATAGACACACGGAACTAAAAACGAGGTCTCTTATAATGAGTGTCGGTGTGGTGTCTCAGAGAAATGAATACACTGTAGTTAGTAGGTTTAGTTGTGGGAAGATTCAACATTCATCTAACCAAAAGCGAGTATTTTAATTTCCCGTGAGAAAATGTTATTGTACAAGTAAATGTGAGCACCTATGTGCTTGCAGGACACCAATCGGTATTCATCAATGTACTCATCAATTCATCACTATATTGCTTGATACGTAATTTGATTGTAAACTAGAAATGGGCACGATCATTTCACTTGTAGAAGTTTATAAAAACAAAACGATGTCCACCTGAAACCTTTGAACTTGGTCTGGTGGATGTCTGTCAATGTTTCAGATTAGTGTCATGGCAATGCATTAAAAAAAAAACCGTACATTACCAACTTCAGCTTCCATTTTAGGACTGTTCTAAGATGCCGTGATCATGGTTCAACTTTACGTTGGCGTCGGATGTTTATTGTTATGTAGCCTGCAGTAACCTAAAGTCTGGCAAAGGCTCGTGGTGTGTGCTAATCGAGAAGCAGCAGCATGAAAAACTACATTACCACTTGCTAGTCTTGCACATGACTGCAGCGCGGTGAAAAACGAGTACAAAGGAAAGAAAAACACACACGACACAGACAATGGCTGCACTCACAATTGATTTTACTTCACCAATGCACGTAAAATATAAAGGCTCCACCACAGACGCGCGCACAGAAAAGAAGAAAGGAAGGAAACGTGCCAAAGTCCACATAAAACATTTTCACACCGTGTGACACATGTTATCGAAAGGCAGGAAGAAGGTCATATTCTGCTTTGTAAAGGAGAATTGAAGTATCGTTTACGCGATAATCGCCCCTTTTCTTTATGTGGTAAGGTTCCAGTACACGTGCAGTCCGATCTTTGCTTTTGCCTAGAATCCCTGCAACATCAAAATGCGGCGAAAGTTCTTCGCAATACCTGCAATGCTTAACCAAGTTCACATCTCCGTTGTTCTCTAAATCTCTTTCATTGTCTCTCAATCGTTCATCGATACATCTGCCAGATTGGCCGACATAGGCTTTTCCGCACGACAGTGGAATTTCATACACCACCCCTAACTGGTACTATAAGCAGGACTTGGTATACCTTTTCCCGCATCCAGCTTTAGTAGACTTCTTACCGGAGATACGTGGGCAAAGTTGGCCGAGCTTTACCGGAGCCGAAAAAAAGTGGCACCCCAAACATGTTCGCAACTTCTGTTATGCGGGACTGTGTGCAAATAAGGGGAAACTTTCGGACGCAAGATTTGCTCGACTTCCCTCGTCTTCGTGGTCGTGTAGCGCTCGCTCTTCTTTTCCTTTTCCAGGATGGTCTCGGTAACAGCCGTCACGGCCAACTGAAAATAGCCTGTGTCCAAAGGATCGCCAAGGAGTCCACTAAAACTGGATGCGGGGAAATACATATCCAACCCATGTACAGTGTCAGTCAGGAGTGGTATATAAAATACCCTTGTCGTGCGGAAAACTTTATGTTGCACTCTCTGGCAAATGTTTCAACGATCGATTCAGGGAGCATGAAATAAATTTAGAGAACGATGAAGAAGTGAACTGGGTTAAGCATTGCAGGTCTTGCCAGGTACGCTCACCGCATTAGGACGGTGCAATGATTCCAGACAAAAGCAGAGCTCATCATCATCATTTATTGGTCAATTAAAGGTGCCAACTACATGGGGGGGGGGGGGGGATGGGAGAAAACAAGGGTCTGAATTTATAGTCATTCATAAAAAAGTTAACATAAAAACGGAAAAATTGAATAAGAATAAAAAATTAAGCAGAAAACCTGAGGTGGTTACAACAATACAAACGAAAATACGGAGCCACCAAACATAAAAAAAAACCAAGAAAAAGAAAAATTATATATGCAAAAAAAAAGGAACTTCACTTGAGTGTAAGTGCCAAAAAAAGTGAAGAACTACACAAGAACACATCAAGATGCAACACATCAAGATAATCGGATTGCTGGGAGAGGAGCGTGGGGAAAAGTGGCTATTGCAGGTTGAAATAGTCAGTTAGCAGCTGTCTAAATTTGGAAGGGGTAAATTCGATAACAGTGCTTTCGGGAAGACTGCTCCATCCTTCTGCGGCGATGGGCAGAAAAGATTTCTTGAAGGCGATAGAAGAACCATGCACACGTTGAAGGCTGTGCGAGTTAAACAATCGGCGAGACGAGCGGAAAGAAGCACGTAACAAGTGTTCGCGTAGGGATGGAAAGGTGAAATATAATTTGTGGAAAAGGCAAAGCATTGCAAGTTTTCGACTAAGCACTAAGTTTTCAAGACAGAGATCCGGTTTTAAGTTAATAATTATATAATGCTGAGCGGAGCTGTATATTGGGAAGTTATGAAGCTTGCTGCGCGATTCTGGATGGCTTCGAGCGATTGGATCAAGTAGGCCTTGGTGGGGGTCCCATATTGCTGAGGCATACTATATTTTAGGGCAGACGCAGGTTTCATATGGTAATTGTTTGAAAGAAGGAGGAGATATATTCAGTGATCTTCGAATGAAGCCAAGGGTTTTCAAAAAGCCAGCACAAATTTCGTAATGTGACCCACCAAAGTTAATTTTTTCGTTGTTTCGATATCGAGGTGCCTGTATGAGTTGGTTATTAATAGAGCCGTGAAGTTGAGGGAATACGTAAAGGAAACAATAGCGTTTATCTGAACTATGCTTACATTTACATTTAGAAACGTTTAACTGTATGAGCCAGTCGGAGCACAATTTCTGGATTTGTTTAAATCGGCTTGAAAATTTTCTGATCGTTATTGTTGGACACGCGGCGATAAATGACGCACTTGTCTTCAAAGAGGCGGACGCATGACGAAGTCTCAGATCGCAGGTCGTTGATAAAGGTTATGAACAGAAGCGGTAAAGAACTGAACCTTAGGGTACTCCAGAGATAACTTGAGTAGTTTCGGTTTCGCGTCTTGCGATGACTGCGAACTGTGAACAGTTCGCTAAAAAGCATTGAATACCGGACAAAATTAGAGGGTCGAGTGGTAGGCATGGAAGTTTACACAGGAGAGGTGGTGAGGGACCCGGTCAAATGCTTTCGAGAAATGTATCTAGATGACGTCTGTTTGAAATAAGAAAGGTAGATTTGAATAAAGATCGGTGGCAAATTCAAAACGTTTTGTTTCGCAGGAGAGGCCTGCCCTAAAACCATGCTGTTTGGGAAAGAAGGAGTTGTCGATGTGAGTCGCAATGAAATTAAAGATTATGCTCGAATAGTTTACATGAGATGCATGTTAACGAAATGGCATGATAATTCGAGGGGTCAGTACGATCTCCGGTGTTAAAAATTGGCACAACTTCCAATCGTCCGGTAATACACTGCTGTATAGGCATGTGATCTGTTTCGTTCATTTAAGCATTTTTACAAAATTGTTATCAGGACCGGGTGATAGTGGCTTGAGACTGTCAATGAATTTTCATATTCCCTCAGATGTAATGGTAACAGGTGTATTTGAAGCAAAATTTAAGCTCGGTAAATTAAAGCTATTTCCCAATGGTTAGTGAGTGAAAACAGAGGTAGAGTACAAATTCATTGCGTCGGAGCGCTCGGAAAGTGGAGCCTACGTGCCATCTTGCCTCCTTAAGGATATAATGTAGAAACTGTTTTTACCTTGGCATTAGCAGATTCTTCAAAACTTCTTGGGGTTATCGCGCAATATACCTAGACGATGCTTATTGTAAAATGTTTTTTGGATGACCTTAATAGCGGACTGTATTGGCGAAGGCATCGAAAATATTTGTCCCATTTAGTAGGTGATCCCTAGTTTTTGGCATATAAAAAAGGCGTTTCTTTTACGCGATAGTTTCCTTAATGAATTAAAATGGCATGGTTGTAGCGGCATCCCCGTGGATGAAATGTGACATAGGTACCAATATGCGATAGGATTGTGTTTAAAAAGGCACCAATTTTTATTCACAGATCTTTTAGGCACGGACAGGCGAGAAGTGGTAAGAAATTGTTCGAGATCAAAGTTTATACTGGTGAAGTCAGCCTTACCGTAATCACGGATGTATTTAATGGATGACTGGCGGGTGGAGAGGAAAATCGTTAGGTTAAAAACAACAAGAAACAATGATAGCAGACCCGGGGAAGATGAAAGGTATTGGATTAGTTCAGGAGTGGAAACAAGATTAGGATCTAGAATATTAGCGCAACGGGTCGGTTCATTAAATGCTTAGAAAAGTTTGAAGATAAGAATCAGTTCTAGAAAACCTTTGGACTATCGTGACGACGTAGTCAGAGCTTCCCGGTCGATGTCCGGGAAGTTAGATTGCGGCAAAGCATTAAGTTGGCATGAGGAAATCGGGATTACAAGCCTTGAAGAGCATAGCGAAGGTCCGTAATGTGTAATTATTATACTGGTACAGGAAGGAAGACGTCTTAAGACATTATTTCACTATTGCCGTTTATCTCTACTAGAGCGCATAACAGAGTTGTCATTACAAGAGTAATAATGCCTAATGCCACATCCCTAGCGACCTACTCTATCTCGCCAGTAGAAATGAAACGACTGGTTGTCGTGCAGCAGTTCTGTATCTTGGATATCAAATGTTAGCCATTATATAATAAACAATGCCATGTCAAGGGTATTGTCCTCAAGAACGGCTTCAACTATTTTTTTTTGGCAGGTGGCTTCATATATACCTCAGCAACACGGAAATTCTCTGTTTATTTGCAGCTGGGCGCAAGCATTTAGACGGCTGGGCCTATGGTAAAGGCAGAAAGCACGGCGCGCCTCTGTTAACCGCTATGATTTTAGTTCTACAGCTCAGTCCGTTTCGGCCCAGTAAGTGAATACTTTTTTGCCGATGACTAGCTTGTCAAAGCGGATCTTAAAAGATACGTTAATTTGTTGGCCACCGGGAAAAATGTTTTCCCAGCTTCTCAACCTTTGGCTGAATAATCCTCACGGACTGAGAATGCAATTTCTCTAAATTTGTGAACTGCGGCAGGAAGTCTTGGTTTATCGTTAAAATGTGCAAGTTTGACAGTGATTCGACGGTTTATGTCTGGCCGGAAACGGCCCTCTGTTTGCACGCTTAATATTTGGATTACAGATTATTATATCTAGGTGTGCACAGCAAGAGGAAACAATGTGCGCCTCTGACTGACCCCAACTTTTGGTGGTTTCCTCCTGAATTCTAAGGAACAACAGTTTGAGCGGCGCAAGCGGTTTTCAGCATCATCGTACTAGTTAGTCAGTGCTCTAATGTCTGAAGAAATCTTGGTCAAGTAGGCTTTAGTATTGCATGCAGCTACACTTGCTGGGCTAGTTCCGGCTGCTTCCTCCAGTATTCCGACGCGCGCTGAAAGAGGATACACTGTGTCCTCAATATTTGCTTGGTCGGATCGAATCAATGCAAGCACAGCAAGTACAGCTTCCTGGGCGGAATCAAAACGGAATATTGCTTCGGAGATTGACTGTAAATACGGTGGTACATTGTCGTTGTGCGGTTCTGGGTTTAGTTCAACGTCTCCAGACAAATAAGGTGGGCGTTGATGTAGGGAAAACAAACAATACACGGTATACTTTTGCAACAGTCAATGGCGTTCTTGGGGAGCGACACAGCTAGCAAGAATTGATTACTAAAGCAACCGCAGGCGGAATCAGGCAGATAACTAACCTGCAGCAAATTAAAAAAAAGGGCATCTGTATGACGAGTCACGATGGGGTGGCGTGCCCTCACTGCACGTTAACTAGTGGAAGCCCACCATGTAAATAAAAGAGGCAATTATTACGTAAGCGGTACTTCAGTTCACAAGTAAAAAGCAGAATATGGCATTTTCTCTGCCACTCGACAACATGCGTCACACGGTGTGAAAATGCTTCGTGTCGACGGTGGCACGAGTCCTTCCTTTCTTCTTTTCTGTGCGCGCATCTGCGGCGGAACCTTTGTGTTTCCCACGTGTCGGCGAAATAAAATCAGTTTTGTGTGCTGTGATTGTCCGTGCCGTGTGTGTGTTTCATTCCTTTATGTCGTCTTTCATTCGCACTGTAATTCTGTGGAACCAAAGTAACAGACTTGCTCAAAAGCTCGTTTTACTAAAGCACGTGCTAGTCGTTTGATGTAAAATCTCATTTGCACGGTGGAAATCCGGAATCATGGGATAATGCTCATTTATCGCTACAGTGGCAAACAGCCTCGAAGCGATGGCCGAAGAAACTTTCCGGCTAGATAGAAATGCCACAAAAGAGTGTTCTGCGATTGAGTAATCTGCATTGATGTGTTTTAAGGCATCATAACTTGGGTCAACGTTTTATTTGAAAAGTTGCTTCAGATCAGCTGGTGTAGAGAGCTACTGATTTGTCCTAATGTAAAAAAGAGCACACCGACCAATTTCGGCACATTTCTAACACTGTGGAGCGTGCAACCCGTAAGCACTTCATTGTGTTCTACAATGCTTATTTCGGCAGGCAGAATAGGCACATTGACCCACATTGCACACTTTTACTAGATAACTATGCCAGTTCCTAGTGATCTCAGAAGTGCAGCGAAAGTGTTTAGTCACGAAGGCAAGCTGATGCTCAGCATTCCCGCCTCCTATTTTTTATTATGTCAGTATTGAGCGGCGCTCGAGAGTGCTTGAGAGAGTGCTTTAAGGATTAAGTCGAGGATACTGCCTAATTCGCGGTTGCAAATTGCCGAACGGTTGTCAGCGCTGCGTCCATGATGCCATTCTTCTTTTTCATTCGCTGCAAAATCTCCTGCTTTGGTACTGGAAACAAAGCAACTTCCACCGGTTGTGTTTCGGCGCGAGTGAGTTCTAAAGTCGTGGCTTTGCACTGTTTCAGCAAGCTTGTTGTACAGCTATTTCGTACAGGCTACCGAGAGAAAATCCTGCGCTCGAGTGAAAACTCTGTCGCATATATAAGAGAACCTAACTCGTCGCTTCCATTGTGGTGAATTTTGTAGTTTTGGTTCCGCTGTTGAATGTCATATTAGTTGTGAACTTTGTGCAGTTTTTTTCGTATCTTCCATAAATGCGCCTAAAATCTGTGACCGGATTGTGTTACAAAAGAAGTGATATTTCCTGATCCTGGCACATTTATATCAGCGTATGAAGCGTGGGAATGGTAGTTCGGTAAAGTTTTATCATCGCATAAATAGAGTTATGCCAGTTGAGTAAGCGGAAGATTACAAATGCGTTAAAGTTTTAGCATGCATCTACCACGCACAACGTAGTAAATTCTCTATTGAGAGGCTCTAGCCCTAAGGTTTGATTGCAACAGGAATAGCGTTCTACGTAGCAATAGATTATAAAGCTAATAAAAAAATTAATCAGTCTTAAACACGAGCAGTGTAGAAAATCCAGCAAAATGCGTTGCGGGGCTAGTTGGTTCATGCTCGTAAACTTATGCAAAGCGCAACTGAGACACCACAATCAGACAAGAGAGAGAGAGAAAGAGAGCGAGAGAGAGCGAGTAAACTTTAATTATTTAACGGAAGGACAGGGCGCAATCAGACAAGAGAGACAGGACAGGGCGCTGTCCCTGTCCTGTTTACTCTCTCTCTCTCTTGTCTGATTCTGGTGTCTCCGTCGCGCTTTACATAAGTTTACCAGTGTATAAAAATACAAAATGTTGACAGTTTTCTCTACACAGTTTTTTTCTTTACTTTTTAATATTTTGTCCATAAGGCTCATGGCCAAAGCGCTCCAGGTAGTAAAATATTTTGCCTCCTAAAAACAGCTTTATGTGGACCATTTATACACCTGCGAAAATGTGGAGACACCACACGAACCGCTGCGGTTACTGTTTTTTTTCTGTAGAAAAGACATGCTCGACAAAGTGCTCCGGAAAAATAAACAGTACATTTAAAAAGATACCCTACGCATCTCCCTGAAACATGCACTCCACCGACAGAAAAAGCTGCCGTGCAGTTCCGTCAAAGTTCGTGGTCTCTCTACTTTTGCTCAGGGGGGTACATGTGCAGGAGTTTCCATTGCGGTAAGATGTAGCCAGTAAATATGTTTACGGTTTAGGGTAGTGTGAGAATAATAATAATTAGAAGCATTTTATGCACTGAAAACGTCCAATAAATCTAAGGAAGCATGCATTCGTGTGCATAGCATACTGTCCGTCCACCGTTTTTATGCGCTATACGTTCGCAAGATGTCTACAGTGTGGACAAGGTATAGATTAAGATCCCTACACACAGGTGACGAAGTGCATATTGTTAGTTAAGAAAGCTACTCCACGCGGTAAGAGTCACTTCGTACACGTTTTCCTTGAATATATTCAATGCGGCACAGAAACCTGTGTGCCTGGCAGGCGGCGACGACAAGCGCTCTTGCAGAAACAGGCTGACTGCGGAGGGCTGCACGACTAAGCTGACCGTTGCACAGCCGAATCCAAGATAACTTAGACAATGAGCGTGAGAAAGCCTAAAGAAGTTCTTCGAAGGGGGGAAGGGAGGGGGGCACAATGCCAAATAACTAGCATGAATAATGGTCGGGCTTTCTTTACTCAAACGCGGTTATTCTTTATTGTAGTTGGAGCTCTTATTCGGCATGGGCAATAACGCAATTATTCCTTTATGCATAAAAGACCCCTTCAGTTAGGGCTGCATTCATCCCCCCGTGCCTTCCTTGTAGCACACTGTTTTGTACAGTCTAATAATGGAGCTTGAGATTCTCATCGTTTCTCTACTTTGGCTTACAGGTAGGCGGACTAGATAAGATCTTCATTTTGCATGATTTTGGTCATGAAGCCGGCTTCTTTTCTCTGGATTCTAATGCTTTTTTTTCTCTAATCCATGTCCCCCGCTGTGTGTATGGCTATTGCATAAGCATTCGGGAATATCTGAAAGAATGACTTGTTTTGCATGCGTCAGGAGTTCTCAGTACTTAAAATGAATGTTAATATCTTAGGAAGCTGTGGTGATTAATATATTCCAGTTAAACCTACGAAAAACAGTTTTTTGGCTGAATATATTTTATTCACCTCCTAAATTGGTAGCGATTTTAATCGATCTCTATTTAAGCACTCCTGACAAAGTCCGATAATGAGAACCTTTATTCCAGTAGTAAGCCAATAAGAACACACCGTAGCAGGATATGTCCTCTGCTTCATTGCGCACGTTTCTCAGCTGCTTCTAGCGGCCTATTAGGTACAATAAGCGCCACAGTGTTCCTTATCATGCTAGTCTTGTGGAGAACTTCGTACTGACGTGTTCGAGAGATAATTCAAGACCGGTATTTTATCTCCGATCACAGTTAAACAGACATTTTTGATGTCCAACCATTTATTGAAATTTTAGAATCGGGGAATTTAATTTCGAGTATTACAAGGCAAAACATACTAAGATTTAATGCGTATGTCCAATTACAGCAGTGAGGACAAGACAAGGCTGATCGCATTCACCTGCCGAGCGGTTTATGGTATAACTACAGGAACGGCAACAGATCGATGTTAGTTGGCGTTCATACATTTCCTATATGGCATAAAATAATGTCATACTGACTGTGCTACTCGTTATGGACGGCTGTATTACTATAGCTCGCAAGAGAAAACCATTGCCGCCCCAGTATTGCTAAGGCCAGTAAGCAAAGATAAAGCAAATATTTTAAGCAATACTAAACGAGCAAAGGCAAGCAAAGCTGAACAGAGGCAAAAAGAGCTGAGAAAAATAATCAAGAAGCCCCATTTTCTTCCTGCATAGGAGGAATCTGGAATTTTGTTAGATTGGACGACACAACCAGTCATGATGTATATCAGAGGGTATGCAACTGGAGGCCGGAAAAGCGTGCGGATTAGATGAAATTTCAATGTCATTATTGAAACACAATATTTAATTTCTATCGCCGACTTTAGTTTCATTATTTAACAAGTTCTTCCTTAGTGCCACATACCCGGATGCATTGAAGGAAGCAAAAGTCGTTCCCGTATACAAAAATAAAACATTTGATCATCTAAGCATTTACTGACCAATTTTTGTATTGAGTTGTTATAACTCACTTTTCGAGGCACTTTTTATTAAACCTATTAATAGGTTTTGGAAGAAATATGCCATTTTTAACACTGAGGAACATCGCTATCAGCTGTCAGGATCTACCAGGGCTGCAATTTTTTTCCTATCCAAACTCACTAATGGCGAACTTAATACCAGTTTTGTAGCAGTAGGCGTGTTCTTATACATAGAAAAAGCTTTCGACTCTGTACACCGTACATTTCTGTCCTAAAACTTGAAAAATTTGGTTTGAGAGGTTTGGCCTTGCAGCTCCTCAGATGTTATTTATGCGATCCTTTTCAAAGGGTCTAAAGGAGCGTCAATGTTTCTGATATGCTAATGGTGCCCGTGGGCTTTCCGCATGGCTCGGTTCTGAGATATATTCTTTTTGCCCTTCATGTGAACGACCTTCCTGTATAAGTACAGAAACCACATGTCATCATGTGTGCGGGTGACACAGCTATGGTAGTTAAAGCCAGATTATTTCGAGATGGGGCGATCGTGCTCAATAAAAAAACTTTAGTGCAATAAAACCTGATTTTAACCTAACAGTCTATTGCAGAACACTGAACAAACGAAATATATTACTTTTATTTTTCTGCATAAGCCCGCGTACAATCACCTTGCAGTTTGCATATTGGAGCAGATGAGTAGCTGCAGATTCACACAATTTCTTACTGAGGAGTGATACTGGATAATGATTTCAACTGGCACCAGCACATTGATGCCACGTGTAAAAAGTTGTCATTATCTTGCAAAACATTAGCGAAAGCATGTAAATATTTTCAGGCTATATACGCTAAAAACGTTATATTGTCGTTAATTTGGGCGGCTTGGTAATCGTCGTCGTCTCTGGGTTGTTCGGCGTCGGCGAATCGGCTTGCGTCGTTGGAGGGTCTTGTACTTTTCGTAGTCGAGCAGCCACACCTCCGGAGGCTGCTGTGTCTAGTTTACCAGATTTTAGTTTCTCCTACGGGAATTTTTAGATGAGTTCTGTGGCTTGGAGGAATCGTAGCGGCGGGGCAAAGGTAATCGGTGGCACTGGACTGATTCCGGGTTAGAAAGGTAGTCGGCAATCTCTTGTGGGTGCTCTCCTGGCTGTGGACAGCAAGCACCATCTCTTTGTACGGGCAGTGACGCCAGACATGCCCATCTTCGCCACAATGGTAGCACAACGGCTGGTAGTCCGCGGTCTGCCAGATGTCAGTTCGGCGGTGTCTGGATCGCTGGAGGAAAGTCGACTGGGAAGTTGGAACTTGGGGAGCGGCCGGCACAAGCGCTTCGTAATGTGGTGTTGCAGGCGGCAGAAAACGGCTTGCGACTGCGGCGTAACTCATTGTAGGTGATTGTGGAGGGCTTACAAGAAGCGGCGTGGAACCCAAAGCTTGTTGAACTTCTTCGCGAACAACATAGGTGACCGATGAAACTTGCGGCTGCGCCGGCGTAAGGAGGAGTTTCGCATGCTCTTCGCGCATAATGGCTCGAATGGTCTCACGCAGTGAGTCTCCTGATGACACAGTGGATCTGTCAGTACATGTGGACAGCATCGACACAGTCGTGCACTGCTTTTCATTCTTCGTACAACACGCAACAACAACGAAGCCTTGCATTGGAGGGCTCCGGAAAGTTCGACCACCTGGGCTTCTTTAAGGGGGACTCACACGGGAGAATGAATGAATGAAAACTTTAGCCGTGCCCGCATGTCGAGCGCTCTTTCAATGGAAGTAGCTGCTGAGACAAAAGCATCTACGGTTACTGGCGGACTGCGAACGAGGCCAGCCAAGAGCTGTTCTTTCACACCTCTCATCAATAATCGCACTTTCCGCTTTTCCGACATGTTTGGATCTGCATGGCGGAACAAGAGCTTCATCTCCTCCGCGTACACCATCCCTCTTTCGTTCGGATGCTGGATGATATTCTCAAATAGAATATCGGCCTTTTCTTTACGGAATGTGCTAATAAATGCCTGCAGAAATTCTACTTTGAACGTATGCAGTGTTTGCAGGCGAAATTCATGATTAACGTACCAGGGCCTCGCCGAGTCCTACAGGGCAAAGTAGACATGGCGCATCTGCGCGTTTGTGTCCCAGGCGTTAACGGTGGCCACCAGGTCGAAATGGCCCAGCCAGTCCTCAGCGTTTTCATGGGGGAGACCATCAAATCGAGGGGGGTCTCATTGGTGAAGCAGGACATTAGCAGCTATCTGTTGACTGTTCATAGTGATAGTCTGTGCGATTGTAGACCGCAGATGAGGATGCGGACTGAATTCGGGAGATCGGCCACGTAGTCCCCGGCTGCCCTGGTGAACAGGCGTTTCTACTCTGGGAGTGCGCCCTTGGCTCCAGTCGCGGCTTGAAAGGGGCGTCTGGTACATGAAAGATCAACCCAGCACCTCCACCAGGCGTCACGTTTGCACAAAGGCATGTGAGGGCCTTATAGTCGGCAACACAAAAAGCCCGGTAACACCCCGCCGGGGTGGCGCAGTGGTTACGGCGCTCGACTACTGTTCCCAAGAACGCGGGATCGAATCCCGGCCTTGGCGGCCGCTTTTCGGTGGAGGCGAAAGGCAAGGCGCCTGTGTGCTGTGCGATGTCAGTGCACGTTAAAGAACCCCAGGTGTTCGAAATTTCTGGAGTCCTCCACTACGGCGTCTCTCATAGCCTGAGTTGCTTTGGGACGTTAAACCCCACAAACCAACCAACCAAAAAGCCCGGTATTGGCGAAGTCCAGGGACGTACGGCCTGAGCGCGGGAGGGCAACTTCATCGTCTTCTGCTTCTCTTCCTTGTCTTCATCCCACTGGCATCAATATTACAATTTGGTTCAATCGCAGCTGTCATACTCTATTGCGGCCTGTGGCCTTGCATACCCATCGTATATTGATACTGTGATGAGGTTCCAGAAAAAATGTTGTTAGGCTGATCAACTTCGTCGCACCTCGAACTCTATTGCTACCTTCAGTTAAGCAAAATAACCTTGTGTCACTAACATGAGAGACTATCGGTGAGCAAGTTTTCTTAGCAACGTTATTTACAACCCTATAATCTTTCCTTTAGTTTCATACAAGTACAATTTGTTTAGTTCTCGTTCAGTCACACATGGGATGCACTTATTTTCAGTATATAACAATCAGTACGACCATCGATGTTTCTGTTTTTCTGGTGTTAAAATTTAGAATGTTATCCCGTGCTCAATTATATGTTAACTTAATACATTTAGAGCATTGAAGAATTATTTCCTTAATACAGAACTGCCTACATAAATTTACTGTATTTGTATCCTTAACTTGTGGCGTGTTATATTATTGTTATTCTATTGAACGTGATAATCTCAATGTAGAATAACCTTTATTTTTTACTTACGTATATTTTTGTCATAAGATAGCATGTCAGTTTTTATAATGTTGTTTTTCCATAGCAGCTATTCCAGTCCGCACGGATAAATATGGATTTTTTTCTTCCTAAACCGTCAGTAGACTTGTATCCAATTGTGATATCCACTACTAGCTTCTGACTAAGGATCCTCTAGTGTCTATGTAATCAGTAAAGTGTTTTGAAAAATAAAAGAAGAAAGGAAACACAAAATAAGGCTTAACAAGAATGACATAGCTAAGTAAAAATAACCCGAGCATAAGGACGATACTACAGCTCAACAAGGGGCAAACGCGCTGGCGCATCTAATTCGCATTCGGTCTAGCATCTCCCCTTTATTCTACGAAGTTATGACTTTTTGCAGCGTTAGCTATTAAAGGGCGCACACCAGTCATCGCGGCGACCACTAGGTGTCGTCAACGTGAGGCATTTGTGAATACTGGACAGCGGCAGAGGTGCGGCGGCGGAGCTCATGTTGAGACGGGAAATGGTTCATTATCATATCATCATCATCAGCCTGACTATACCCACTGCCGGGCGAAGGCCTCTCCCAGATTTCTCCACTTAACCCGGTTCTGTGCTAGCTGCATCCACTTGATCCCTGCGAACTTCTTAACCTCATCCGCCCACCTAACTTTCTGCCGCCCCTTGCTACGCTTTCTTTCCCTTGGAATCCAGTTTGTTACCCTAAGCGACCATCGGTTATGCTCTCTTCGCACTACATGTCCTGCCCATGGCCATTTCTTCTTCTTAATTTCCACTAGAATGTCAGTAACTTGAGTTATTTCTCTGACCCACACTGCACGCTTCCTATCTCTTAATGTTACCCCTACCATGTTTCGTTCCATAGCCCTCTGAGTTGTCCACAACTTAAGTAGAACCCTCTTGGTTAGCCTCCACGTTTCAGCCACATAGGTGAGTACAGGTAAGATGAAACTGTTGTATACTTTCCTCTTGAGCGATACAGGTAAGCTGCTAGTCACAATCTGCGAGTGCTTGCCAAATGCGCTCCATCCCAATCTTATTCTTCTTGTTATTTCACTGTCATGGTCCGGATCTGCAGTTACCGCCTGTCCTAAGTAGGCATATTCGCCTACTACTTTCAGTGCTTCGCTACCTAACGTAACTGCTGTTCCTTCCCTAGGCTTTTGAACATTACCTTAGTCTTCTGCATATTTATTTTTAAGTCTACCTTTCTACTTTTCCAGTCTAGGTCATCAATCATTATCTGCAGTTCATCCCCCGAGTTACTTAGAAAGGAAATGTCATCAGCAAATCGCATATTACCGAGGTATTCTCAATCTACCCTTATTCCTAACTGCTCCCATTCCAAGTCTCTGAATACTCCCTCTAAGCAAGCTGTGAAAAGTACTGGGGAGATCGTATCTCCTTGCCTAACACGTTTCTTTATGGAAATTTTGTTACTTTCTTTATGCAGAACTATGGTTGGGTAACAAGAAGCAAAAGAAAGTGTAAAGCAGGTGCAGAGGGTGGTTGGGTGCAAGGAGGGAACAGGTGGCGAGTTAAGTGGCAGGAAAACAAACGAAAAAAAGAAAATAAGGTGCCCCTGAAAAAAGCAATGCGGCAGGTGCGATGGAAGGCGCCACAACAAAATAACAGACAGACGCTTTTAAAGAGCCACCCATAATAAACCTAAGCTATGAGGGGACAGAAAGTTCAGGAGCCGTGCTAAAAGCAGCGATATAGACGCAGAGGAGGCAAGGAAAAGTCACAGCTAGGACGCTTAAACTTGAACAAGCCGAGAGTGGGGCTACGACCTTCACAAACGATTGCGCCTTCACAAGGGAAGGCACATGGCGGCAATGAGCCAAATGAGCAAGCACCCGACTTGAATAGAGAGCGCTGATTATCAGCTATATCATCGGTACAATCGCTGTTTACGGCTTCACATATTTCATGTGTTAAATCATCGGCCAATACAAATTCCTTATATGCTTTTTAGTTCTAGCACCTGAAAAAAATGTTAGTTGTAGAAACGAAATATATTCACAAAAGGCCGTATGGCACGCCACAATTGCTTCGGTGCTCGACTGCATGTAAGATGGTTATATTCTCTGTGCTGGCCTATGCACAACTGCTCAAACATTCGCAGGTTCTTGCCTTCCTTAGGCGGAGTTCTACTAGTCGGCGCAGCTTAAAATTTTCTGTCTGGGTGCGCAGAAACAGTTGCTTACGGGTCATAATTATGCAGAGGCGGCTAAATCCTCAGAATTGAAGGGTATGTGTACGACTCGAGTATAAGCTTTTTCAGAGAACAGTTAAGAATTCCCTGCTTTGCGTTGTGACACTTTGTTTAGAATAAAGCGGGCGGCTAAAGGGAAAAAAAAAATATCCGATTAAAACAATTTGCATTAGGAATGATTTAAGACTGACCGGTTTTAATAAAGATGTTAACTATGCAGCCAACAAAAGAACGAACCAGCATGCTACGCACTATTAAAGTTGGGGCGAAACACGCTCTGTCCCTGAAAGCGAGATTGCACGAGTCGTTTCGCCTAAAATGATAATAGGACTCGCGATTTCTAGACAGATGGTTCGACCTTCTTTTGCTTGACGTGTAGCGTCCCATTGAACAAAAGCACCAACGATAGTCTGCGCACAGCTCATGACCTGCTATAGGCAAAGCCGTAGAATTTATAACATACAATTTTGCTTCACATGTAGGCGTCAGAACCTCCGGCAGCACTTAATGATTTCAGTGTCTGGTGTATTTAGTACCAGAAACCGAGTAAGTGACTTCTACTGCTCATTCTGCAGCCATTTTTGTCACATCGAATCTCAGGAACAAGGCATGTTATGAAACAGCTCTTCTTGAAATTGAGGATTTCTTTATTTCAATTACTAATTAGTTTAAGCATGTTTGCTAATATGCTAGGTTTATTGCACAGTGTTGTTTTGTCAGCCTGTAGTAAAATTTGTTTTCCTTCTGCAAGTGCTTCGGGGCCGTGCATAAGTACCAGTGTAATAGTGGTGACTAAAGAAGTGTTTTCTCACTTTTACTTTAGGAGTTCGTGGTGTCCCGAAAGAAATCAGCATTGTTCTTCGTTTCCTTTCTTTGCGAAAGAAAGAAAAATCTGTGCTCCGTGATTGCCCGCTAAGACAACGGAATTATGCCCCCGGGAATTTATTTTCCTTCCATTCATCTAGCAAGTCACAACGCTTGGTTTTTGGCCCTCGAAAAGTTTTTCGATGTGCATACATTGTGATCTTTTTGGCTGCAGTCTGCAACAGAAGTAATTCGCCATTATGGGTACGAATAAAGGGCTTACAAGGGCTACACAAAGAGCAGCTACGGTTTTTTTTTTTACATTGGAGTGTCTGACAAAATTTTACGGTAGACTTTCCTCTCCTTCCTGATGCGTTCTACCAAATTCGGAAGCCGTGCGAATGCTTGACTAAATTTTAAAATGTGCCGTTTTTGCGGCCTTAGTTCAGTGGATTTCTGCGGACAACACTGCATTTGCTGCGTCACAAATATTTTGCTCAGAATACTGCGCGGTTTCAGCGTGAAGGAAAAATTTTGAGGCGTGCATATTTGGCTATATCTTAGCGATATCATAAACTGCCTCGTAAATTTCAGTCCCAGTTTCTGCCATTCAACGCGCTTATTATCGTTTTCATGTGACGCCATCGATCCATCAGTTGATACGTCATTGCGGGCCATGAAACTAGTTTAGTTTTCGATTTGGTGTTTTATCTTTTTTTAAGCAGATCAACATAAAATGAAATAAATGTTTCTGCTCGGAGACAGGAAGTACCGAGGCAATGCGATGCAATCAATTAGTAAAAATGATGAAAGAAAAAAACTTCAATACCGAAATTGTCTTTTAATAGCCCCGTGGGAAATTTGTTAAAAAAAAACGAGGGCGCGGACCGCAAAGCAAAACTGCAAAACTGAAAAAAAAGCCGGCAGTGTTTTTCGTAGTGCTCGCGAAATGGTCATTAGAAAATTATAGGGACATTTGTGCTGCGCCAAGTGTACGATGCGGTAGAGTATCACATACACGCATGATGTATCTGACTGTCTAAGGTTTTGTTATTTTCGTTGTTTTTAATTTTTGTTTTTGAAATATTTAACTGTTTATTTTTTTATACATCGATACTCGGCATTAGTAACACTGACATTCTAATATCAGCTCTTCGACACTTTTTAACCCTCTCTTTCATTGTTTGTGGTTTTCTTTTCCTTAGTTCGTCAATTATACAGTTATAATAAATGATTTTATTAACTCGCTATCACCTATCACACACCAATCAATTCCCAATCACTACAATAAAAATTGAAAATATACAATTTTATACGCAACCCCCGAATATTTCCGACAAACGTGCCAACTGCGCCGACGGCTTTTCGACCGAATGAGTTGTGTCAGCTATCCCCTAATATTTAACTGATAGGAGGAGAAATACGCGGTTGTTATGAAGCAGCCGAATTATGCAAATAGCAAGTCGATCATCCGCGTTCCATCAATAGAAGCATCCAGGCCCATCGGCGACTGAGGCTACCACCATGTCACACTATAACAACCAGTCACACCGAATTTCGGGACTGGTTGGCGTTGCTTATCTCAAGAAAACCGAGCTTCTAAGCCAGAGAACATGTTTAATTATGAGACTTCCTCTTACTTCTATCTCGACTGATCTGGGCTAATTCCTCCTTCTGCCGTGATGAAAGAAAAGCGGAGAGATCAGGGAATCAGCGCTAATCGGACGTGCTTACTCGCACTTGCAATATACCCCCTGTTTGTGCGGTGTGGGCTGCGACAAACGCTTTTAAATATCACGTGAATGTAAATTACATTGCGTACTGCAGTGGTATTTCAAGTATATAACATATTATTGGGTATGCAAACCAAATGGGAAACATCACAGCAGCAGTATTTTGCATACATAGGTACCATGCACAGTCCATTTGCTTTACTTTTGGACTCTGTGCTCGCACCTGCCATCGCGAGGTGTGTTCAAGACTCTAGTCATTTTATTTGAGGGATAAAGTAACAACGCAAAACTGAGATGGAACGCATGTTATGACTAATTCAGGACAGCGCTTGTCCTGCGTCGGTCTCACGTGTGTTTTGTCTCAGTGTTTGCGTTGTTCCTTTATCCCTCAAATATTATGCACCACCTAGCCCAAATGAACGTTCTCTTAAACAGTCTAGCCTTGAGGCGGAAGTTCACTTTTAAACAATTTTTGCGAAAACTCCAAACAAACGTAAAGGGGCAAGAGCTACGCATACTTGCGGCCGCCTCGTTTGACAGCCTACATCCATCGTTTTGCTGTGGCGCCTATAGATGGAGCTTCAATGCTCTCAAAATTTATCCTAGAAGATGACACATGTGCAGTTTTATGGTAAATCTGTAGAAAGAATTGAACATTTCATACTAGAATATAATGGTAGTCATATGCACATCGATGCAGGTGCAGTCACTGTTCCTGAGGTCCTATATAGAGGTTTGATATTAGCGGTCGCGTGAGTATGGATCTTCGGTGCAAGTTGAGACAAAATGATTGGAATATTGGTGCCTGAAAAGCTGACAGGTGACATACGGTTATAAGTAGGAGGGGCCTGTTAGATTTAAAAGATACAAGTTTATAAAGTAAGTTTTTTTCGGCATAAAGGAAAGCAAATAATGTAGTGACATTTGAATGTGAGTTTAGTATTTATCTGCCCATTTTTCTCCCAAGACCAATCATTTCTGTCACTATTGGACGAGCTGACTCAATGTTACTCTGCAGACATCTTAATTTTTATAGTGCAGGAATTGCTTGACTTCAGCAACTACCTCCGTGTTGTAACGGAGATGTTACCCACGCAGTGTTTTTATGTGGGCGGAGGTGGGGAAAACATTTACTGGTATGCAGGCCAAAATTAAATAAAATTATATGCAGCGTCATGGGAAGCCTTTGGGATCTGGGCTGCTGCTTCCAGGCCGTGCCTTGTAGCAACTTCTGCCCAAGTTTCCAGCCGAACTCGAACATCCAGCTCGGTGCTAAACAAAGCAGTCTTCCATTGCTGCGGACGGTGGATTAATCTTACTCGGTAGCATCCAAGTTACTTGATGCGAAAGGCCTCGACTAACGGAACGTTTTTCTTCACAGATTGTACTGAAGTGTGTGTTATCAAGTCGAAACCAAACGTACAATTAAAGGACAACACAATAAGCGCAATTAATGATGTTGAACAGTAACTCTTAATGAACTATAAAGGCGTATAGGTGGAGTTTGAGCAAATATTACACAATACAGTAGCTATTTCGTGCAACGGACTCCATAATGCGAGGGAGATGAAGAAGTAGCTGATGTGACAAAAATGTGGTTCATTCAAGTCTGCTTTTGTTGGTATGGCGCGACAGTTTTACTCGTTAATCTGTGTTTTCATTTGCCCACGAACACGAAAATTTTCGTCTTTTACAACCAGGATCACTGGGTAAATGGCTCCATGTAAACAAAAAAACGTTTTTACATCCGCTTGCGGTCGACCCCAGCTGTGCACTGCTGCCTCGCCCGCAGCGAACTTCCACTGATCAAGAGGTGCATGGCAGTGATTTCTGCTCGAACCAGTGTATTTCGGGATTATTCGGGCGCGACCGACATCGCATATGCTGACAAAGCCGCCGCCGTCGATGCTGGGTTTTCTGCAATACCTTACGTGCTCGCGTTACATTAAGGAAAGTGTCATTACCGAGGGAAGTCATAGGAGTTTGACATGACAGAGCATCCTTGAAAAGATATGCCACTCTTTAATCAGCGAATAAATGCGAGGTGGAAGCTACGAAAAAAGCAACTGGGCATCCTTTGGACTGTAGATTCCAATGTCAGGTCAGTGATCATATGTAAAACTTATCCATGACAATCTCGCGTTGCTAAAGGCATGAAAACGGGGATCTCAAGGCAATTCAGCTGGCAAAAACACATGTGAGCAAACTTGCAGTGTACAGTAATTCAGCAGATGCTGGCATCAGTCTGAAAGAGGCCAAACCTAAGTCATTACAAATGCGACTGAACACGACTCCCATTCCTGCTCCCAAAGCCATTATTGTAAGCTTCTAGGTGACCCTGCAGGCCTTATCGTGGTAATAAATAGGAAAAGTAATTTTCCTGCTACTCGCATCAACCATTTTTAGCACAGTGGTGGGATGCATAGGCTGCAAGTACAGTGATTATAAGAACATGGTGGTGTATGCCAACACATGCTGTCAATGTGGGTTGCGTTAAGGGTCGCGAAGTTTGCCTCCTAATTATAGTCAGTGAAGAATGGCGTGACCTGGCGAGATCCCTAGTCGGAGGTAGACATTGTGCGAGCAATTTTCCGGAGGCCTGCAGAGAAAACGAAGGTGATCAAGCTTATTCAACGAAACAATCGAAGCAGATTGACGTGTAGTTTCCAGCTGTATTGTCATGCCGTTTTTGTGATTGATGTTATGGCATTTACCGAGACAGACTGCCTGAAAGTAATCTCAAAGGTAATTACTAAGCAATTCTGCGGGTTCTGAAGGTAGGTTTATTGTAACGTTGTTCAAAGAACACACCACCACATCCCACCTGTCAAATGTTTGAATAAAGTTTGGCCATGGTTGTCGGCCTCAACATGTCATCCTGAGGGTTTCGCAATCTGTCCTTCAAAGGTTGGAGCGGGGATGTTTTACACATGCATTGTCTCTTGTCCTCCGGCGCTTGGTGAACAATCTGCTCAGCAGAGGCTTCTCTATACGTTTTCAATGCCTCATCATGATCCAGACTATAACCACTGCAGGGCAAAGATCTTTTCTGTATTCCTCCATTTAACCTGGTAATATGCTGCTGCATGTACTTGAACCTTGCAAACTTCCTAACCTGATTCTTCCATCTATCTTTCCGCCGTCCCATTCCAATCAACTGATGTATTCCAATGGTTACGCTCGCACATAGCTGTCATAGGCAACCAGGCAGTAAACAACTTGGTCCATATAGCGCTGCATGGGAATCCCTAAAGATAAGTAAAAGATGCAAGAAGGCTCTTTGAAGAAAATATGTCCAGCCATTTTAGTACCCTGTGGAGTTCACTCAACAAGTCATGCGTGCCAAAGGGGCTAGAAGACATCAGGGAACTTTACAACATTGCACTCAAGCGGACTTTGCTCGCACCCCTGCGGGATTTCATAAAACGGGCCTGACACTACCTCCTCTGTGCTCCGAGAGAAAATGACAAAACGCGAAGAGACAGACACAGCAGAATAGGCGAAGGAACAAACTGAAGTTAGTGGCATCCTTCCTAAAACAGGAGAAATTTGACGTAGCAGGACGTGTAACGCGAGGTATTGGAAATAAATACTCCTTTAGGGCAATGGAATGGACAGCAATAAATAGTTATGAAAGTATGGTAGAGGCGGACGACAACGATGACAGCGATGATATTGACGGCGTTTGTTTTAGGTGCCCAGGACATGGGGGAAATAAGTAATCACACCTCAGCAACGACGATGACGACAACGGCGGCGGTCACTGAGGACAACGTGACACATCCTCACAAAATAGCACATGGATGTCCCGACGCCCCGCGGATTGTAAGTAAACCTACTATTGTGCAAACATTCCCTACAAATCTAGCCGTCCTGAGTAAATGTATAGACATGAAATGGAGGAAAGAATTAAAGCGCTCATGAGCGCCTCATTTCTTTTTCGGCTACCGAAGAGTATGAGGTGGCCACCAAAAGGTGAGTTAGTTTGGCGCCTGTTCAGTTTGGCGCTGTTCGAGGCCTTGACGTGATCGTTGAAAGAGGAAACTTGGGCGCCGTATGGAGGTGGACAAAGATTCTGCTTCGTATCAGGCATTCTGGATGGAAAGAGATACTGGGAAGCAATTGAAAGGGGGTTTAATTAATAGAGTCGCAGCTCCTTATCTCAAAAAGAGCACTTTCAGTAAAAGAAAGCATTTTAAGTTAGGAAAAAGCAAGACCTTATATGCACATAATAAAGCCAGAACGAATTCCCGCGAGTACTAGCACCATGATTCAGAAAAAATCTTAGAGGGAAACAAATGTGAATCACGGTTATTGTTCGAGTTGGGAAGTAGGTTTTGTTGCGAAAACCGTAGTCAACATTTATTACGCGAGGGAGATGGCAAAAAGGCGACACCTATGTTGGAAGTCCGAGAAAATGCAATTAGTGGCGAAACTGGGGCAGTTTCGTTTTTTCAAGTTTTGGTTTCGGCACTTCGCTTATTCGGTTTTCTTGCATTTGCGGTACAGTGGCTGGAATCTATCTGTGATTTGTTTTTTTTTATGTGCCCGTTATAAGTGCGCAACAGTGCAAAAAAATCAGGTTATCCTCAGCACGCAAGTTCATAATAAAAATTTACTGTCAATATTACCCCTTAGTGGTGACGATTCCGCAGGCGCGAAAGATCAGATGTACGTGTTATCACTGAAAACAACTCTTTACTGAGCCCATTTACGTATGCAGGCGAACTAACCAACCCAGCGACGGTGATAGAAGCAAACGGGCTCGCTGGTCGTTGATCTACGAATGGGCGTTGCACTCGACAACGCTGAATTTACCCGAAGAAACCATCCAGAGAAAGCCACACAAAATGACTAGAACATACTAAAACATTTTGTAAAAATATGCGAATTGCTAGAATCATTCAAGGTACTAGGTTGCGGTGCGTCTAGTGCGACAAAGTAAACGATATAGCCGCGTCTCGGTGATACTGAGCATAAATACAGATTGCAAGATCTTTCTATGCGGTATGCGGAAACTGATTAGGCCGCATGCTACCGACTTCCAGCAACAACAAATAAAAATTACAAGGGTGCTCGGCTAGATCTCGCGAGATTTGCTACGCCGTTGTTGTTTTTTTGTAAAACATGTAACTACATGAAACCGGGTGGAGCTCTCATTGAGGCTGACTGTATTACCGGGAGAAATGTGACTATGGATTCCAATTTACTCTAATCTATTACCCGGTGTTCTTGATAGTATGGGGGAAGAATGCGACAAAAAGGCCATAAGGTGCGAAAAAAATATGGCTGTTTATTGAAAAATTTGAAGGAAACAGGAGAGAAACATTACTTCCTCTTCGAATACTCGACCAACAACCTTTCCGAGCCTGATGCGAGTGCGTTAATAATATGGCAGGGAATGCGCCGGAGTGCAACACAAAAAGTTTTGTTCGAATTGACTAATTATGTTTTCTCACAGGGATTTTTTATCAGATGTCAAAATAGCGGTCGTGGGTCATCAATTTACCTGTGGGATAGGATAGGAATTACGTTAATTTCTCTAGAAAGGTCTTGTGCTGTAATTGTAATTTACCTGTAACTGCGCACTGAATTATTTTCCGATATCCAGCCTTATTAGCAGGCATCGGAGTTCGCAGATAAGTGTAAGATCTATATTAATTCCCCAGTGCTCGCTCTTCTGTCGTCGTCTCAGGACACGCACGTAATTCTTACGCTGTATAGATCTGCTTGGCGGATCCATTTTTGGGAGAATGGGTAATTTATCTTCACATGCGCCCTGCGAAGAAGCGACGCTGCTAAGTGAGAGCTTAAGAAGCGTGGAAGAAGGGCAGCTCAGCTGGTTTAAGGAAAGAACCAAAGCCTAAACCCATGACCACCAAGAACCTAACAAATCCGATGCATAGCCTTTACTCCCAGCATTGATTGTCCCGACTACGGATCGGCTATAAATGCTTAGCAAAATAAATATACACGCACGGACGTGTGTAAAGTGTGGATGAGACATCACGTGACGTGGTTCGAATCTGCGCTCCAACTACATTGCTGACGTTTTATGACCCATCCACAGCCGTGATGTGGGCTGCTGGAGTGCGATGGCCTCTTGAAGATGTCGGTGGTAACGCTGCAATACCGAAGGCAGGACAAAAGGTTGAGGTTAGCAGATCCCGTGGCCTTTTTTTTCTGATTACTCAATGTGCTCAAACATAAATTGCTTTTTAAAAGCGCCCGTTCCTAGTCGTCTTTGATCATCAGTCTTGCAGGTGGCTAGATGATTTCAGCAGTCACTCTCTTAGCTTTCGTTGTTGCCGAAACGGCCGCCACAATGCACTGGGATATGCTTGATATCTTGCCAGTCGAGCCGCCAATGCTCTCTACAGAGCTTAAAGGCCCACTGTCCACCCTCCGGTCGAAACCATTTTCTTCCCCGGTGACTGTGAGACTTCGCCCCTGGAACGCAAGGCCGCAAAATGTTTTTGAAAAGAGTAACTAATAACGCAGTTACAGCCACCGCAATCACCCGATTCTATCCTGCCTCTCTCCTTCCGTTCCCTCGCAAAGGTTTTTCACTCTCCTGCCCGAGGTCGTCTAGCCTCCGCAATACAAATTCCCCTTCCTCCTCCGCGTTTGGCGGGAGGTGGGGCGTGGCTCTCCGCAAGCGCGAAAAAAAAAAAACGGTCGAGGGAGCGCGCGCCGCTGGATTCAGTCTGGCCGTGGCGAGGGAAAAGCGCGTTGCGAGCGGTAGACACCCATCCTTCTCCCGTCAGTCAGCGAGACGGACCAATGGACGTCGTTCCCGGTACGTACGTCATTATCGGGGCCCGTCGGGCCAGCGCAGGAAGCGGTGAAGCTGGCTTCTCAAAGGAGAGCATGAGGGAGCTTTGAATTGTATTTTCGATGCTGTGCGGCGCGCATGTCGCTGTAGAATTTTGCACAGACTATCTCCGGTACCTGATTGAAACACTGGGCTCCTTTTCTTAAAAGGGCCTTCCCTGGACAGTGACCCTTTAATGTCTTGCTTGTGAAACCAACAACAACGCAAGTTTCCTGCGCAAGCTGCTTGTCGCCCGCGTCCTTAAGCTCACCTGCATTGCTGAATAAAGGGTCTTTTCATCCCTGCTGCTCGCATAATTAGATGGTGTCAGAGTTTATTTCGCTTCTACCACCCAGCACGCCTTAGCATGTTTCCAAACACAGCCACGATCATGCTTTTGCCATGTCTGCTTCCTCCAAACCCTCTAGACGCTATAGTATGCAGGTCTTGCTTTTCGCAACTAGACCATTTGAAAATCTGAGTTCAAACTTTTTTAAACCGCGACGAGGCTTAACGAACAACCTGAAGGTGTTCAAGCCACTAATATTAATGGCTATCGGCAACGAGGCTGGGCCTACGTTAAAAAACATTTAGTTTGAAAACGAGAATAAGAAAAAGGATTTCAAATCTTTGGTCCTGAAGTTTAACGAGCACTACAAACAGTCCGCATACCTCACGTTCAACCAGTTTCAGGTTGGTTCCAGGAACCGGTGGGACAGAAAGGTATTGAAAGACTGGCTTATGAAGCTCAGGACTCTCGCGAGACTATGTGCAGTTAGAGAACTTGATGGCAAGCTTTTAGCCTCTCCGAATAACAGTTTGTATAAGATACAAAGAAATGCAACAAAGATGTATCTTAGAAAATTTATCCTTTACCAAGGCAGTATAAATTTTCCGTGCTAAGGAACAAAGCAAAGAGCATTTCGTCCAGATCCCAGCACCAAGGATCCCGTCCTTTGCATGAGAAGGACGCATAGATATGAGAAAATCAAAGGAGATATGATCCTCAAGACATGGCTTAAAATAGCAAGAAACCCGGAAGGTGTCCCACATTAGACAGGTTAGGTCCGTTTTAGGTTAAGGTGGCCATCGAAAAGTAAGACAGGTACTTCGCCTTGCCCACTCCCAAAACCAACATCAAAGAGAATTATAAGAATTAAAAGCGTCTGTAATCCCGCCAAGTCAACAGGCTATGTTAAAACCGCTATCGCATATACTGTGAAGGCGAAGCTTGAGCGTTCCCGTAATTCAAATCGTCAAACCCTGTTCAACCTTGCCAAATTACGAAAACACATGCTGAACACAGTTTTCGCTCGTGCAATCAGGTTGAAGCCATGCGTAAATGATTCATGATGTAAATATGTGGGCTCAAACTAAAGGAGGCAAAAAGAAAAAGAAGGCACAGGAAACGCGCGTTCTCACAACTGGTTTATTGGGAAGAAGCAAGTTTGCTTAAAAGCAGCGACGCAACCAAACCAATGAAAAAAAAAAAGTAATCAGTCCTGCTACGCACTTGTCAACTCAACATAACGATCTCCGAAGATACCCTTGTTATCCTTGTTAGCGATATTCTTGTTAGATATCCTTTTAGATATCCTGTTAGATGTCCTGTTAGATATCCTTGTTAGCGATGTAGACGATGTGCTTAGGCAGTTACCATACGGATAAATTTATAAAGCTACCATTACCTCTCCGCTATGTTGGCGCGGTTGACGAAACAAGACTTTTTTTTTTTTTTTAAATGATAGTCGGCAGTTACCGAATTTCTTGCAATGTTGAGCTACTCCAGACGGACTATCATGCTTATGGTTTTTAAGGCGCTCATTAAGGCATTGCCCTGTCAGGCCTTTAAATAGTAGTCCACACAACAAAGGAACCTTATAAACTACACCAGATTACATTGTATAAACTTCATTCTGTGCTTGAAATGCTGGAAAGATTGTCGCAATTACCTTTTTCTGTCTTTTTTTTTCACAAGCGGACATAATCTACCTAATTTGATGGGTTTGGAGAGAGCTACATTAGCATTATATCTTTTCGCCACGTGCTTGAGTCCATGTGATAGCCAGTGGATCAACGTAATCAGGGTGAATGTCTTGGTGTTATCCTTTGTTCCAAAACAGAGGCCTTTTGTCCATTTCATTAGTTTTGCGCAAGACCGGACGATGGCGTTAACTCGGTAACCTGCCTTCGATAACCTGGAGACTATTCAAAGCTATTCAGCAGAGTTATTTAAGCTTTCTGCATCGCTTCGTATGGTAACTAAGCACACCGTTTACATCGCTAACAAAAAAAGATATAGGATAGTTTCGCAGATCATTATGTTGAGTTGAAGAGTGCGTAGTACAACTGATTACCTTTGTTTTTTTTTCTTTGTTTGGTTGTGTTGCTGCTTTTAAGCAATCGCGCTTCTTCCTAATAAACCAGCTATGAGAACGGCACTTGTCCTGTGTCTTCTTTCTCTTTGTGCATCGTTCAGTTTGCGCCCATGTATTTACATCATGAACAGCCTCCAACTAGCTAGTCTTTCGATCCTATTAAATTCTATACTTAAATCTCTACTAGTTTTACTATTAAATTTAATGCTGCTGTGCGTGTACAAAAATCCAGGCAAAAATTTTGCTCCAGAGAATTGCGAAAACTTTTGACAAAGTACATCATGTCAGATCAGAACTGTTACTTAAATAATTACATGGTCGCACTCCAAAATGGGAGCCGCTGTTTGACTAGTAAATTCTCTATTCGCCTCAGTGCTGCTCCTCCCTCGCGCGTAAGCATTTCGTTGTTTTAAAAAACGAATAAAATTAGTTCTAAATTTTATGCAGGTTTGCCTATACCACACTTGTCCTTACTGTGCACAGAGAATGAGCAGAGCATGATAATTGTGCGAATTCGAAGAAGACAATTTTTTTCGCGACTGTTTTGACATCCGACAAATTTTTCGCTACTAAAAAAATGTGCTCTTTCTGTAGCACTGAATCACTGCTTGATTATTGCAGTGCGCGCGCACACACACACACACACACACACACACACACACACACACACACACACACACACACACACACACACACACACACACACACACACACACACACACACACACACACACACACACACACACACACACACACACACACACACACACACACACACACACACACGCGCGCACACACACGTTCTGATAAGCTGAAGTTCTGATATGTCGGCGTGATGAGAATGGTTCTGAGTAGTGTCGACGTCGCGTAGGAAGAATTTGTATACACTCACAGTTCATGCTCTGTCACTCTTATATTTGACCACCTTAATCTTCGAGTTAAGTATGATATATGTGAAAGCAGAAGTGCCTCCTCGCTTAAGCCAAGACGCAGTGCAATGTGTTTAACTGCGCGGGCTTAAATGAGGCTATTGCAACTGGCATATAATCATGCAGTTCAACTTGCTCTGCAATGGGCGAACACAAGGGCATTACGTAAGATTCGGAGCATCTTCGCTCAAGCCCTAGAAACGGTACTGGTTAATTCCAGCATATTTGAGACAACTTATACTCAAACCGACTGTTTCTCTTCCAAACCTTCCTTGGCGTAGCTTGTTTTAGGACTTGAGGCTGTCTTGTTTCGACTTTGCAACACCTTCCTGTCCGGAAAATGAACATGGTCATAGAGCAGTAGCTTTAGCTGCTTTTAGAAGTGAAGCGATCAGCATGTGCAATGAGTCCCTTGATGCTGTACACGTCATAACGAGCTACCTATATTCCGGCGAAAAACCCATTTTCTGGGTTTTGTATTCATTCTGATCCGATGACGGCTGATAACTGATGATAAAGCGGCATACTTAAATGGTTATATTCCGTTAAGGCATAAGGTAAAACTTTAAGCCCAAGAACAATGCGAAGTCCGGTTGCATAAAAGTTTTATGTTTGTTCTCAACGAAGTCACCCCAAAAAGGCTTTATTTTTGTTCAAAGTGACCATGGTAGGATTATGAATTAAAGCTCTAACAATGTTAGTTCCACTAGAACGGCAGCCACCCAACACACTGGACCATGAACACAATGGTGGAAGTGGAGTCGCCCTTCTATTCATGCGACAATGCTGGCTTCTAACTTTGAATTCTTTAAAGAAGCCTGCTGCTTAGATCCTTGAAATACTGCTAAACACGTCGATTTTGTTTACTGGTCTTATGTGGGCGTAATGTTAGCCACATGCCAGCAAAACATGTTTCGTAAGGTGAGCGCCGTTCCCCGATTTGACAGCGTGTGCCGCCTCGACAATTGAAGCTTTTACCCTCCAGAACCTGAATGGGGTACAAAGAAAAAATTGAGCGATTTAGCCGAACTAGGTATTGAATTTTAAATATGCATTTGTGCTGCTCTTGACGATTATAGCAACGTCAAACCTCTGCTGCGGTTTAGCGCTCTTTACGCAATGACCAGAGCTGGTTGCGTCTTCAGGGGCTAGCGAGCGCTAGCGGGGATTTCGCCCTCTGTACTGGCGCGAAGGGCTGTCCAAACCAACACAAGGAGAGTCACGTCTACAGTATACAGAGGTGACAAAAATGCGAAACATAACGCGCTTACGCCTCTGCTATTCGAATTTCTTAATCCCGCGCATTTATCTCGACGGCAACAAAATCACGGGTAGAGTGATACAATAAGCAAAGAACATGTTTTTGTTGTCATCTAGGTAAAATTGCGCGGCTAATAATTCGAACAGCGGAATGCGAAATCGGCGCACTTTTCAAATTTAAGTTTATCACGACAGTTTATGTGCATATGTTAACGACTGCATATTTGTGACCACCAAGCGAAATGAAATAGTCATAACTTGAAGTAGGATAAAGAGGTTATTTGGAGAAATCGGTGATACTTCATCATCTGTAAACAACGCGTAAACAGGAATACACGGAGAGAAAGGAGTAACAACTAGTGCTCTTAGTAAGAAAGGAATAATACCGGCCCTCTACGTCGAGCAAAGTCTTGTGCTTGTGGAGCAGGTGTGTTTGGTCAGCAACTCCATAGCAATATGTTGCCGATGTAATGGCAAATCCCGCAGTAGGACGCTTCAATCGCGCAGAAAATGCATGAAAAAAGATTTAACTGGCGATAAATGCAAGTCTTATTTTAGCTAACTCAACAAAGACAGGCGACGAAAGAGGAAACCTTCTGCGTCACCCCTTCAGCACGGTATTACAATTTTGCCCAAAACTTCTACGCAAGTCTCTTTTTTGCCATTACGTGTGTGCCGTCATTCGTTTGTTCCATTTGTCCCTAACCACATCAACGGCATTTCACCAATGCACAAAGAGCGAAGAGATCAGTTTATCTGGCATTGAGAATGAATTTAAATTTCGCGCTGTACTTACTACAGTGAGGTACAAATCGATTGAAAATCCTTCGTAGTCTTCATAGAGCCATCTAGATGTGAGGTACACTATTTAGGATCCCGTTTCTGGCAGCGATGGGCCAATGATGGAAGAACATGAAAACGAGACACAACGTTGAACTAGGACAGACATCTCGTATTTGCAAGGCTGTACTGAAAATATTCTCTCGATACAAAAGCAGGCGAAAGGTCATCTCTCTTCTTGAGCGTGGAAAAATACTAATATAAGTTTATACAAATGCCTATTTCTACCTTGTAAATCAAAATCTGGAAGGGAGTTCATTTTAAGCGATAACTTACACAGCTTTCTCGCTCCAAGAGACCGAAAGAAAGAAAAGCAGCAGTCGTAGCAGTCTGCACCATGGGTCGGAAATAATCGGAGGTTGCTTAAGAAAGTCTTATCAGGGTAATTTGTGGTTCTAGCGATTGATTATTGATTCTTGTGTGATAGGCGATGAGGAGTTAATGAAATAATTATAAATAACAAAGTAAGAGATAAATTTTAAAAAATGAAAAAAAAGAAACAATATAAAAAGGTGATTAAATGGTATCAAAATGCTCATAATGAAAAGCCAATACCTAACGATGCTATTTAAAAAATTTTGAGCGTTTAATCGATCAAATGAATAATTGAAATAATTAAAAAAAAAAGAAAAATGCGTTCGTAGGTGTCAGCCTGTTTAGAGTGGATGACCAAAGTCTGCTAATGCTACGTATCGGTGTATAAAAAATAAAAACGCCGAAGAATATCGTCCGTGTGTCTGAAATGCAATCGCTTCATGCCCTCAATGGCGAAGCTGAAGTGTATCTCTGATTTTTTAATAATTTCTTACCGATGCAATGAAATGAAAGGAAGAAATTTACGAACGTTCGAATCTCCGAATACAAAGATTATGCAATGAAAAGATCTATCATTGGTACCTAATTACAGTACAAAACTTTCCAGTGTTTAAATGTATAAAACTCAAAAAAAGAAACAAACACAAAACTGCGAAAGAGTGCTGAACTTTCGGTTTTTTTGCGCAAAATACACGACACAAAAAAACGAGGTAGACAGGACAAGCGCTTACTTATTACAAGCGCTTAATTTGCGCAAAAAAAAAAGCAGAATGCTTAGGCACCAACTAGCCTGCAAAAGCGTACTCGCAAGTGCTGAACTACCTCGCTAAAGATTCCTGAAATAGAAAATTGCAGGACAGAAATCTATGAGGAAAACTATTATGGATGTCTCATTAGAATGCTTAAATGTCCAGTTTCTGAACACCAAAAATAGCAACAATAACTTTAGAACTGATACTGAAGCTATGGCCATAAATTAGCATCTGAATGCAATACGTTTACAGCTTTTTATCGCATGGCTGCGGCGCAATACGTCCGTTGAAATTGTTGTTCTTTTGCCGTCAGAGTTGGCTTTTGCAAACAGGCGAACGTGCTATTGACGATAAAATTCTGTAGGACATCTGAGCTGCCCCAAGAGCGTGAAGTGTTTTTTCGGCCAGTTGTGTGCGCGTGCAAGCAGACACAAGTTTTCTTATACGGCATAAAGAAATCGGCCAAACGATGGTTTACCTGGTATCAAATTATTGCTAAATATTTGTCCAGTTATAAGGGGACGATAACTTTATTTTGGAAACCCGTGAAATTCTTTAATCCGCGCTAAAAGTTGTGTGGTTGTTTATATTGATACAAACTATAGTCGACGACGAAGCGGAGACAATCAGTGGCTATTTGGCGTAGACGATGAAGTGGTTGCTGGTTGGCGTAGTCGACAAAGTTCGTTTTCTGGAATCGCGCTCCGACCGCTCTTGGCACCGCTCTCGGACTTCGGCAGTCCTCTGGGCTTAGGGAGTTTCCTGGGCGTTTGGCGCAATACCTGCTACAATATAATTATTACAGAGCCCTGCAGCTTTCGAAGGCATTATTGCAAGTGGAAAATGACAAATACCGTTTGCTGGAAATGCCGAAAGTACATCAAAAAACCAAAGATAATGAAAACGCCGCGAAACAAGAGGTAATGAAGTAATGAAACCATGCACCAAAAAGGGATAACTATGCGCCACAAATACAACGACACAAGCACTGAAGAAAACACGCGAAAGTGAAGTTAGTGCCGCGTCACACATCTGATAAAAATGCACGGACTAGATTTTCCTTGTAGCACTCAGTGATGCCAGCTGGCAACCTTTTCCACTTATTGATCGTCAGTGGAAAGAACGAGGTTTCATATATATCTGCCCGATGTTTAATCTCTCGGACCTTGCAGCAACGATGAAGTCGCCTAGAAAAAAAGTGAAGTTCAAGCAGATACCGGTCTTTCTCGATGCTCAGTTTTCCAAAATAGATGCAATACATGATCTATAATCTGAAATGTTTTCTGTGGTAAGCTATATATTCACTTCCAAGATGGTCTCTATGACGCGCAACACTAGTTGAAAAGTTGTAATTTCCTGACAGAAACCTGCCAGCATTATTTTGGACGCAATCAATCAACTCAGATGAGCAAGCGAATTGGAGGTCCCATACAGGACATGCATATTTAAGAATTCGTTCAGTTGATGTGAAATACAGGAGCTGATTGACATCAGACTGTGCTTTTTGAGAACGCGAACCTCTGTAATCCAGCAGTGTACATTTTACTTGTTTTGTCCTTTTCGCAGCAAGCTGGCGTTGAACAGTGCATATACTATTGCCGGTACGAAGCAAGCAACAACACATGGCTTTTTGGACACTACATTCCCACAGGACTGGACTGTTGGGTAAGTTTACGAAATGAGAAGTCTAGAAAGCAATGAATGCGAACTCAAGCTGTGATTTAAATTAGCGGTACAGAGAAGGAAAAACCACGTAACTTGCCTAGTATTGCTGGGCGATCGTGATCAGAACACAAAGGACTCCGTGGAACTTGGGCTGGCAGGTGACATGACAACAGATGCTTTATTTACGCTGATATAATATGAGCCGCAGTTCAGCGTTCGTGCGCTACTATCGCGCTTCGTTCGGGCTTGGAAAGGCAGTCTACCCTGTAGGCTTGGGGCCGTAGCGGTTTTTTATTTTTTTTACCGGCGTGAACCACCTTTTCGGTAGTTGTTTCGTTGATCAAGGTGTGTGAATGTCCTACGTGCGCTGTTCATCACTGATAGAGGCAATCGTCTGCATCTATTTCACTTTGATATTTCTAGTCTCTGAAATTTAGCAAGGAAAACAGCAATTCCAGCTTTTCCCACGACAGCACAATAAAAGGCTCCGTCATAATGCAGACTGCTGGTGGGTTCGTGGTCGGGTTTCTTCTTGCATGCCTGGTTGCCTTTTCGCAAAGATGATAAGCTCGGGCTTGTGTGGAAGTTGATTTCTGCTATGAAATAAATTGATTTACTGCCACTGTCCCAGTAAAAAGTATTAAAATACCCTCCCCCCCCACCCCCCTCATGTTTCCCTAAATCGGAGAAAGGGCCGAACAAGCTTACATATCTGCTGTAGGCATGCGGTCTGCAGAGGTCGTCAGGTGGACAGGGTTTCCTCTGGTAAGGTGTAATCCCAAAGCAGCTTTCATTTGATTATGCTTTGAAGAAATCAAAAAGACATCGTTAAAAATCCGGACCGGAGACGCTCTATATTAACGTATATAGTTTTTGTCACTAAGAAAGAAAGTTTGGTGAAAAATAAAACGCGAATCTATTTATTAGGCACTCCGCCTTCGCGGAAAATAGGTGGTGCCAGAAAAAGCTCCTGATGTTACTTTGCACAACAAAATTGGAGTTATGCCATTGTTTACTGTGACTTAATTTATGCATATTTTTGCTACTCCTAGGCTGACGATGAAGTGCCAGGAAGGTGCTTAGAAGGCGTCTGCTACCCCGATGATCATAACGCTGTCACAGACTTACCTCCACGGCCAGAAAGCACCGAAACGCCTGAAAACGTTACCTTCTACGCTGGATAGAATTAGGAATCAAATACTGCCATAATTATTGATTCTGAGTACTGTATTCGGGCTCCAAATGCAATAAAAAATTTTCCCTGTATTTGTCTGCATCCTTGTCCAAGTTGTTTCAGTGCTACTCAAAAACACTGCATATGTATTGAGAGCAAATATTTAGGATACCGAAATATAAATCCCATATTAACTGCAAATTACGCTGTGACTGTTGATGTCTTTTTCGAATAATTTCTATAGATGAAATCTTGTCTTAAGCACTAGCCTACAGTATGTCAGCTCTTGTAGCGACAGCTACACTGCGCTAGGTTTTCAAGGCGTCACCGTGGCCTCATGGCACCGTGGCACGTGACCGTCGCCTATCAACTGTCACGTAGTACAGACCGAGAGCTGGGCCGCGAGTCGGGAAACGAAGCAGACGTCGAAGAAGAAGACAGATAACTTGGTAGTTGGTAGAGGCGAACGACAACAGCGAATTGCTAGGATATAAGGCTCGTTCGAACGTTGTGACGATAGGACATTAAATCCAGGTGTCCGCAGAAAAATTCGCTTCAACACCCTCATCTTTCACTCTATCACTAGGTTCAAGGCATGCTTAAACCCCCTCTCCCCCTCCCTTATATTTTTAAACAACTTCGTTTCACGAATATATTCCGACAAAAAGTTTTTAAGCGTGCTTTTAGAAACGGAGTCATTTGCCTTCAATGACTGAAATCCGGCTCTTTTGTGCCGATTTCAATGTTCATTTGACAATTTTGAGCGAGTTATGACTGATGCTCCTCCACGAACCACAATTATTGATGCTTCAGCAGGGACGATCATTCATGATTTTACTTTTTTGTGTGTCTTCATTCAATCAAGGTTTAACATTGGTTTTGGCGCGGCACCCGTGGGCTTGTTAACTATCTGCTAGGATGCACGCTGTTCTTAGGTAACTGTAAAATTTTATTTTCACGCCAAGCATATTTTTTGTTTTACCCTGATGGTACAGAGGGCAATTCGATGTGGAAGGGCAATTCGCAGCGATAAAAAAGAACACAAAATACACTTTATACAAGCATGCAAAACTAAACAGAATTATTACGGTAATAATTTTCTTACAACATTAAAGAATTGATGAACACTATTATAAGGTGGCGCACCAAAACAGATAATAAATTAGTTTATGAAGACAAACGAAGTGTTTAGTTAACAGGCTTTATAATATCGGATGTTACGAGCTGTTAGGGCGCTCCGTGTGTGCAACGCGTGCCTTATGTCTGTGCGCTCGCCTGTCTACTTACGGTTGTCTTGAAGTTATCAATGTCTGGTACTGCCGTTTTGATGAAAAACGAGCTGGAGGTTACAACACTCTGTAGTTCCCGGTTGCTAAGCGAGCGCCAGTGACTACAGACGAAACATTTCACGCCTACTACCTCAAGACGCCGAGTATCAAGAGAACGAGTATCGGTCAATAAAGCATCGGTTAAAGTTTGTGAATGCCGCTGCGTTGCTAACGCCTATAATTATAACCGGTTCTGAATTTATGTGTGTCGCCAAGGTTTTTTTTTTTTTCTAAGTGAAGCTCTTGTACCTAATCCTTCGTTTCCGGTATTATCTGTAAGTGAAGAATTACGGTAATCGCCACTTACTGACAAAGTATATCATTAGCTCGCGCAAACTTGCTCAGTAAGCTAGCGCGCAGAAGTATTGCTATGTTTAAGTATGCATCCGCGAAAGTTCGTGCCCAAAATGAACATCGACGCTGAAAAGGAAAAAAATATCCTACATTTACTGTCTGGACAAAAACCCAACGCACGTATGTAACGGTGCTCTTTGTAAGTTATACTTATCTTTTTCAGTGTGAGGACAAAGCTTTGCAGAATTTGTGCAGCAACTTGTAAATTTGTGGCCTAACGGGATGATGCGATACGGAATATGGTTGCTGCCGTATACATAGTTGAAGGACTATACCGGTTTTTCTTGACCACCTGGAGTTGTCTCTTTTGGACTAAGATCGATCAACACAGGTATCTTTGCATTTGTATTGCATTTCCCGTATTTCGAATTACTGCCACCATGGTCATGATCGTTGCCGTAAGAATGTACAACCGGCAGGGACGTCAGAACAGACATTGCAGAGTGGTCCATTGTTTCGAAAATTTCCTTATGGGGCAAGGAGTAATGTTCATGGAAACGGGCATTTGCATTTTGAAGTGTAAACTTGAGAGGAAGTGGTACATTTAGCCTGGCTATGCTCTTTGCAATCAAACTGGATATAATGGTATTTAACTACTCCTGTGAAGAAATGCTTACAGTACAAACTAGCGAGGCACCCAGACTGGCCGAATATAACTATCTCGGATTGGCGATAAACGAGCAACAGGAATACATGGAAAAACACGATAAGCTTGAATGGGACGATGGGATTCCGCGTTAATAAAGCAGAGAACAATATGGGGGCCCAAGAGGTATGAGATACTAAAAGGTACTTTCACAGAGAAAGTGGGAGAAAGAAATTTAACGAACAGAAAGGTGGAGTGGGCGGTGGGTGGCAAGAAGACAGTGGGTCGATACTCCTCTCTGACGATCGAATGCAAAATGAGAGTTAAGGTGCGAATTGGGGTTGAGGAAGTCATATTAGAGAGATTTTCTTCTTGTGGTCCGAGGAGCCTTACTTCGGAAACCAAGCCAATGATTTGACACGGGACTTGTCCTCGCCGCGTAATTCCGTCTCCTCAACAGTAGGTTCCCGCAACTCCTTTATCCTTACTGGTTGCCACTGAACGGGTTAAACGGCGATTGTTACCGAGAAGTGTCCCTGAATGCAACCTAAAGGTAACACACACTCACTGAAGGCAGGAAATGAATACGGTGAAGGTAAGTGAAATAGTGTTACCGGCGTCATGCCGTCACTTCGTGGCTCTGTTCACGGCTGGTTCTGCGGCTATTAAGAATTGAAACCATCACATATTGCAACCTAAAGGGGAACACACCCCAGGCGAGTTCTTAGTAGCTCAATTTAACGTTGCGATTTTATTTATTTGTTTCTTAGAGATTTGCCGTAAAGGTCACATTAAAAAAAACAGATAAAAGTTTCACATGCAGGGTTAGAACACATGTTCTATTCCCTCTGCAGGAGGGTAAGTAGTATCAATGCTACTGAAGAAGCGAGTGTGGCAGGCTTTAAACGCGCTTTTAATCATTTTTACAATATTTCCGCTACCCGCGACGCTGCCCAGAGGACCCTACCGTTGAGAGAACGGAATAACGCGTCCTCGCCTGGGCAGCGCTATCACCACTGGCACAGTTTATAGAAGCTCTTGCTTCCGAAAAAGAAAAGCTAGGGAAGGGGGAAGGGAGGATAATGGCAAGGAGCTATGCAAGTTAAGGAAAGTGTTCGTTTGTAGTGCGTGTCAATCTCTGGCTTATTTCGCAATTAGCTGGCATTGTGGGGTCAGGGATCTTAACTGTTGCTGTATTCGAATACAAAAGCTTTCACTATAGGTAGGAGGAAGGGGAGGGTGACATCGTATTCAACCGTTGTTCAATGCTCTTTGGTAAAAGACGGTACTTTGGTGTTTTGCCCTACATTTCATATCTGCAAAACAATAATTGTTTCATGCTGAAATTGTGTTAACGCTGTAAGTGTGGTATCTAACTGGGATTTTTTTTTCTTCTGCTTAGTTTATTTGGCTGTCATCAGGTTTTAACTATGGCTTTAAACAATGAAATAAAGCGCTTGAAATGAAATATAGAAAGCAGGAAATTTGCCTATCACAGGTACTTTTGATGAGATAGCCTTAACATAGCTTTTTTATTTAACAAAATTGAAACCAACATAATTTAAATATACCATTGTCAGCATGTTCTGTGCATCCAAATGTACTGGGCTAACAGTGCTCTCATTTATGACTTGGTGAAAAACTACCAACTGCATGCCTTTGGCACCACCCATGACAGTGCTTTATAATGTAGCGGGTTTTCAGATAACCACCGGTGGCAGCCGAGCAGGTGCTTTTATAGCTCCAAGCTCCACACAAAAGGAGCATTGTTATAGCCTAAATGCACTAAAGGGAATGCTGTTTATTTATTTTTAACATGTGCAGTACATATTTACTTAGCTGCTCCTTTATGCTCTTTAATCACGTGATTTTACCCAGAAACCAGGAAAACCTGCCACACCATGCGTTGTGAGCTCTGTAAGCGGCTCTCGAGCTGAGGAGTTGTTTCTCGTCATTAAGCTGCTGCAGCTACGTCAAGTAATCGACACACCAGAGGTGATTTTTGCCATATTGGGATTTTACTGGCTATCCAACCTGCATATGCCAACAGACTGGATATATTTTGTTGCTTATTGGAGCAGCAACTATTGGATGTTCCTGTGTACAAGCCAAGGTGCACTACTTGTGCGTTTCTTTCATGGCAAAAGTCTGAACTTTCTGCAAGTACTGAATAAAAGACTCAGTTTTATTCTGTATGAAGCTTTGACTTTTTTCTTGACATGCTCATTTAAATTTCAGAAAATATTTGATACTGGTATAGGGAATTGGGAATACCATAGTAATAGCTTCAGCTGGTAGATTCATAGGTTGGTTTCGCGTGATAGATGGTTGCCAGGTATACTATTGAGTTTAATTGCAAATATGCACGCAGGAAAAGCAGTCGAGAATGCATAGTGGCAACTGCAATTCCTTATAAAGGAATGTAATATTGTCACGTGGTGGTGACCAGGGTCGATGACACAAATGAAGAGTCGGTGATTGCACTGAGGAAACTCTTTGATGGGCTTACTTGCGCCCGCGAATGAACTGAGCACCTCGGAGGTGGCGATAGCAACAAACATGCACGTCAATCTTCGAACAAAGAATGCCCGTCGCACTCGTCAACACTCCAATTTAAAGTATGCTCAGAACAATCTAGGTAACGTCGCAAACTGGTAGTAGCACAACCTGAAACATTATAGAAACATACGCGAGTTATCGGAATCTTCGAGACAGATCTCGGCGCATCGTTCGCGACAAAGCATGAACAAACACGGGATACAGAATTGATAAACGCGCCAGAATAATAATGATAAGGCCGCATGCCAGCGGCTGTCGAACAGGAACAAATAAAGATATAAACAGTTCACGGCAATATATTGCTGCACGCTATAGAAAGTATAACTTGCATATTGCGACAATATGGAAGGTATGGGGGCAGTTTTTTCAAAGGGTGTTAGGGTGCAATGCTGTGGCTTACAACCTGCGGTATGTAGTAATGCTGATGAAAACACCCCAGTACATTGGCCCCATATAGGGGTGTTAAGACAACCGAAGCACTTTCTTTTAGGGCGTACTGGCACTCGGAAGTCACTTTTTTCGAGGGTGTATGGGTGTTAGTTATAGACATGCGAAAACACCTAATAAGGTGTTTTTGTTTTTACAGTGTAGGTTATGCAACTGACATTGAAAGCTTGAATCGGCTCGTCTGTGGGGTTTAATTTAGTCACCTGGTGTGGTCGTCTCTTATACCATTCTAGGTCGTAATGCGTGAGATCATCCAGCTGTCTTAGGGATAGGCGTGATGCCCACAGCTTTATTGACCTGAAGCCCTAGGATGTGAAGGTGTGCTTGGGGAAGAGGTGTTTAGATTGTTTTGATTAGGAACGGCTCATTGCAGACGCAGGCAAATCACTGTGATATGGAGCTTGGTAGAAGAAGTAAGGTCAAGTAAGGCAGCCTTGGTGACATTGTTCTGCACCGTGTTGATTTGCTGGAGTGCATCATCAAAGCACCTGGCTTTACCGCCTGTTCCCAGATGGTAATTCCATCTGAATACAGGGTATGACGTGTACTTTTTTGGCGTTGTGGTGGGTCGGTAGGTGCAATAGGGCCAGGTTAAATGCAATCGGCGATCATTCCGCTCCCCTCCCCCCTTGTTTTTCCTTAGCTCCAGTGTAGATGAATCCTTATGGGCCACTATGATGCGATATTGAGGAGCTTCCAGGAACTCTTTACGTAGTTATAAGTGCGAGCTCATGTTTTCCAGTTTGCCAAAGGTTTTGGCGTGCCAGATTTCATAGAATGCCCCGTTTAAGTCAAGAGCGGGTAATGCGCGATAGCCTCGTTCCGGGTAGTGGATGACTTCGTTATGAGCGGCTATAGGACATCTTGCCTGAATAGATGGCTTCGGTAACAGAACATGCTGTTGGACAGGAGGTGGTTGTCTAGGTAGAAGAAGAGAGCGGCGTTTTACCCCTTTATCGATGAGCTTGCTTGCGCAATACGTGAGGGATTTGTGGCAGGCATAAGTGCACGATAACAATTTTCACTGGGGCATGGTAGCGAAGCTCAAGTGTGCTGTTTTCCATTCTTGCGATAGCGTCAAAGCGAACCAGCAAGTGTTGAATGTAGGACGTAAGATCTTGAGTTGTTCACTGCTGAGGACAGGCAGGAGTCATGGCATGGGGTAGTGCCGCAGCGCACTTTCATGCCTGCGGCTTGCATCTTGCCAAAGTCGAATTTGTTTAGAGATCTGATTTGCAGGTGCCTCTGTGCTATATAGAAGGGGGAGGGGGCTACGTTTTTTGTTTGGTATTTTTCGGTTATTTCATTGAAGGTGTGCACTTCTGCGGCACTGCACTGCGACCAATCTATTATGCGAGCTTGCGTCCGGCGCGTACGTGCTTGTTAGAGGCCAAAGAGGTAAGAACTAGCAGCGCTCGTTGACTGAAGTTTAGCGTGTATTTCTGTGAAAACATTTCCATGCTCATAAGTGGCGGCATCAGAACGTGTATTCAGTACTTGCTAGCAGAGCAAGTGTTCGTAAACAGAAGACTGAGAAAAAATAGAGTCCATGCCAGAAATCGAACTACAGTTCTCTCTATATCAAGCCCAACGCGTTAGCCACTACCCTACGCCGACTTCACGCGAGCGCGCCCATAATTATCCTCCTCTAACTTGAGGATGCTGGAGGGCGTTGAGGGAAATACAAACACAGACAAAAGTAATAGAATATTAAAAAAATATTTAAATAAACAGGAATTCAAAAATTAAAATTAGAAACAAAAAGGGACGACGTTCCTGATTCCGTAACTGCATCAGAAACAACGCTCAAGCTTTCGCACTTCTCCAGTGGAGATTCTGCAGCGCTACGAAATATTTGTACCATTTGTATACCGTTTAGAATTCTTGACTGAGAAAAGGTCACAACAAGTGTTTCTGGAGCAGCAATTACTTATTCTTGAATCTTGTGGGATGCTGCGGGTTCGTGAGAATTGGCAGCGGGACGTCAGACGTTGTCTTCTTAGTTTGACCCCATATGCAGTTATATGCGTTGGAATGCCGGCTACGCCGATGGGCACCTCTTCTCCATCTTTGCTGTCTTTAAAAATATCTCTTCAAATTTCGCCCTTTGTGTTGCAGTCGACTATAGATTTTTGGTATGCAGTTAATTTAACTGCTGCGCTGGCTGGGTAGGGGTTGAACAATGAGTATTCCATCTTTGTGGCGAGTTCTAAATCTATTGTGTGTACAGGGCAGGGCTGTAGAAGAAAGTGCGCAAATTTGAAAGAGTTGGTTTAGAGATGAGTTTCACTTTAGTATTAACGTCCTGAAGTGATATCATTATGACTGTGCATTCAGGACATCAATGCATTTCAGTAATGATGCTCTTTTCCTCTTATAACTCCTGCTGTTCCAAAGTAGGATCTCGAGTCTGTGGTAGATCCATTGTGATTTGGTTTGGGCGAATTCCGGCTAAGTCATAGTGTCCTATTTAGTCTTTGCTGCAGCGAGCCTGCCGTTACCAGGGCCTATGTATATTTGACCATGCTCTGCAATTGCGAATCGTGACGTCTGGAAATGAGCGCTCGAGTCTTGTCTCAACGGCTTTAAAATTTCATTTAAGAAGCAGGTTTCTGCGTAGCATTACTTCGCTCGCGCCAAATCTGACGTCAATGGGCTGCTGCCTTATCCGCTTTGAGCCCAATGTAGATTTTGAGGGTTTTGTGAACGAGCATTTCGGCACTGCCTTGACGGTTCTGGTTGGATAATTTGCGCAGTAAAAGTGAGGTTTGCGGAGTGGCCTGACACCTACTGGTGTCGGTGGCAGTGGGGTTCTGTTCTAGTACCTTCTTTGGCGTAGTGGCTTTCGCGAATGGGTAATACTCCCATTTTCTGATTGGAGGGGTGGGGGAACTAGGTGTGCCCCACCCTTTACAGCTGTAGAATTTGAGAAATAAGGGCGTACAGACGACAGTTTAGTCTCAAGATTTAGAATAATAATTTTGAGAACTGACACTTGCCTACTAATCCGAAAAGATAGACATGCTGTAGATCCTCCTGAAGCACAATATCAATATGATCCCATATTCATGCGCAAAAAATTAGACTCCCAATTAACCTACCTGCTGTTCTCATCAGTGAAACATTACTATGCTCCATTTGCACTATTTTTCTTCTGGTGTACCTTTAGAAACGAATAAAAATTACCAGTGCTCTCAGTTCTTTTTAAGACAACGTTTTATACAGCATTTCCACAGGCACCAAAAATGTCTTTTCTAGCAGATTGCAGTTCGTAGAAATTACTGATGATTTTGCTGTCGCCAAAGATGCCCCCAAACCAGTCAATGTGGTTTACATAAATTTCAAGAAAGCTTCGTACAAAGCTTCAACCAATGAATGGCGTTTGAGTGTCACTAAAGCAGGGATCAGTGACACTTTTCTGTAATGGATTGAAGCCAAGCTGCAGAATCGCGTGCCTGCTGACGATGGAAAATGTTGCCTGGTTCTCCACAATAATGTTAGGTTCCTGTTTGCTATTATTCTGCTTAAAGTTAGTCCTAAAGGTTTCCAGTTTTTTAGAACTTTCACCGATGATTTTTTACTTTATCCTTGCCAGTCAGAAGTGCATGACAAAATAGAAAAACGTTCTTTCTCGTATCTTTGGTGCTAAAAAGTGCACGCGCTAATAAATAACGCAAAACTAAAAAGAAGGTGCTTCCATTTTTTAAGACTAGAAGTATGCATTAACAAATTCGCAAACCATAATTGAAGTAAAGAAGATTAAAAATTTGGCATAATCTGCATTGTCACAAACATATAATAAGATATGGTCGATAGCTTCTCAAAATTGGTTCATTCAGGCAAATACTTAGGGCACTGAGAGCAAGATGCATGGCAACGGTGTACAAACATTCTTGCAACCGTCTGTTGAGCACGTTTCTGTATTCTCGACATACCATTCAATAGGTCAGAATGAACAAAGTTGTCTGTCGAAACGTTGGCTCACCTGCGAACTGAGGCGTACCCAATTTACCCCTGTTCAGTTCCTCTTAATACCGTGTAAACCATCGCCTTCCTCCTTTCCATCAATAGAGGGAAGTGTGACAATGTCTCATCGTTTTATTTCTTCAACATATAGGACGGATCTAGTGCATGTTTTTTTTTTCTGTTTGCGGCAGGCTGGAATTACCGGAAACATGGGGGCGAAAAAAGTTGAGCCATTTTTTTTTATTACATCGTTAAATTCCAATTTAAGGTATTACGGGAGATGTATACGCGATGCGGAAAACGCCGACAACGCCGCCTGTCGCCAAAGCTGCAAAGCGTAGGCGGGCTCGGTCGGGCGATGTTCATGTCAGCCTCTATGCGCGCGCATCGCGTTTACGTTTTGGTCATGGTTTAACAGATATAACTCCACTGTCGACCTTTAGCAACGTCCCGGAAGAATTCCTGAGTAGTTGGTTTTTCGAACAGGCATCAAACCTTGCCAGAAACACGTGTATAAGCTTTCAGTGGTGCTTCACGAGAACGACGGTGGCCGTGAATCGCGTCTGTTCGACATAGAAAGCAAGCAGTGGCACCGAATGACATTTTTTCAGGTTAATTTTATTTTTTTTTCCACGCCCTGCTACTTGATCAAAGCTAATGCATTTCCAAATTATGCGCCTTCAATAAGTTGCGAAGATGACTGCGCTGTAAACGAAAACAGCCCTTAAATTGACATTCATGTCTTGTACGACTTGTAATCAGTCTGTTGATTATGACTATCAGTTACGAAGTTAGCGGCAGTGTCGGCGGCGTTTGTTTATGAAAGGGCACGGAAGGTGCGCATGCTTGCGCTCGACTGGGAAACGCGTACGCGTTTCAACAACGCATACACTTTGCGCTCAAAAGCAAGTGTCAAGAGCAACACTTAAAATAGGAAGTATCTGGTGTACTGTCCGACGGCGCTTTTATAGTACCTTCGAGTATCGCCATACGACGAAGCATACTGCAGCCCCGTTGTCTCCTGCACATTTTCGCCAGATCGTTCGCTCGGCGTATTAAGGGCCGTCGAAAAAATCCCGAGCTTGGCGTCATCAAGAAAGCATATGGCAAATTCGTAACGCATGCCACATCGGATACCCCGAGCTTACCGCAACGACGCTGCCCGCGAAAGCGGCCGATGATGGCGCTCTGGTCATGTGCTGGGCCCTATACTCCGTTTCATACATCAGGTGCAACGCAGCGAAAGCTACGCAAGTAGTCCGCAAGAAAAAAAAAAACAGGAGGCGTATCACTACGCGCTCGTTCTGTAGGCGAGTGGTTCCTGCCGAAACGGGCTCTATTCCGAGCATACACGTTTGCAATAACATGCTTAGCATGCTTAGACATCTTCACAGAGCGGATCTTATAGAAAAAAAAAAATGCGTACCAAAGAACCATTTTCTCAAAAAGAGATGCGCAGCACGGAGGGCACAGATAGCGCCATTTGGTGGCACAGCTGGAAAGGTTGCGGGGCAGCAAACGCGGCACGAACAAAAACGACATAAGAAAACATACAAATTAGCCGAATCCGACCTTTTCTCCCTACAAAAGGTGCTTTTTATGAAGTTGATGACAAATGTAAAATGCATTAAGCTTGCAGACAAAGCAACTATTATTTTCTCTCGTCAAGAGCAGGCACTATTTTTTATTGCGGATGCGGAGAGCGCAAACAAGAGCTGTAGCTTTGATAGTGTTGCACTTGATGTATGAAACCGAGTATAGTCGTCGCAATGCCTAAACGCCTAAACGGTTTCGTATCAAAGCCGTAGCTGGAAGCGCTTTGGAAATATTAAATTTCATATTCATAAAACTGCCTTAGTATCAGTTCAATTGTCTCACGAACTGCCGCACAGTAAACGGAAGGTGTAACTTCAGCGACGCCTGAGCAGCGGAGCTAGAGAACCTAATCGGATGAGCTGCGTCACACCGGCGGCAGCTGCTAATAGCAGAAAATTGCTTGTGTTGCAGTTCTCTCTTCTTCCAAAATCTCATTACATAATAGCGATCGTCAGTAAAGATAAATTTTTGTGATACCTTCATCAATTTAAGCGCTTATTATTCAAGATCAACAGAGCATGCTTTTCTAAATGTCGCGAAAGAAATTCGCCGTGTCGGCGACTCCGCGGCAGCAGGAGCGACCTGTTCCGCCCGCGCTTAGTGCGGTAGTTAGGGGTTGGCTGGCAGCGATGGGTGCCAGATTGATTTTTTTTTTCTTTTTAGGATAGTATTTGACATATTTCACAAACATGACTAGCTGCACAATTATAGGAGCACAGTAGTATTTAATGCAGGTGGCACGTTTGTAGTTTATTTTAGGTGTATCTTCTCACCGAGTCTCTGTAGTCGAGATAACACATTTCCTCGTTGATCGCACATTTGGATGAGTACCTCAAACTCATTCGATAAATCAAGTCGTTTTCATCGAATGCCATTATATTTTCTCGTCTCAGCAACCAAATATCATTTTGAACAAGCGTCCTTTGATGGAAAAGGTATTAAATTTGCCGTGTGGCAGGGCTGAGTGATTAATATGTTTACATTGTTTTCTGCTTGTCATTGCACCTTCCGTGAACACTTCTTGTTTAAACTTGGTTGCCTCCGCTAACCGGCAAGATATAATACGCATCATATTATCAAGCGCTTAGCCAGACGATCTTTAGCCTGCATTCACATCGCACAGCACACGGTTGAATTTTGCGTTTAGCCTCCACTTAAACGCGGGTGGAGCGGTCGACTTCGGACCCGATAACTCGATCTTCCTCAGTAGCCTCAGGCGCTGCGGTAGATAATTGAACAGACATTTTCTAATATGCGTTTTGAATATTGCCATGCAATTACTTTGATGACCAGAGCCAGTGTTCCTGCTGGCTGGCAAAGTTACGAAATCTTGATATGTCGCTGCACTTGATATTCAGTGTAAATGTTCTAGAGCTTGTTATAAAGCGCGCTCTAATTCTGCAGTTGAGCGCGAGGGTGACACAAATGAAATGAAGATGCTACTAAAATAATAAAATAGGATATAAAATTTAAATCTCATGTCCTCTTGGCTAACCTGCGATGCAGCTTTTCATATGTTGCCTCTGCTGATATCTCACTCCCCCGTGAAATTATCTACCCGATCTGCCTTTTTGACGACGGAATAGATGAAATCTATCCTGCACAGGCAGTGGTAAAGCACAAGCATAAAAAATCTGAGCTCTTGCTACAGGAGACCAATGTGCGCTATTTTTGTGATTCTCGGAATGCTGGTTTGCAAGCTCGCTGGTTTTTCCTGCGGTCGCACAGGTGCGAAACCGCTCGCAGTTTCGACAACGCTGCCTAGTTTGTTGTAGCAATTTATTGCAAGTAAACAAAGTAAGCGTGTATAATTAAGCAAAGAAAGAACATTGGTTCATAGGTCAAGGAATGAACGAATTAGCGTGGCGTTGTAATGAAAGCGGGGCACTCAAAATGAGCTCCACTTCGTACGCAACCTCGTATGCAGCAGACACATGATGAGGCGATGTAGTTTCAGACTGCAGTGATGTCGAACACATGTACACTATTATAAATGATCATCCCCTTGCGCACACTGCCACCGCGGAAGTGCCCGAGAGGCGTGCACAAACGGCAGATCGCACGCGGGCACCACGGCCGAGCTTGCCGCATGAGGCCCGCCTCGGCTTCCGACGGCCGCCGCTACGGGGCTTGCAGTGGCGCTGCGCATGACGTATACCCTCCCTCCATCTTCCTGCGTGGAGGCAACTGTGCTCTCCTGTTGCCGAAACGCCGGATTGCTATCCGCGAATCACGGTGGGTGCATCCAAAGCCCAAAAGCAGAGTCTCGTTCTCTTCGATCGCTAGCGGCGTCAGCGACACTGCTACCTGGTCATAGCGCAAAGTTCCTATTCGCCACGTGCTGCCTCCCGCAATCTCCCGATATCTTAATTGCTCTCTTCATTTCTCCAACCACAAAGCTTCTTTCATGACAACCAAGAACTGTTAGTGGAGTGTTGAAGGAATACGTGTGAAAAATTAAAAAAAAAACATTATTTGTCTCTAATTATACATTCGCGTCTTGCTCGAAATCGTTGCTTCAATCTATAGAAAAGTTGAAAAAACTGATGAGCTGCGCTCAAACTTCGCATTAGGAAGTAACGTAATCGTAGGCAATTTTGTTCAAGCGCATTCCCACTCACCGTAACTCAGAACTGAGGGAGTCTTGCTAGCGGTCGTCGGTACAATTCCACTGGAAGCAATGCCGAGCGCATTCTTTTGCGCTTCATGTTTTTTTATAGTCTTGAATTCAAAGCATACATTCGAGTGCCGTGTCAAACTTGAAAAGAAGCGCTGGTGCTTGAAAGGCGGGCCGGGCTCCGGCGAACGAAACGCGCTCCCAGAACAAGTAGTGGATTTATTTGGTTTATTTTGAGCTTTTGTTTTTGCAACACACATGGTACGTTCGTGTGTGCGGCGAAAGACACGAAAGCGGTCGTAAAATGGTCCATTCTAACGCGCTGACGTTGTCGGACAGCATATCTTTCCCAGCTTATTCCGCTGCTTCACACGAGAAGCGAACGCCTGCTTCTCCCGCGCACTGCGCGTTCAGAGGCGTCGGCCACTTGTTCTGACGTATGTCGCCTCCATACCAGCGCACCCTGTTCAGCTGCCCGTAGCCCATACAACCATCTGCGTGGCAAATACGTACCGGTGCGGACAAAAGTGAACGGAGCACGCAATTTCCTTCTAAAAATTTTGACGCGTTGAATAATTGAAACTGGCAGTCGTGGTATGTGCGAACCGGTAGTAGACCCCACTGCCCTTTCACTTGGACAGACTTGGACAAAAATTGTTTTCATATCTCTATTGGAGAAGGCGTGGTTTTAATCCGAAAGGAAAACCATGCTCCATTTACTTATGTCCGTACCTGTACGTCGCCTACTACAGATTGTTTTTATTGCGAAAGCGATACTGCTCGCAGTTTGAGCCTTCAGCGGGGAACGGCGGTGACCGTCATTGAGCTTTCACCTTTAGACGACCCCCGTAGACGACCCCAAGCTAGAAGAAGCTGTGAAATTCGGTGAAACCGTGAAATTCCTATAGGCCGCTAAGGCACGTTCATGCGGCTTGGTTAAAGCAGGGCTTTATATGTGGGCTGGAAGAAGCTGCCAACTTGGGTCTCTCATTTCACATGGGACGGTTATGTCAGAATCAGCCTGCTAGGACCCCGGCATTCACGTTACCCCTCTAGGCCGCTAAGGCACGTTCATGCGGCTTGGTTAAAGCGGGGCTTTATATGTGGGCTGGAAGAAGCTGCCAACTAGGGTCTCTCGTTTCACATGGGACGGTTATGTTATAATCAGCCTGCCAGGACACCGGCATTCACGTTACCGATATAGGCCGCTAAGGCACGTTCATACGGCTTGTTTAAAGCGGGGCTTTATATGTGGGCTGGAAGGAGCTGCCAACTTGGGTCTCTCGTTTCACATGGGACGGATATGTCAGAATCAGCCTGCCAGGACACCGGCATTCACGTTACCCATATAGGCCGCTAAGCAGTGTTGCCAACTCAAAAATAAAAAAACCTGCAACAGGAACTCCCAAAACCCGCTAAAAACCGCTCAATGTATTTTTTTGCCAAAAAGTTCATTTTCATACATTTTATTAAGTTTGTAAATAAATATAACTAATAATATAAAAAAGAAAGAAAGAACTTTTCTTTTTCGACTAAAAACCGTCGACTATATTATTTATCGACTAGAGACTGCGCTCAAAAAACTATTTTTTTTAAGTTGTGCCTGCAGTCCTGACTGACTGCAGGCACAACCACAGAAAGATGTCTGCTTCATTTACAAGCGACTGTCCACTCTTACCGCTGGTCCCAGGTCCAGGTGGGCTTCCAGCGCTGTTGGCAGCGTACGCCTCCATCGTGCCGATCTTTTGAACTACATTTGGCGGCAGTTCGTAGTCTGAGCAGCATTTTCCCTGCCTCCGGCTCGAATGGTCAAGATGGCATTCGTCATATCTGTTGACAATCTGTTCCTCTATTTACATTTGATAACGTTCAGCTGACTGAACAGGCGTTCTTCTGCGTTGGACCAGGGCAGAACCAGCATGGCAAGAGCAAACTCGGTGAATTCGGAGAAGGGATTTTTGTCTGAAGCGTCCCTGTATTTGTTGACTTCGTCCCAGAATGCAACTGTGCTCGCACGGTTATTCCAGCTGACTAGAGTGAGCTTCTCCCATCGCAGTTTAATGGCAGCGATTTTTTCTTGTGGCAGATCCAGGAATTCCATAAGGGGCACGAACGAGTCTTTAACTACACGAAGCCCATTCCCAACTGAGAGCAGGGAAACTTGTCTGAGTATTCGCACGTTGTCAGGTAATCTTTGCTGGAGCTGTTTCAGCACATGAGACAAAAATCCGATACACCGCTGTCTAAATACGAGCTCGGCCTTTCTCGAAAAACCACCCTTTCTCAGCTCTTGCAGCTTTTTTTAAGTCTCGTAGCCGAGGTCCGACGTCATATTAACATAGCCGTCGACGATTGAACTGAGTGGGTCTGCACGACACGTAGGCACGACGAGATTTTTTGACAGCCCTTCAATTAGTAATGTTAGGTCACTTAGCAGTTTTAGGCTGTCAGCCGAGCTGGACTCAAACGCCTTGTTCACACTTTGTACTTCTGCAAGAATCGGCTTTACAAAAACAAGGTAAAGCAAGTTCATCGTGTCGCACATCATCGAATGCAGCAGTTCTGCTGTGTAACACTTCTCAGTTATCCTTGCAGCTGCAAAGTGTAACAATTCCTCCCATTGCTCCAACATTCTACCGACCGCTGTTTCAACCGACAGCCATCTGGTTTGGCAAGACTGCACTATCTTAAGCGGATCGTGTCCGTCGTTGAGTCTTCGATAGAGTTCCCGGTAAGACAGCTGTCTTGATGGTGACCGAGAAAATCAGTTGTAAATTTCGCTCACCAAATATTCGAGATTTCTCGGAAGTGCTTTCGCCACGGCACTCGAAACCGCCAAGTGCAGCGAATGGCAAACGCACCTGACCAACAAGAGATGAGGAACATCCATCTTAAGCTTCTGATACACTCCGTTATTGATACCTACCATCACACTGGCGTTGTCTGTCCCTATTCCCATCATTCTACGCAAGTCAATTCCAAAATGAGCCAGGAATTTTTTCACTGCATCAACGATTGACTGAGCTTTCGAGTCGTCGAGCTCGACTCAACTTAGAAAGGTCGACACTACTTTGCCCATCGTTTCGCTGTAGTACACAATGACGACTCCCAATTGCTTGGTCACAGAAATATCCGTTGATTCATCAAGAATCAGGCTGTATCGCCCAGATCCTAAGTCGGACAGCAAATCTTCAATGAAGTGAGGGTATAAGACATCCTCGATCAAAGCGCTGCACTTTGATCGGTGAAGCTGGAGATGCTTAGCTTCCTCGCTGTCGCGAAACTGGCTACTGCACAGCTCACCAAGGTGATCTGGAGCCATAACTGCGGAGTGCGTGCATACGAATAAAGCAAGGGACCCTTCGGCAGTGCGTGACTTGTCACACTTGCGACTTACAACTTCTAGAGTCGTCTGCCTTCCGGACGAAAATGGTGCTGTAGCCGAGAGGTGCTTCTTCGTTGTGGTGCGCGCGATCAAATCCACATGTTTGGCAGAAAGCTCAGTCTTGCAGTAACGGCATCGCGCTCGTCTGGCATCATTTGGAACTTCCAGTAACCAGTCTCTAAGCTTAGGGTCCTGCAGCCACTCTTTCCTGAACTTCTGTGCATACTTTACAGGTCCCATTTCTCCCGGCAGGTTCGAAGATTAGGTTCAAAAGCGCCGCAGAAATCGATTCAAGGCGTGTTCCGATGTTCCCCACAGTAGCATAACGGCATTTCAGCGACGTCATGCGCTCACAGCGACATGGTGACGTTTTCTCGCAGACGACACTAGAATTTTAAGACACGTTTACTGTGCAGAAATAAAATACATTTACCTACCAAAAAACTGCCAAAAAAACAGCCAGAAAGTCTTAAAAACCGCTAAAAATTCCGCCTCCCGCAATACAAGATTTTTGCCCGCTAAATAGTGTAAAAACCCGCTAAATTTAGCCGGAAAACCGCTAAATTGGCAACACTGCCGCTAACGCACGTTCATGCGGCTTGGTTAAAGCGGGACTTTATATGTGGGCTGGAAGAAGCTGCCAACTTGGGCCTCTCGTTTCACATGGGACGGTTATGTCAGAATCAGCCTGCCAGGACCCTGGCATTCACGTTACCCCTATAGGCCGCTAAGGCACGTTCACGCGGCTTGGTTAAAGCGGGGCTTTATATGTGGGCTGGAAGAAGCTGCCAACTTGGGTCTCTCGTTCACATGGGACGGTTATGTCAGAATCAGCCTGCCAGGACCCTGGCATTCACGTTACCGATATAGGCCGCTAAGGCACGTTCATGCGGCTTGGTTAAAGCGGGACTTTATATGTGGGCTGGAAGAAGCTGCCAACTTGGGTCTCTCGTTTCACATGGGACGGTTATGTCAGAATTAGCCTGCCAGGACCCCGGCATTCACGTTACCCCTATAGGCCGCTAAGGCACGTTCATGCGGCTTGGTTAAAGCGGGGCTTTATATGTGGGCTGGAAGAAGCTGCCAACTTGGGTCTCTCGTTTCACATGGGACGGTTATGTCAGAATCAGCCTGCCAGGACCCCGGCATTCACGTTACCCCTATAGGCCGCTAAGGCACGTTCATGCGGCTTGGTTAAAGCGGGGCTTTATATGTGGGCTGGAAGAAGCTGCCAACTTGGGTCTCTCGTTTCACATGGGCGGTTATGTCAGAAACAGCCTGCCAGGACCCTGGCATTCACGTTACCCCTATAGGCCGCTAAGGTGCGTTCATGCGGTTTGGTTAAAGCGGGGTGTCAACCGTTAATAATTAGGGGGTATTATTAACGATGCGCCCTTAACGGTGCGCACACTCCCAGAAACCCTTAGAGTGAGTGGGGGTAGCTGTTCCGGTCGCGAAGGAGATGCCCTCGACCTGCGTGGCAAGCTCAGCCGGAATTCAACTACCTTGTAGTGACAGAAGGGGGTGGTCGTTTGGTGCCCAGCGGTCGCCGGTTCAAACCAGAGAAAGGATCGGAGTCAGAAGTAACAAACAAAACACAATTTATGCACAGCAAGAGACGATACAACGGAACGCACAAGATCACTTGAAATGCACAGACGAGAGGTTCACAGAATAACAAAGGCTAAGCATGCAACCACAGAATGATTCAATAACTCAGAGACTTTACAACAGATCAAACACGAGAGAGTTACACAAACAAACACCAAATTGTTCACCGGGCACTGTTGCAGTCCGACGCCTCAAGAGTCACGATGTGGCCGCCATACGAGACGAGCGCCGCTCCCTTGCAGGTCCGTGGGCTTGCCAGCAGCGGGTGATCCCCGGGAGTCCAGCCGTAGCACAGGCGAGCACGTCGCAAACAGTTGACGAACTGACTGACTGGCTGACTGACTCATCAAACGGCGCGGTCTCTTTAAATAGGGCGCGCCGCGTCTGTTTGTTAGCACGCGTCAAAGCTAGCGCGCACACACACTTAGCTTCGCTGGTTATAGCGCTCTCTCTACCTCCCGTCGAGCCGCGCGTCGTCATTGGCCAGGTCCCATAGAAGATTCTCGATTTTTCTGGCGCATTCCAGGCCGATGAACCACCGTCCTCCCCGGGCAAGGGGAAAGAGGGTGACAACAACGCGTACAAAGCTACGCGCTCTCCCGCGCGGGGAAGGGGGCTTTTCTCTACATGCTTTCCACGCGACGCCGCGCGGGCCTCGCGCCATGCCGGCTTGATGAAAATGTGCGCCGATTTCGTGACACTGCCCCTCCCTTAAAGAATATTGTCCCACAATATTCACAACAACCATGAACATCGCGCGCACATGCATGCGCTCGCAATTGTATGGGGCAAATGTTCACATCACACATATTGCACAAATTTCACAAACTGTAATAACACATTACAAAATTCATACATCAATGCCATAAAATTCACAAACATGTCAACACACTGTTCTCGGATACACATAGGAATCAACGCAGAAACCCATAGTTATTCAAATGTGATGCGCACAAACCCACGGCATGCTTTCGCCTATACTTCCACACTCGGGATGCACCTTCTTGGAACGTATCGGTTCCTCTCCAACTTTCAGGTAACCAAGTTCTCCTTTTTACTAGACACTGCCGTTTCTTCCTCCCGCGAGTTCGGCTCTTTTTCCGTTTACTATAGAGCCTTTTCCATTGCGAGTTGTTCTCGCTCCGGTCTTTACTCCTGAGTTCTGCTTCCCGATCGGAAGTTAGGCCAGATCTAACGCTATCTTGCCTAGCAGCGCTTCGAGCAGGCCGTCTCATTCTTTCTCGGTCTGGGCGGCTCCACATGTGCTTGCACGTCCAAGCGTTCAGCCGCTTCATCCTTCTTTTTCCATGAGAAATTTCCCTGTCGACTTTGCCTGACTTGGCTGGTTTGGATTTGTTTCTTTTCGTTTCCACTTTTATTCGCACCTTTGGCCGAGGAACGTTTGATCCGGTTTTACCCGCATAATCAGAACATTGTTGTCTGTAAGGAGCGTCTTTTTGAGAACTTTGTTCTCCCTTAATCCTTTTAATTTTCTTTCTTTTCTTTACGACCTTCAGTCGTACATTCTCAAAGCAGGACTCATTTTCAACTGGAGACTCATTATCCTCACTTTTGGTTACATCCTGTTCCTTAAAATTTTTGTTAAACTCTTCTCTCGCAGTGCAGTTTTCTCTTTCTGGCGGTTTCCGTTTCTTATCTGCACTGTCATTCCCAACGGAGGGAAATATTTCGTCCTCCTCAATGAGTAAAGCCTCCTCGTCAGTCGAACCGTTCCTGGAAACCGGTTCTCGCATTTCGGCAAGAATGCTGTCCTCAGCATCAGCTCCATCTAAGCTTTCGGCATCGCTGTTATTCCACAGCTCTTCCTTTCCGTCAGTCATGCGACCAGACGTGGAGCTAGAATATTGCGCTTCCTCTTGAAGTGAAGAGTACATGCATGAGCCTTCTGGCTCGATAGCTGCCGTTGCAGCTTCTCTGCAACCTATCGTCTCGGAGGGCACAATATCATTTTTCTGAGAATTCTGAGCTCCCGTTAGGTCATCTGACGTTTCTGTTGCAAGAACACGCTGATCCACAACCTCATTCTGGCTGCTGGAGCCAGTTTCTACAGTACCTGTGGCTGTCAATGTATCGCGTGGTTCGCTGTACTTTCTAATATAAGGAAAGGTAACCTCCGGAGGCTCGGTAATACCTTTCAAACGCCTAACTTCAGTCAGCTTTTTGAGAAGGATATCTCTCTCTTTTAAGAATTCTTTTTCTTTGTCTGCCTGCTTCCTCAGCCATTCTTTTTCTCTTTCGGCTTGCTTCCTGAGCCATTCTTTTTCTCTTTCTTCTTCTTGTCTCTTTGCCTCTGCTTGCTTCCTGAGCCATTCTTTCTCTCTTTCTGCTCGTTTCTTGAGCCATTCTTTCTCTCGTTCTTCTCTTTGCCTCTCTCTTTCTTTCTCAGCCTCTTCTCTTTTCTTCTTAGCTTGTTCTAGAACCTCTCTTTCTTTTCGGTCCACCCATTCTCGCAGTTCAGCTCCTTTAAGACCCTTCTCTAGGCCTAAGGCAATAATCTCCTTGATATTCATCTTCAATCTGAACTGCCTAACGCTAACACATAGCACTCTCAATGGACCTTACACAACCGCTTCAGCGCGGTACCTCTAGCTATCGCTCTGCTGCCACTCTGTTTACAACCTCTTCGTAAACTCTTCCAACTCTTTCTCCGTCCTCTGAGTTTGAGTGCACCAAACGTCCTGTCGTGGACGCCAGATTAATTGTCACCCGTTAATAATTAGGGGGTATTATTAACGATGCGCCCTTAATGGTGCGCACACTCCCAAACACCCTTAGAGTGAGTGGGGGTAGCTGTTCCGGTCGCGAAGGAGATGCCCTCGACCTGCGTGGCAAGCTCAGCCGGAATTCAACTACCTTGTAGTGACAGAAGGGGGTGGTCGTTTGGTGCCCAGCGGTCGCCGGTTCAAACCAGAGAATGGATCGGAGTCAGAAGTAACAAACAAAACACAATTTATGCACAGCAAGAGACGATACAACGGAACGCACAAGATCACTTGAATTGCACAGACGAGAGGTTCACAGAATAACAAACGCTAAGCATGCAACCACAGAATGATTCAATAACTCAGAGACTTTACAACAGATCAAACACGAGAGAGTTACAGAAACAAACACCAAATTGTTCACCGGGCACTGTTGCAGTCCGACGCCTCAAGAGTCACGATGTGGCCGCCATACGAGACGAGCGCCGCTCCCTTGCAGGTCCGTGGGCTTGCCAGCAGTGGGTGATCCCCGGGAGTCCAGCCGTAGCACAGGCGAGCACGTCGCAAAACACTTGACGAACTGACTGACTGGCTGACTGACTGACTCATCAAACGGCGCGGTCTCTTTAAATAGGGCGCGCCGCGTCTGTTTGTTAGCACGCGTCAAAGCTAGCGCGCACACACACTTAGCTTCGCTGGTTATAGCGCTCTCTCTACCTCCCGTCGAGCCGCGCGTCGTCATTGGCCAGGTCCCATAGAAGATTCTCGATTTTTCTGGCGCATTCCAGGCCGATGAACCACCGTCTTCCCCGGGCAAGGGGAAAGAGGGTGACAACAACGCGTACAAAGCTACGCGCTCTCCCGCGCGGGGAAGGGGTCTTTTCTCTACATGCTTTCCACGTGACGCAGCGCGGGCCTCGCGCCGTGCCGGCTTGATGAAAATGTGCGCCGATTTCGTGACACGGGGCTTTATATGTGGGCTGAGGAAGAAGAAAAAAAGAAGAACGCTTGGTCACCCGCAGCTAATGCTTTCGCTCCAAATTTGGTTCAGCAGCGTGGAACCCTTCTAATTTCTTTATTTTTAATGGACGAAAAACGCGTGCTTTCAGACAAAGCGACTATCTGTAGACTTGTAACTAGCTGAAGAGAGCTACGCGCAGAAGGCATCACATCAGGAAGGGCAAAAGGGACGCAAACAGGTTCTTTGGCGGTGGCACTACCGACGATAGCCGCCGCCGACAATCTGTAAGGCAGCCCTTGACAATAAATGCTTCCACAAGCTCAGTGATGGCCGCGAACAGGAACAACAGGAGTAAAACAGACAGCCCGTGTCGTGAATTCTACGCATAGGACCAACTGGCACCTGAAAAGTTGACCAAACTTCGCATATATATTTGCGGTTTTATTTGAACGTATTGGCTTGCTTTTCACGTTTTGTTTTTGCTTTTGATGCTTACCATGTCATCAGCTATAACGTGGGCTAAAAAGCTTTTGCAGTCAGTGAATATTCCTGAACGGCCCTATATTCACCTGACACAACCTTCACCTGTTGGCCACATAAAACATAGGCAGTGGGCATTAGGTTAGACAAGCTGGTCATTCGTAGGCCCCAGTCCGGCCCATGCCCATCGTTTTCACAGGCCCGGCCCCCCGCGGCTTAAAGCCGTGCCCACCGCAGGTCCGCCAATAAAGTGCTTTACCCGGCCGGACCAAGCTCTCGGGTAAGCCTGTGCAGTTCTCTATGAAGAATTGCTCCCTAAAACCAGAAAACGCGCACGAGTAATCGGTATGATATCACACCTCTCCACAACACAAAAATATTGAAATAGCTTCACTAAAACCGAAGATATCGGCGATCAAAAATATCGCTTTCTTCTCCCCGTTCACCTCAGCGCTCGCCGGGGCAAAACAAAAGGCAAGTCACGACGTTGCCTCGCTGCGCTCCGTTCCGCTCGCTTCACTTGGGAGCACACAACGGGAGGGCAATTCAGTACACTCAGTAGACGTCAACGGGAAGGCAGAGGCTACGAACATGCGGTGAGATGTCGTCTTAATCGGTTGTAAGGAGCAATTTCTGTAATTATTTTAAAATTATATGGTCCACGCGGAGCTTTCGTAAACTCACGAATGCCACCTCTATAGGTATGTTCTATTGGTAACATTCAAGCTGCGCGAATCTAGAACCGGAAGAGTTCGCCAGGAAGCAGGATTCAGCGCCTGCAGCATTCAAACTGCGCGCCTTTGATTGGGCCGGTGGCGTGGTGTCGTTCCGACATGGCATCATCATTTAAGCGCACAACCAGTCGAGAACAGAAGAGAAGCGCAGGAGACGAGTCGGAAGTTGTCGTCAAGCAGCATAGTTCAGCGCACGCCAGCATTCAATACGCGCGCCTTCGCGCTATGTCATCATCATTTAACCGCACAACCAGCCGAGAGCAGAAGAGAAGGACGGCAGATACACGAGCGCTCGTGTGCCCTCCATCCCCCTTTTCTGTTTTCGCCTAGTTGTGCGTCAAGGTACGAAATCTAGCGCCTGGGTATAGGATCACTAGTGGACCACCATCTGGTGCAGAACAAGTTGTAAATCTTGTTAACAATCAAAGGCGAGCCTTGTCATTTTGCATTCCGGATAATGGGATTACGTTTCTTTCCTCACTTAGCATGCAGCTGCTAGTCAAATTAAAGATAGTTTAAGGTTTAAATAAATTGCATATGCTTTATTCGACTGTGTTCCGTAACCTTTACGCCGCCGGCACCGTGAGGGGAGAAAACGATGAGACTATTACCATATACTATATTGTTTCAGGGACCGCTTGCCGGTTAGTGATTAAGGTCTAAATCAATTGCATATGCTCTATTCTACTGTGTTCCGTAACCTATAGACCGTTTTATCATGGGCGCTGCAATTTTGTGTATGTGGCTCCATCTAGCGGCCAAGTTGTGAACAACCGCCATGCTGGTATGTGGGGTCCCTCCGCGGAACAGGCGACAAGTAGCGCAAATCGGCATTTTGGAGCTTTCGCGTGCAAATTTTTGCTTTCTGAAAGTACCTAGCTGAAAGAAAAAAAACGTTTTCAGTAACAGCGAAGCCATTCGGTCAGAAATGACAAAACATTATGCTCCTGATCAGGTCGGCTGAAGGCTACAAGCGTGATTACAATTAGTAACTTTTATGTAGCACAGAGAGGTGGCGGCGCACCACTGGCAGTGATGGCAGCTTTCGATCTACTTTTTACTCTTAAACGATTTCTAGAGACGGCTTACCGTAACAATTTGAGGAAAGAAAGAATGCGAGTGTAGCCGTTTCATGTAATGTTTAGGAGCAATGCTAATCGCGGTAGATTTGTCGGGTCAACCGATCATTCATATACTCTTTACTGCTTGAGCGGCTACTGCACAAGTTCCCACACCTCCACTGGGGTTCTATTCTTAAGTATCCATTATCCATTTCGGATCCATTTACTCTACCCTGGCTACTTTTGTTGGGTGACAATCAGGCAGAGTGTTCAAGCTTCCACTACCAGGCAATCGGATTTCAGCATTGTGTACATGACTCAAGCACCTGTGTGCCGGTATGTGCGGGGAGTGGCGATGACTTGTCAACAGCGGAAGCTGCTATCCTGCAATTTCTCTGACTGTGCGTTAGTTGTGTTTGTCTGAAGTTGCCGTCATGCTGACATTAAAATACAAGATAAAATGAACAAATGATACCTGTGGAATAGGGATCTTAAATTAAGTCCCATAATGGCATCTTCGAAAGTTGCTTTTGTCAACAATTATATAGTTCATTTTTAGTCGCAATGTTTGCTTACTGCAAGCAATCGCTGCTATTCCTATGATCATATTCCCATTTATTATCGACAGCAAAATCTTAGGAGATGCGTGTTTTCAAAAAAAAAAATATTTTAGCGTTGTCTCACTAAATAAGTTGATAACCAATTTATTAGTATATCGTTGTCTTCAAGTGGGACAGGTTCTTTCACACTTGCATTAACCTCAGGTGACTGAATCGAAATAGTTCTTCTTTACCTGGCGGCATCTCGCAAATATTTGCCGCAAGGAATATCATCCGCTTGTTGCCCAAGGTCTGCCTTTGTTGCACGGGTATTCAGTTTTTCCGGTTCCTACTCTACAAACACAGTGTTTGGAACTCGCACGAAAGGCTGCCAAAGCGAAACATTTTCGGTTGGGGCTTATATTCAGAAGCTGCTTGTCTTCGCCCAATTGAGTGAGTTGCAAGTGGAACAGTGTAGAGCAACGCAGGCGCGTAACACCGCTGTTAATCTTTCATCTTCTGTTAATTATGTCCTTTTGGTTGTTATTTTTTTTGTTAATGCAAACAACTGAGTAAAAACAAAAAAAGTTTGCTTTAACTGCGGCAGCTCTTAGCAGCTAAACTGCGGCCGGCGGAAATGAAACGATCAGGGAAATGAAGGAAAGAAAGGGGCGAAAGAAGAAAGAACAGGGAAAGAAAGCACAACGCTCACATCAGCTAATCGGCTTATATACTTTGCGGCTATTCAAGACACTCTGTGTGCAAAAGACTGCAACGTGTGCCCTTTCTTTGTAGAATGCCCTGCCGCCCCCGCTGCTATCCCCGCGTCCCCACATACCTGACAGGAGGAGCCGCGCAGCGCGTTCCGGTTCGAGGCTATTTTCCTCCTCGCCGCGAAAACGGTCTATAGACAAGCGTCAGCCCGTGACGTCAGTGGAGATGCGGCGGTGCTGGCGACAGCAGTGACTTTCATGGTGTAGGCAAAAGCATGGGCTGTCTAAAGTCCCTTGATAATCTGAAAGTAGCGACACTCTCCCCCGCGCCGCGCTTTCCTCCTCGATTCTCCTCGCTCGGCGGCGGCGAGCGCTGCGCACGACACGCTTTTTCCCCTTGACGCCCGCCGGCCGGCCGCAGCAGTGAGTGAAGCGCGAGCTTTTGGGCCAGGTCTGCGCTTCAGGAGTGCACCAAATTTTTGAAAAATTGCGAGAAAAGCATTGAGAATGCCGAAAGTAAAGTTCATGAATTGATTGGTTTCTTCTTAGAACTGTTTGAATGGGGAATACTGATAAAGCTTTCAGGCGAGTTCTGTGCTACAGACACTTTTTAAGTCTCATGATAAGGTTTTACTTTTTGCACCTAATCTAGTACTGCCTCTGACTTTGTGTTTGTTTTTTTAGAGCGTGAAATCTGTCACCGCGGTAAAACTTCGGAAAACAATCCAGGCTGGTGCTTTGAACTTCAAGATCAGAGAAGGTCAAAGCAGGACTTAGTCTATTTCGCTACTGTCAAGCTATCTCTCTAAGCATAGTATATGTCAAGTGATCAACCATGAGATTGGATTACTGGTTAATTGCACATGTATTTCGATCAATTACTGAGCCAAATTAATTAATATTTAGTAAACTGCAATTAAAATTTAAATTTTAGCTGCAACATCGAACCGTATACCGTTGGAAAGCGTAAGTCAAGTGTAATGGCACTGTGCTAGTTAGCGATCCGCGATAATCTGCGTTAATTAGTTAATTTTATATAAAACCAAATTTCGAGCTGTTCCTTGCTGCTTCGAGGCAAGGAACAGGTTTGCCACGGCAGTCTTCATATGATGCTGATGGAGAAATTAAATAATTTTATGAGCACACGGCCCCTCACTGACTTCGCGTGTGGTTAAAAGACAGCAGGGTACACTGGGAGAAGTGGGGGGCCCTATTGCCGACACACTGAAGTTCTGGGGCAAGCATGCTGTGGTCTCGTGCGCTATGTAAAAGAGCTTGATTTCACTGAACGCAACAATCAAATAAAAAAATTACAAGGTGCACATAGGTCTTCAACGTGCAGAAATGAGAAAGCATATAACTGCCAATTCATTAACTATCGCTATCCTATCTATCACTATATCTACTAATGCCAGAGACCTACCGTAACTGTCACTATCCGCAACGAGCACTATCACCTCACTATCCGGGCCTATTACTATAATTTACTATTATTATCCGTAACAGTCACCATCATTACCTATCACTATTTATAACCATCACTATTTAATCTGATGCCGCCCCATGACCCATTGATATACTTCAATTTTCATTGACTTTCGTTGTCAGTCATATCTCGGTTATCTCATGATATCTGAGGAGACAACTGTACATTGACTTTTAATTTTTATACGTTCTTGTTTTCTCATAAATGGAGGTGGGAAAAGAGCAAGCCACAGAAATAACTGACTACTATCAGAGCGAGGTTCATGTCTCTGTCGAGGAGGCTTCCTTTACTTCAGGACAGGTCGGTGAGAGAAAATTGATGGAACTGCGTTTGGCCTGTTCTTTTTTCGAGTTCGTGTAATATTGGCGGCTCAAACTGGTCTTCAGTTTAATGTAGCTAGAACATAGAGCGATGAGTTAATCACTCAGGCTAGGTGAAAAAAAAATTTCTTGCATACAATTGAAATGAGTAATATGTTACAGTGTTAAGAATTATTGCTCGCAAAATGTTCCTTTATTTTTACATCATAACTATAATCATTATTGATTGTTTAAGTTTCGTAAATACAGAAAATTGATGCAATGATTCCGGCTGATTTGACATCGATGGAATAACTTTTCTCGTAATAAATGAATACGCGGAATCGCGGTTTTAGAGCTCCAGCTTTCAAAGCGAAGTTAACCTCCCAACGCCTAGTAGTCATGGTCAAAGTGAAGCGTGTGTGATCATATGAACACCTCCTGCACATTGGCCGTATCCCTGATAAAACGAACGCATATTTTTTAACCCACGCGTGCGTCGAAGCGTGGCAACACATTCAAGAATTGAAAAAAAAAAAATGCCGTACGACCTAACTAGTGCAAATTACCCGCAATACCTCGGGTTTACTTGCCAAAGAGTTTTTCAGGGCCAGCATTCATTGCTCCCGAGTAACACACACTACAAGTACAAGCTGGAAAGGCTAGCTCCTCTACAAGCCCGAATTTTGATTTTTAGTGAAGGAGGCCAGGCATCTTAGCATAATCGCGACAAATGCAATCGAGAGACTAATTTTCCAGTTATCTCTGACAGCAAAAAGCAGATTATAGCGCCCTGTTTCTGACTGTACAGAAGTCGAAGCGTGTTAAATGATGGAGCCTTGGAGCCTCGCAGAATATTCAGCATGCTGCAGAGGACAACCTTATTTTTATACAATGAACATGCTGCCGCCGCAAAAGTATTGAGGAGCAAGCAGGAATAAAAAACGCAGCGTCAGGTGACGCGTTATTACGGGGAGTGAGAAAAGCACCCGACGTCGCAAACAACTCTGTTCTTTCTAGGAATAAACGTCTTTCGACTAATCTTGTGACTCCATTGACTCGTGCGCAAGCCGTCACGCTTGCCTTGAGATATCATGAATACCGCACAACCATCTTCAGGCCGCTTGCTGCAGTTGTACGCGCAACAGCACGGCATAGAGCTTGCACGCTGCAATAAAAGCACAGCTATCTAGCCACCATAGCACAGCGCGCAATATTCGCTCGCCGAGACTAGGGGAAAAATGGCGCGATGGAAAAAGAACACACAAGGAAAACGCCGGACGCGCGTTGGTTTCCAAGGGCAACGGCAGGGAGACCAATCGTCGCTCAGGAAATCGAGCGGAGAACCGGCCTTCAGCGAAGGGGCGCGCAAGGGGCGAGGAGGAGGCGAGGAGGTAGCGCGGCGGCGGCAAAGTTCAATCGTTGGCGTAACTTTCAAAGTATCAAGGGGTTTTAGGGCTGTCTGCATTGGATACGCTGCGCTTGCTGCGCTTTCGAGCATAACTCTCGATATTCCTACAAGTTGTGGTGTGGTTGCTTGCGCCACAAGGCACAAGAAAGAAAATGCTACCTGTTCACGCTTGCTTCTTGCGGTCAGATAAAAATGAGAGCGAATGACAGAGGCGTTGAGCACAAAAATTGTAGACCCTTCGGCGACGGAATGGCTTAGCAGCTAACGTGCGTTGCACTACTGCACTGAAACGCGATCAGTTCGTTTGCAACTCTTAATTGTCTTGATTGCGTTGCGACCATACGACGAATAGCGCAATAACAAACGCCTACGTTTGTGCACGTTTTTGATATATTCCGTGTGCGTATGATTTTAATCGAACGCAGCTAGGAAACTGTGCTGTGAGGTTCATCTCATCTGCAGTACTGCCCCTGCATATTTTCTTACTGAAAAGGACGCAAAAGCTGCTGTGAAGGTAACTGCAGTTGCCTTGAGCGGTCATTCTAGCGCGATATTGCCGAAATAGGCCCAGAGTTGTGAATTAGCTTTTCTCTGTTTTCATTTTCACGAATTTCGAGTGACTCTACATCAACGGTTCTAGAAATCTAATGAACATTGTTAGGATAAGGACAAAGTCAAAAAGCGCTATTTCTCGGAGTATTAATTTTTTCTTTTTGAAGGTCATTAAGACCATAATGAACGAATTAACCACGTACAACCAGCTGTGATCGAGCAAGATATTTAATTATGGTATGTACAGTACATTGAGTTTAATGTAACAAAGTGGAATTGGCTATGAGGGATGAAAAATAAGCAGCTTAAGATGACGTTCATTTAAATAAAACATTTCTCAAAATATTGCCGCAATGTTATCTTACTGGCGCCGCCATGTGGCGAGCTCGGGAGACTGGCACGCGCTCGTCTTCTTCGCTCTCGGTGCTCGCCCGCCAGTCGGTTCCGTGCCTGATATTGCCGGTACCTTTACTTAGTCGTAAGTAAACCTGCTGAACCAGTCTTACTGGCTTCTGTGACATTTTTGGTGGAGGTGCTGGGTAGATCCCATGTACGGAGAGCCTCTGGCTGCCCCCTACGCCCATCTGCACACCGTGGACACGACACCTGTGCACAAGGCGAGCCATCGCTTGAGCGGCTTAGCACCCGAGTGTGGTCCTCTTGTTTCCCCACCGCGAACCACGATGACAACAGCGGCAATGCAGACCACTCAGCTTCCCGTCAGTGCAGCTGACCTGTCATACTCCACGTATGCCCACACCATTTCATGGCGACAAGTTCGAAGACGTTCAGGACTGGCTGACCAGCTACGACCGGGTAGCTGTATTTAATGCGTGGGACGAGGAGCGAAAATTGCAGAATGCTTATTTCGCACTAGAAGATTCCGCCAAGATGTGGTTCGAAAACCATGAGGCTACCATTTCTACCTGGCAGGATTTCCGGCGGCAGCTGCTCACAACGTTCGGCAGCGATGCAAGAAAAGAGATTGCCGAACTCGCTCTACAGTCCCGAGCACAGCGGCCTAATGAAGCGTCGCCATGTTTGTGGAAGAAATGACTCGCCTTTTCAACCGGGCGGATCCCTCCATGTCGGAGGTAAAGAAGGTGCGCTACCTTATGCAAGGCATCAAGGAGCAGTTGTTCGTTGGCCTTGTACGTGACCCTCCACGTACTGTTGCTGATTTTACGAAAGAAGCAACAAGCATCGAGCGTGCCTTGAATCAGGGATTTGTACATTTTGATCGCTCAGCGAGCATCGCTGCCATAGACTTCCTCTTGCCAATGGCCGGAAACGACATTGAAGCCCTTCGCGAACTTATCCGAAGCATGGTACGCGAAGAGCTGCAAAAGATGCCCTCTCTCGAACAACATCCACGTGTTGGGGGCATCTCGGATATTGTGCGCGAAGAGCTCTGCCAAGCAGTGCCATCAGTACCGTCACCCCAGCCGCCGGCGCCACAGATCATGACGTACAGCGACGTGTTGCGTACCCTGCGCCTGAACAATTGGCACCCTGCAACCCTGCTCCTCCCGCACGTCCTCCACCCCAATATCCAGTTTCGACTGGTGTGCCTGAAGCTCGACCACCCGTTCGCAAAGCACACGCGTGGCGCACGCCGAACAATCTGCCTTTGTGCTTCCACTGCGGCGAAGCCGGTCACGTTCTGCGCCACTGCCCGTACCGTCGGATGAGCATGCGCGGATTTTCCCCGGATGCCCCTCGGCCGCGCTATGGCGAACGACCCCGGGACATCGACCAATACCTCAGCGACCACGTCCCACCTGCGTCCCTCCAGCGACGCCAGTCCAGGTCACCACCGCCGAGACAGTTTTCAACTAGCCGCCGTTCTTTCCTCAGGCAGTCAAGACGGCGACCCTCGGGTGTAGAGCCGCCGTCGATGTACACTACGACCAACATCCTCCGCTCACCGATTCGACCACACATACCGACCTCCGACCCTTCGCTCCGATCAACAATCCGACCACTTTTCGACGATCGCCGAAGCTTTCCTCCGACGCCCCCAATCGACGCACCGCACGACCAACGAGTCCGACGACCTCCCGACGATCGCAGAAGCTTACGTTCGGCGCCTTAATTCGACGCAACGAACGACCCGTCAGCCCGACGATCCCTGACACGCCGCACTTTATCGACGGTGAGCTACATTCCGCCGAGATACCGATCGTTGTTGATAACCACAACACGACTGCCCTTGTAGATACCGGCGCTGATTTTTGCGTTATGAGTCATGGCCGTGCTACCATTCTGCGAAAAGTCCTGACTCCTTGGCACGGAGCCCCGATAAGGACAGCCGGAGGGCACGTGGTAACGCCGCTCGGAGTGTGCACCGCTCGCGTCGAGATTCACCACGTAACTTTCTCGTGCTGCTTTGTTGTGCTAGCAGAGTGCTCCAAGGACCTCATTCTCGGCCTTGATTTTCTTAGAGAAAACGACGCAGTCATCGACCTCTGTGACTTCATGGTGACGTTTTCCACTCACCGCGCAATTTCCGACAAGTACAGACGGCACAGCGACGGCTACACAGACAGGCCAGTTTTCCGAGTGTGCGACGACCATGTCACTCTACTTCCACGCACCAGCTTGTTTGTTACAGTGCAGTGCGACAACCCCCCCGCCTTTCAAGGCCTCGCGGAAACGAACGTGAATTTATTGTTGAGCCTACAAGTCTGCGTCGCTCGGGGGGTCTTCGCCTTGAAAAGTAAATGAACTGTACTGCTTTGAACGAACTTTAGTGCCAAATACCACCATTTACCGCAAGGTACAGCTATCGCTTATTTTGACGAAGTCAGTGCGCCATCCGCCCATCGCGCCCTTTCGCTGGCCAACGAGAACCCTCCCGTGAGCACTGGAAATACTGTTCAAACTGACGTGAATCCAGCTTTGTCTCTTACCCAGAAACGCCGCCTTCAAGCAATTCTGGACACTTACCGTGACTGCTTTGCCGTCACTTCCAAAGTGAAACAGACGTCAGTAACCAAACATCGAATTATAGTTAATCCCACCAAACGCCCTATCCGCCAACACCCCTACCGAGTTTTGCCGAGAGAACGAGAGGCTATTCGGGCTCAAGTTAATGAAGTGCTCCGCGATGATGTGATCCAGCCGTCCACAAGCCCATGGGCGTCACCAGTTGTGCTGGTCGCTAAAAAGGACAGAGCACTCAGATTCTGCGTCGACTATAGGAGGCTTAACAAAATTACGAAAAAGGACGTCTGCCCATTGCCTCGAATCGATGACTCGTTCGACCGACTTCGCCACACCCGATACTTTTCATCGCTCGATCTACGCCGCGGGTACTGGCAGATCGAAGTCGATGAACGTGATCGAGAGAAGACCGCATTCATTACTCCTGACGGACTGTACGAATTTAAGGTGCTTCCATTCGGTTTGTGTTCCGCTCCCGCAACCTTTCAAAGAATGATGGACACTGTCTTAGCCGGCCTGAAATGGCAGACGTGCCTCGTCTACCTTGACGACGTTGTCGTTTTCTCTGCGACCTACGAAGAGCACCTCAAACGATTGACGGCCGTACTAAATGCCATCCGCGGGGCCGTATTCTCATTAAAACCAGAAAAATGCCACTTTGCGTTCCAACAGCTCAAGTTCCTGGGTCACGTCGTGAGTGCTGAGGGAATTAGCCCTGATCCAGAGAAGACGGCTGCCGTAGCTGCTTTCCCGACCCCCACTGATAAAAGTTCCGTACGTCGGTTTTTGGGCCTCTGTGCATATTACAGGAGATTTGTGCACGACTTCTCCCGAATAGCGGAACCATTGACTCGTCTAACAAAGGACGACCAGCCTTTCATCTGGGCCGACGAGCAGCAAAGGGCCTTCGAGGAGCTTCGCACGCGCCTTCAAACAACGCCCGTACTTGGCCACTTCGACGAGGAGGCCGACACAGAATTGCGTACCGACGCCAGTAACGTTGGCCTCGGTGCAGTTCTCGTTCAGTGGCAAGAAGGCGTTTAGCGGGTGATTGCTTATGCCAGCCGCACCCTGTCTTGTTCCGAAGCGAATTATTCTACTATCGAAAAGGAGTCCAGCCGCGGGAACTGCGGCTAGACGCCCGATCACAACAGCGCGCAGCAACACTCTTGAAGCCTAGTCATAAAAAAAAAGCATGGAGCGAGTCGGTCCTCACGTGATTAAACAACGCGATAGCGTGCGGTAATATTATAGTGCTCTAGAATAGGCCAGTACACCATACGTGGTGCGCAAAACGCCGACAACGCCGCCTATCGCCAAAGCCGCAAAGCGTTGCGGCGGGCTCGGTCGCGAGCTGTTCATGTCAGCGACTATGCGCGCGTGTCGTGTTTTCACTTTGGTCGCGGTTTAACGGATATAATGTCGCTGTCAACATTCTGCAGTGTCCGGGAAGAATTGCTGCGCAGTTGGTTTTCGAACTCACATAAAACCTTGCCAGGAACACGTTTGTATATTTTCTATGCTTCACGAGAACGACGGCGGCCGCGAATCGCGGCGTTCGATGCAGAAAGCAAGCAAACCCACCGATGACATTCGGTCAGGTTAATGCCATTTTTTAGACGCTCTGCTACACGACAAAAGCCTAATGTCATTTCCAAATTATGGTAACTGCGATTGATATGCAAATGTCGGTGCGCCTTCAATATGTTGCCAAGGTGGCTGCGCTGTAAACGAAAGCAGGCTTTCAATTGACATTCATGTCTTGCATCCCTTGTAAACAACCTGTTGATTAGGACTACCAATTAAGAAGTTAGCGGCAGTTTCGGCGGCGTTTGTTTACGAAAGGGCACGAAAGGTGCGCGCGTCTGTGCTCGACAGCGAAACGCGTACACATACACTTGTGCACTAAAGCAAGTGTCAAGAGAAACACGTAAAATAGGCAGTATCTAGTGTACTGTCCGACGTGGCTTTTGTAGAACCTAAGAGTATCGCTCTACGCCGAAGCAGAGCCCCGATGACTCCCGTACGATTTCGACAGATCGTTCGCTCGGAGTATTAAGGCCCGTCGAAAAATGTCCGAGCTTGACCTCATCAAGAAAGCATATTGCACATTCGTAACGCTTGCCACATCGGATACCGCGAGCTTACCGCAACGACGCTGCCCGCGAAAGCGGCTGACGACGGTGCTCTGGTCGTGGGCTGGGCTCTAGTCGTCACTGGGCCTTAACGCATAAACGGTTTTGCATCAAAGCCGTAGCTGGAAGCGCTTTGGAAATAGCAAATTTCATATTCATAAAACTGCCCTAGAATGAGCTCAATTGTCTCACAAATTGTCTTACAATAAACGGAAGGTGTAACTTCGGCGACTACTTAAAAGCGGAGCTAGAGAACGAAATGGGATGAGCGGCATAACAGGCGGCAGATGCTTATAGCAGAAAGTTGCTTGTATTGCAGCTCTCATTTCTTCCAAAATCTCGTTACATAACAACGATCGTCAGTAAAGATAAAGCTTTGTGATACCTTCATCAAATTAAGCGTTTATTATTCAAGATCAACAGAGCATGCTTTTCTGAAGGTGGCGAAAGAAATTCGCCATGTCGGCGACTCCGCGGCAGCAGGAGCGACCTGTTCCGCCCGCGCTGAGTGCGGTGGCTACGGGTTGGCTGGCAGCAATGGGTGCCAGATTGTTTTTTTTGCTTTTTACGACGGTATTTGACATTTCACAAACATGACTAGCTACACGATTATAGGAGCACAGTAGTATTTATTGCAGGTGGCACGTTTGTAGTTTATTTTGGGTGTATCTTCTCATCGAGTCTCTGGTGTCGAGATAACACATCTCTACCTTGTTCGCACATTCGGAGGAGTGCCTCAAACTCATTCGATACTTCATGTCGTTTTCATCGAATGTCATTATATTTTCTCGTCTAGCAGCAACCAAATATCATTTTGAACGAACGTCTTTCGATGGAAAAAGTATTAAATTTGCCGTGTGGCAGGGCTGAGTGATAAATATGTTTTCAGTGTTTTCTGGTTGTCATTGCACATTCCGTGAACACTTCTTGTTTAAACTTGGTTGCCTCCGCTAACCGGGAAGATATAATACGCATCTGAATTGTCATGCGCTTAGCCAGACGATCTTTAGCCTGCATTGATATCGCACAGCACACAGTTGCATTTTGTCTTTAGCCTCCACTTAAACGCGGGTGAAGCGGTCGACTTCGGACCCGATAACTCGATCTCCCTCAGTAGCCTGAGGCGCTGCGGTAGGTAACTGAACAGACATTTTCTAATATGCGTTTTGAATATTGCCATGCAATTACTTTGAAGACCAGAGCGAGTGTTCCTGCTGGCTGACAAGGTTACGAAATCTTAACATGTCGCTGCACTTGATATTCAGTGTAAAGGTTCTAGAGCTTGTTGTAAAGCGCGCTCTAATTCTGCAGTTGGGCGTGAGGGTGACACAAATGAAATGAAGATGCTACTACAATAATAAAATAGGATATAAAATTTTAATCTAATGTGCTCTTGGCTAACCTGTGATGCAGCTTTTCAGACATTGTCTCTGCTGATATCTCACTCCCCCGTGAAATTATCTGCCCGATCTGCCTTCTTGATGACGGAATAGGCGAAATCCATCCTGTACAGGCAGTGGTAAAGCACAAGCATGAACAATCTGAGCTCTTGCTACAGGAGACCAATGTGCGCTATTTTTGTGATTCTCGGAATGCTGGTTTGCAAGCTCACTGGTTTTTTCTGCGGTCGCACAGGTGCGAAACCGCTCGCAGTTTCGACGACGCTGCCTAGTTTGTTGTAGCAATTTATTGCAAGTAAACGAAGCAAGCGTGCATAATTAAGGAAAGAAAGTTCATAGGTCAAGAAATGAACGAATTAGCGTGGCATTGTAATGAAAGCGGGGCACTCAAAATGAGCTCCACTTCTTACGCAACCTTGTTGATGCTCGTATGCAGCAGACACTTGATGCATATGGAGGCGATGTAGTTTCAGACTGCAGTGATGTCGAGCACATGTGCACTATTATAAAGGGCCATCCCCTTGCGCACACTGCCACCACGGAAGTGCCCGCGAGGCGCGCACCAACGGCAGATCGCACGCGCGCACCACGGCCACGCTTGCCACATGAGGCCCGCCTCGGGTTCCGACAGCCACCGCTACGGGGCTTGTAGTGGGCGCTGCGCATGACGTATACCCTCCCTCGATCTTCCTGCATGGCGGCGACGGAGCTCTCCGGTTGCCGAAACGCCGGCTCGCTATCAGCGGATCATGGTGCGTTCATCCAAAGCCGTAAAGCAGAGTCACGTTCTCTTCGCTCGCTACCGGCGTCAGCGATATCTGTCAGTCGCTGCTATTTTGTCATCGCGCAAAGTTCCTATTGGCCCACGCGCTGCCTCCTGCAACCTCCCGATATCTTAATTGCTCTCTACATTTCTCCGACCACAAAACTTCTTCCATGACAGCCAAGAAATGTTAGCGGACTGTTTCTTGAAGGAATACGTGTGAAAAATTAAAAAAAAAAGAAACATTAGTTGTCCGTAAATATACATTCGCGTCTTGTTCGAAATCTTTGCTTCAATCTATAGAAAAAGGTGAAACAGCTGATGAGCTGTGCTCAAATTTCGCATTAGGAAGTAACGTAAACGTCGGCAATTTTTTTGAAACGCATTCCCACTCACTGTAACTCAGAACTGAGGGGATCTTGCTAGCTGTCGTCGGTACATTGCCACTGGAAGCAAAGCCGAGCGCATTCTTTCGCGCTTAATGTTTTGTTTATAGTCTTGAATTCAAATCATGTATTCGTGTGCCGTGTCAAACTTGAAACAAAGCGCTCTTGCGTGAAAGGTGGGGCGGGCTCCGGCGGACGAGACGCGCTCCCAGAACGAGTTGTGGATTTATTTGGTTTATTTTCAGCTTTTGTTTTTGCAACACACATGGTGCGTTCGTGTGTGCGGCGAAAGACACGAAAGTGGTCGTAAAATGGTCTATTCCAACGCGCTGACGTTGTTGGAAAGCAGATCTTCGCCAGCTTATTCCGCTGCTTGTTCTGAGGTATGCAGCCTCCATACCAGCGCACCCTGTTCAGCTTCCTGTAGCCCATACAACCATCTGCGTGGCAAGTATGTACCGGTGCGGCCAAAAGTGAACGGAGCACGCAGTTTCCTCCTAAAAATGTGGACGCGTTGAATAACTGAAACTGGCAGTCGTGTGTCACGAAATCGGCGCCCATTTTCATCAAGCCGGTACTGCGCTAGGCGCGCGCGGCGTCGCGTGGAGAGCATGGAGAGAAAAGCCCCCTTCCCCGCGCGGGAGAGCGCGTAGCTTTGTACGCGTTGCCGTGACCCTCTTTCCCATTGCCCGGGGAGGACGGTGGTTCATCGGCCTGGAATGTGCCAGGCCTTTCGAGAAATTTCTATGGGACCTGGCCAATGACGACGCGCGGCTCGACTGGAGGAGAAGAGGGAGCTATAACCAGCGAAGCTATGTGTGTGTGCGCGCTAGCTTTGACGCGTGCTAACAAACAGACGCGGCGCGCCCTATTTAAAGAGACCGCGCCGCTTGATGAGTCAGTCAGTCAGTCAGTCAGTTCGTCCGTGTTTTGCGACGTATTCGCCTGTGCTTCGGCTGGACTCCCGGCGATCACCCGCTGCTGGCAAGCCCACGGACTTTCAAGGGAGCGGCGCTCGTCTCGTATGGCGGCCACATCGTGACTCTTGAGGCGTCGGACTGCAACAGTGCCCGGTGAACAATTTGGTGTTTGTTTATGTAACTCTCTCGTGTTTAATCTGTGGTAAAGCCTGTGTTATTGAATCATTCTGTAGTTGCATGCTTAGCGTTCGTATTCTGTGAACCTCTCGTCTGTTGTATTTCAAGTGACCTTGTGTATTCCTTTGTATCGTCTCTTGCCGTGCATAAATTGTGTTTTGTTTGTTACTTCTGACTCCGATCCTTTCTCTGGTTTGAACCGGCGACCGCTGGGCACCAAACGACCACCCCCTTCTGTCACCACTACAAGGTAGTTGGATTCCGGCTGAGCTTGCCACGCAAGTCGAGGGCATCTCCTTTGCGACCGGAACAGCTACCCCCACTCACTCTAAGGGTGTCTGGGAGCGTGCGCCCATTAAGGGCGTATCGTTAATAATACCCCCCCCCCCCTAATTATTAACGGGTGACAATTATTCTGGCGTCCGCGACAGGACGTTTGGTGCATTCAAGCTCAGAGGACGGAGAACGAGTTAGAAGAGTTTACGAAGAGCTCGTAAACTGTGTAGCAGCAGAGCGATAGCGAGAGGTTGTGCCGCGCGGAAGCGTTTAGGCGAGGTTTGCTAAGCAGTGTTTAGGCTACACCCAGACGGTTCGCGCTTCAGATATGAATCTGAAAGAGTTGATGGAGGCTGGCACCCAGCTGGGGTTGTCCGGTGCCGAACTGCGCAAATGGGTTAGCCAGAGAGAAAAAGAGGAAAAAGAGAGGGAAAAAGAAGAAAGAGAGAGAGAAGAAAAGGAACGAGAGAGTGCTCGAAAGGAGCGGGAAGAGAAATTTCAGCGAGAAAAGGAATTACTGACTATGAAACTTCAGCTTCAAAACTCAGGGAACAACAACGGTTTAACTGAAGTGCATAGCTCCAGTGAAGGACATAGCAGCTTGCGGATAGAGGCAAGTAAATTGATTCCGAAATACGATGAGAGAAGAGACGATCTCGACGCGTTCCTCTTGCGTTTCGAAAGGATCGCCATAAATGCTAATTGGACAGACAGTGAATGTGCTACCATCTTGAGCACTTGTCTTAGCGGCGAAGCATTAAGTGTGTTTGGAAGACTTCCTCCTGAGGATGCAGGCAGCTATCACAAAGTGAAAGCTGCATTACTTAAAAGGTTTAGATTTACGACGGATGGGTTTCGTGAGAAGTTCAGGACTGGGAAACCTATGGACGGTGAAACGGCAACACAGTATGTTGCGCGACTGAGTCATTATTTCGACCGCTGGACTGATCTCTCAAAAATTAAACTTGAGTATGGCGCACTTCGCGAACTCCTAATTAAGGAACAATTTCTGGGTAGCTGTCATCCTGGTCTGTCGCTTTATTTAAAAGAAAGAAAAGCGAATAACCTGGAAGAAATGATGGAACTTGCGGACCAATTCCTAGAAGCCCAGGGAGGCGAAGATTTGAGCAAAATTGTAAATTCTGAAACCCCTCGAAAGCCCGAATTCCGGCAGACACAACTTAGCGTGAAGTCAACCCAGAGGTGTTATTTGTGCGGACAACTAGGCCACATCGCACCTAACTGCCGCAAACTCGCAACCAACAATCCATCCTCGTGTTGGAAATGCGGACAGAAGGGCCACAAAGCGATGTCGTGTCCCGACGCTGACAAGACAGCTCCGCAGGCGGCATGCGCGAGGACTCTGTCAGAGTCGGAATGTCGCCTGGAGGAAGAAGATGCCGATGGCTTTGTTGAGCTTAAGAACGGCAGGAAAGTCCGCGTGGTGCACGACATAGAGGAGGAGGAAGCAGAGAAGGTGGTTAATCGGAAGAGGGACAAGAAAATCCGGGTGGTGAACGCCGTAGTACATGCACAACATGGATCTGCGGTGAATCGGATGCAGGTTTCGACAGGAAAGATAAAAGGAAAATCAGTTTCTGTGCTACGAGATACAGGTAGCAGTGCCGTAATCGTTAGACGCAGTTTGATTCAGGAGAATGATCTGACTGGAGAGAAATGCCCTGTGAGGCTGATTGACGGCTGAATTCAGCTGCTACCTGAAGCAAAATTGGAAGTGCAGACGCCATATTATTCTGGAAAACTGACAGCCCTATGCATGGAACGCCCCATCTATGATTTGGTGTTGGGAAATATTAAGGGCGCAACATTTCCCGAGGATCCTGATCAAAGTCCCGCGCCTGTGCTCTGCAAGGAATCTAAAAAGAAAAAGGCAAGGCGAGGAAAGCAAGGCCATGAGAAGCCGGAAGAAAAGCCTCGAGACAAGAATAAGCAAATGGAAGCACCTCAGGAGGAAACCGAAAAGAAAGTGACAACACGGGAAATAAAGTCAGCAATGCCTAGGCCGTCATTGATGCAGGTAGCCCAAGTGTTTGTCCTACTTATGGGGGCGTTACTTGGGATATTTCACCTTCAGCGGAAGGAATACCGGTGCCCAGGAAAGAACACTATTACAGTGATTCTTTTTGTTGGTCTGTGCGCATTGGCACAGGTTCCCGTGTATACGTCGGCGCTACTGGTTGTAGGGGCAATTATCGGCACACATTGGCTGTGTGATTTGCAAGAGGATAAGTCCTGCCTCAGGGAATTTTCAGTAGCCCGATCGGGGAACATAGAAGCGTCTCGAATGCGAGAGCCTAGAGCGAAGGCAGAATCTCTGGCGGACAGAAGCGTGTCACGCACTGATCGCGGGCTGTAATTCGCTCAGAATTTAGGTTCGTGCGCTTCGCATTTGAAAAGCGGTGTGTTGTTGATTCTTTTGTGTATCTGACGACAGCGTGGTGCTATGTTTGTGAACATCATGGCATTGATGTGTGAATTTCGTAATGTGTTATTGCAGTTTGTGAAATTTCTGCAATGTGTGTGACATGGTCATTTGCCCCATATACTTGTGAGCGCATGCATGTGCGCGCGATGTTCGTGGTTGTTGTGAATATTGTGGGACAATATTCTTTAAGGAAGGGGCAGTGTCACGAAATCGGCGCCCATTTTCATCAAGCCGGTACAGCGCTAGGCGCGCGCGGCGTCGCGTGGAGAGCATGGAGAAAAGCCCCCTTCCCCGCGCGGGAGAGTGCGTAGCTTTGTACGCGTTGCCGTGACCCTCTTTCCCATTGCCCGGGGAGGACGGTGGTTCATCGGCCTGGAATGTGCCAGGCCTTTCGAGAAATTTCTATTGGACCTGGCCAATGACGACGCGCGGCTCGACTGGAGGAGAAGAGGGAGCTATAACCGGCGAAGCTATGTGTGTGTGCGCGCTAGCTTTGACGCGTGCTAACAAACAGACGCGGCGCGCCCTATTTAAAGAGACCGCGCTGCTTGATGAGTCAGTCAGTCAGTCAGTCAGTTCGTCCGTGTTTTGCGACGTATTCGCCTGTGCTTCGGCTGGACTCCCGGGGATCACCCGCTGCTGGCAAGCCCACGGACTTTCAAGGGAGCGGCGCTCGTCTCGTATGGCGGCCACATCGTGACTCTTGAGGCGTCGGACTGCAACAGTGCCCGGTGAACAATTTGGTGTTTGTTTATGTAACTCTCTCGTGTTTAATCTGTTGTAAAGCCTGTGTTATTGAATCATTCTGTAGTTGCATGCTTAGCGTTCGTGTTCTGTGAACCTCTCGTCTGTTGTATTTCAAGTGACCTTGTGTATTCCTTTGTATCGTCTCTTGCTGTGCATAAATTGTGTTTTGTTTGTTACTTCTGACTCCGATCCTTTCTCTGGTTTGAACCGGCGACCGCTGGGCACCAAACGACCACCCCCTTCTGTCACCACTACAAGGTAGTTGGATTCCGGCTGAGCTTGCCACGCAAGTCGAGGGCATCTCCTTTGCGACCGGAACAGCTACCCCCACTCACTCTAAGGGTGTCTGGGAGTGTGCGCCTATTAAGGGCGTATTGTTAATAATACCCCCCCTAATTATTAATGGGTGACATCGTGGTATGTGCGAACCGTTAGTAGACCCCACTGCCTTTTCACTTGGACAAACTTGTACTCGGACAAAAATTTCATATCTCTATTGCAGTAGGCGTTGTTTAAATTTGAAATTAAAACCATGCTCCATTTACATACGTCCGTACCTGTACGTCGCCCACCGCAGATTGTTTTTATTGCCAAAGCAACACTGCTCGCAGTTTTAGCATTCAGTGGGGAACGGCGGTGACTACCATTGACTTTTGACCTTTAGACGACCCCCGTAGACAACCCCAGCTGGCAGAAGTTGCCAAATTGGGTCTGTCGTTTCACATGGGACGATTATGTCAGAATCAGCCTGCTAGGACCCTGACATTCACGTTACCCCTATAGGCCACTAAGACACGTTCATACCTGTTGGTTTAAGCGGGGCTTTATATGTGGGCGGAGGAAGAAGAAACAGAGAAGAACGCTCGGTCACCAGCAGCTAATGCTTTCGCTCAATATTTGGTTCAGTAGCGTTGAACCCTTTTAATTTTATAAATTATTTTTAATGGACGGAAAACGCGTGCTTTCGGACAATGCGGCTATCTGCAGACTTGTGACTTGCTCAAGAGAGCTGCACGCCGAAGGCATCGCATCAGGAAGGGCAAAAGGGACGGAAACAGATCATTTGGCAGCGGCACTGCCGATGATAGCCGCTGCCGACACTCTGGAAGGCAGCCACTGACGATAAATGCTTCCACAAGCTCGGTGAAGACCGCGAACAGGGACAACAGGAGTAAAACAGACAGCCCGTGTCGTGCATTCTATGCATAAGACCGAATGGCACCTGAAAAGTTGAGCAAACTTCGCATATATATTTGCTGTTTTGAACGTATTCGCTTTCTTTTCACGTTTTTCTTTTTTGCTGTTAGATGCCTATGTCATGAGCATTAACGTGGATGAAAAAGTTTTTGCAGTAGTGAATAGTCCTGAACTGCCCTATACTCACCTTGCACTTCCTTCACCTGTTAGCCACATAAAACATAAGCAGTGGGCATTAGGTTAGAGAAGCTGGTCATTCGCAGGCCCCAGTCCGGCCCTGGCACATCCTTTCACAGGCCCGGCCCCCCGCGGCTTAAAGCCGTTCCCCCCCAGGTCCGCTAATGAAGTGCTTTAACCGGCCGGGCCCGAGCTCTCGGGTAAGCCCATGCAGGGCTCTTTGAAGAATTCTCCCTAAAACCAGAAAAGGCGCCCGAGTAATCGGTATGGCTTCACACCTCTCCACAACACAAGTTTTAAATGGCTTCATTAAAACCGACGATATCGGCGATCAAAAATACCGCTTTCGTCTCCCCGTTCACCTCAGCGCTCGCCGGGGCAAAACAAAAGAAGACAGGTCGCGACGTTGCCTCACTGCGCTCTGGTCCGCCCGCTTCACTTGGAAGCACACAATGAGAAGGCAATCCAGAATACCCAGTAGACGTCAACGGGAAGGCAGATGCTACGAATATGCGGTGAGATGTCGCCTTAATCGGTTGCAAGGAGCAATTTCTGTAACTATTTTAAAATTATATGGTCCACGCGGAGCTCTAGTAAACTCACGAATACCACCTCTACCGGTTTGTTCTATTATATTTCTAACATTCAAGCTGCGCGAATCTAGGACCTGAAGTTGTCGCCAGAGAGCAGGGTTCAGCGCCTGCAGCATTCAAACTGCGCGCCTTTGATTGGGCTGGTTTCACGGTGTCGTTCCGTCATGGCATCTTTATTTAACCGAACAAGCAGTCTAGAACATAAGAGAAGGGCAGGAGACGGGTCGGTAGTGTTCGTCAAGCGGCATGGTTCAGCGCACGCCAGCATTCAATCCGCGCGCCTACGCGCTTGGGCCTGCGGCCCTATGTCCTCATCATTTAATCGCACAACCAGCCGAGAGCAGAAGAGAAAGACGTTAGATACACGAGCGCTCGTGTATCCCCCGTCCCCCTCCTCTGTTCTCGCCTGGTTGCAGGAGACGAGTCGGAAGTGTTCGTCAAGCGGCATGGTTCAGCGCACGCCAGCATTCAATCCGCGCGCCTTCGCGCTTGGGCCGGCGGCCCTATGTCATCATCATTTAATCGCACAACCAGCCGAGAGCAGAAGAGAAGGACGTCAGATACACGAGCGTTCGTGTATCCCCCGTCCCCCTCCTCTGTTCTCGCCTGGTTGCAGGAGACGAGTCGGAAGTGTTCGTCAAGCGGCATGGTTCAGCGCACGCCAGCATTCAATCCGCGCGCCTTCGCGCTTGGGCCGGCGGCCCTATGTTATCATCATTTAATCGCACAACCAGCCGAGAGCAGAAGAGAAGGACGTCAGATACACGAGCGTTCGTGTATCCCCCGTCCCCCTCCTCTGTTCTCGCCTGATTGTGCGCCGAGTTACGAAATCAAACGCCGGGATATACAATCACTAGTGGACCACCATCTGATGCAGAACAAGTTGTAAATCTTGTTAACAATCAAAGGCAAGCCTTGTCACTTAGCATTCCGGGTAATGGAATTACGTTTCTTTCCTCACTTAGCATGCAGCTGCCAGTCAAATTAAAGATAGTTTAAGGTTTAAATAAATTGCATATGCTCTTTCGACTGTGTGCCGTAACCTATACGCCGCCGGCACCGTGAAGGGAGAAAACGATGAGACTATTACTATATAGTATATTGTTTCCGGGACCGCTTGCCCACGAACCTTTTTGTCTCAAACATGCTCATCAGCGAGCAGTCGCATAAGCAACCACAATAATGGACAAGAGCGCTCGACTTTATACGTAAAGCTCAGCTTCAACCGAGCTTTGCGAGCATGATTGCGTGCCGGATATCGCGTATCTCGCACACCTAAAATCGCACAGAAAGCTGTCGGCTCGTAAAGGCTGCATTCACCCCAGGCTTTAAACCGAAACAAAGTAGGCAAAGAGCGTCTGCGACCGCCACTCCTGGGTTCTTGTTCTTCGTCACACGCATGTAATCCCTCGCGTATCGTGATTCCCTTCGTTGCCGGCTGTTCGTGCATTTAAGTTGCCTCATGAGAGTGGCGAAAGTCTGTTAAGGCGATCTCACAGATCCCATGGTAATAAACCAGGATAACTTCAGCCTTTGGGAAGGCTCAACGGTAAATGTAATATTGACTGTACCTTTGCATATATCATCATTCATCATCATCATCATTTATTATACCCTTAAAGGCCCCGGGTGGGGTATTACGGAAGGGGTGGGGGAGGTAACACATAAAGATAACAATCGTTCATGGTCTAAACATAGGTACAAAAAGTCAAAATGCTCAAATACAACAATTCAAATGAAGGAGGCACTGCAAATAAAAAGGAAGAGGAAACAATCGGTTATGAAGCGAAATGACATGTCAAGCGTTTTTTAAATCTAGTAGGCGAACTCTGCGAACTCTGAGCGACATGAACCTGACCAACGTCCCCTATGCAGGTAGCGCTGTAAAAAAGTATACTGAGTGTGCAACTACGACCCAGGGCCATGGTGAAAAAAAACTGAGAAGGAAGCGCTGTCATTATTCTGGTCCATGTATTAAGGCTCCAGGTCCCCACGATGAAGAGAACGAAAGGTGAATTTATACAATATTTGCAATCGTGGTACACGGCACAACATTAAGGGCTCGGGGCAGAAATTTACTGGCTTCCCGCGACTGTCTTCGTACGTTCTTTTATGGGGGTCAGGAAGCCATTATCTTCAAACAGTCCAAACAGGACGCTGCATTTGGCGCGGGCCAAGAGGCCGAAAAACGAGCGCTCTGGGTTCCCGCCGCGGGTCGAGGAGGTAGGATAAGAGGGCGCGCCGCCCAGGCCGGGGCGCCGGCGATCGTTGAGGCGCCAGAATCCAGAATATCTGGTCTCTGCTCTGACAAGCCAAATCACGCCAAACGCCGAGGTTTCTCCTAAGTGCGGTGCAACACGGCGGTTGTAAGCGGGCGTCAGCCGTTCGTCCGTATCCGCTCGACAGCAGGAACCGCTCGCTGGAGGGGCCGCGGAAACTGCGGCTAGACGCCCGATCACAACAGCGCGCAGCAACACTCTTGAAGCCTAGTCATAAAAAATAACATGGAGCGACTCGGTCCTGACGTGATTAAACTACGTGATAGCGTGCGGTAATATTATAGTGTACTAGAATAGGCCAGTACACTATACGTGATGAGCAAAACACCGACAACGCCGCCTGGCGCCAAAGCCGCAAAGCATTGGCGGGCTCGGACAGGAGCTGTTCATGTCAGCGTCTATGAGCGCGCGTCGTGTTTTCATTTTGGCCGCTGTATAACGGATATAATGTCGCTGTCAACATTCTGCAATGTCCGGGAAGAATTGCTGCGCAGTTGGTTTTCGCGACTCACATAAAACCTTGCCGGGGACACGTTTGTATAATTTTCTATGCTTCAGGAGAACGACGGCGGCCGCGAATCGCGGCTTTCGACGCAGAAAGCAAGCAAACCCACCGAATGACATTTGTTCAGGTTAATGATATTTTTTAGACGCTCTGCTACACGACAAAAGCTAATGTCATTTCCAAATTACGGTAACTGGGATTGATATGCAAATGTTGTTGCGCCTTCAATATGTTGGGAAGGTGACTGCGCTGTAAACGAAAGCAGGCTTTCAATTCACATTCATGCCTTGCATCCCTTGTAAACGACCTGTTGATTATGACTACCAATTAAGAAGTCAGCGGCAGTGTCGGCGGCGTTTGTTTACGAAAGGGCACGAAATATGCGCACATCTGCGCTCGACAGCGAAACGCGTACGATTTTCAGCAGCATACATTTTGCGCACTAAAGCAAGTGTCAAGAGCAACACGTAAAATAGGCAGTATCTAGTGTACTGTCCGACGTGGCTTTTATAGAACCTTAGAGTATCGCCATACCACGCAGCATACTACAGCCCCGTTGACTCCCGTACGGTTTCGCCAGATCGTTCGTTCGGCGAATTAAAGCCCGTCGAAAAATGCTCTAGCTTGAGCTCATCAAGAAAGCATATGGCACATTCGTAACGCTTGCCACATCGGATACCGCGAGCTTACCGCAACGACGCTGCCTGCGAAAGCGGCCGACGACGCTCTGGTCGTGTGCTGGGCCGTAGTCATCGCTAGGCCATAACGCCTAAACGGTTTCGCATCAAAGCCGTAGCTGGAAGCGCTTTGGAAATAGCACATTTCATATTCATAAAACTGCCTTAAAATGAGCTCAATTGTGTCAGAAATTGTATAACAGTAAACGGAAGGTGTAACTTAGGCGACTCTTAGCAGCGGAGCTAGAGAACGAAATCGGAGGAGCTGCATCACACAATCGGCAGCTGCTAATATGAGCCGAAATTTGCTTTTATTGCTGTTATCACTTCTAAAATCTCGTTACATAACGGCGATCCTAGGTAAATATATTTTTTTTCTAGATCTCTTCATCAAATTAAGCGCGTATTATGTAAGCTCAACCGAGCATGTTTTTCTGAAGGTGGCGAAAGAAATCCGCCGTGCCGGCGACTCGGCGCCGGCGGACCGCGGCAGGAGCGACCTGTTCCGCTCGCGCTGAGTGCGGTGGCTACGGATTGACTGGCAGCCATGGGTGTCAGTTCTTTTTTTCGATGCTATGTGGCATATTTAATATAGATGACTAACTGCAAAATCATAGAGCACAGTAGTATTTAATGCATGGGGCGCTTTTGTAGTTTATTTTGGGTGTATCTTCTCACCGAGCCTGTGGTGTTAAGATAACATATTTCCTCGTTGATCGCATTCAGATGAACAGACTCAGTCGGTACCTTAAGTCGTTTTCTTCGAATGTAATTATATGTTCTCTTGTAGCAGTAAACAAATATCATTTCTAACGAATGTCATTCGATGGCAATGGCAATAAATTTGCCGTATGGCAGGGCTGAGTGATAACTATTTTTTCAGTGTTTTCTACATGTCATTGCACCTTCCGTGAAAGCTTCTTGTTTAAACTTGGTCGCATCCTCTAGCTGGGAAGATGCAATATGCAGATTTGTAAAACGATTAGCCAGACGATCTTTAGCGTGCATTGACATCGCACAGCACACGGTTGCATTTTGCGTTTCGCCTCCACCTAAACGCGGGCGGTGCAGTAGACTTCGGTCCCGATAACTCGATCCTCTTCAGTAGTCTGAGCCACTGTGGCGGGTTATTGAACAGGTCCAATATTCGTTTTGAAACTTGCCATGCAGTTACCTTGAAGACCAGAGCCAGTGTTCCTGTTGTCTGGCAAGATTACGTAAACATAACATGTCGCTGCACTCGCTATTCAGACTAAGGGCTATAGAACTGGTTATAAAGCGCGCTGTAATTATGCATTTGGGCGCGAGGGTAATACGAATGAAATGAATATGATACTACAATAATAATATGGGATATAAATTTTAAATGTAATATGCCCTTTGCTAACCTGTGATGCAGCTTTTCAGATAATTCCTCTGCTGATATCTCCCTCCCACCTGAAGGTATTTACCCGCTCTGCCTTTTTGACGACGGATTACGTGAAATCCATGCTGTACATTCTATGATAAAGCACAAGCATGAAAAATCTGAACTTTTGGAACAGGAGCCCTATATGCGCTATTTTTGTGATTCTCAGAATGCTGGTTTGCAAGCTCGCTGGCCTTTCATGCGGTCGCACAGGTGCGAAACCGCTCGCAGTTTCGACGACGCTACCTAGTTTGTTGTAGAAATTTATTGCATGTAAACGAAGCAAGCGTGTGCCATTAAGCAAAGAAAGAATATTGGTTCATAGGTCAAGGAATGAACAAATTAGCGTGGCGTTGTAATGAAAGCGGAGACTCAAAATGAGCTCTACTTCGTGCGCAACCTTGTTGACGCTCGTCTACAGCAGACACTTGATGCATATGGAGGCGGTGTAGTCCCAGACGGCCGTGATATCGAACACATGTCCACTATTATACAGTGCGTTCCCCTTGCGCAAGCTGTCACTGCGAAAGTGCCCGCGAGGCGCGCACAAACGGCAGATCGCACACGCGCGCCACGACCATGCTTGCCGCATGGGGGCCGCCTCGGGTTCCGACGGCGGCCGCTAATTAGGCTTTCAGTGGCGCCGCAATAGGAGCTGCGCATGGCGTGTAGCGTGGTTCACGTAATTTGAGCCAAGGACCTACTGAAAGGGGAGTAATGTAGCTGTCTGTAGCCAACGACGTACTGTTGGTCGTCACGTAACGGTCCTCGGAATATTCGTTTATATTCTGCTAATTACCTAATTAACTAACATGATTTGCAAAATCATTATTATTAAATTTAGAGCCAAATGGCCTTTATCAATTTACAAAGGAGGGTGAGGTAAAACCTACCTAGTGCTTTTCACTTCCGTGCCTCCTACACTATCGTTTTTTCAAGCATTTAAAGAAACCCGAGGAAGTATGAAATATACCACGTGACCGCGCACTCGCTCTACCGTATTGCAAACTGTTAAGCGCGTTTTGAATCAACGAAGCGTGTACGCTCGTCAGCATTGTCTTTGAGCTGCCTCAGCGCATACTGCTAGAACACGGAAAGTCCAAGCCACCATCAGCGATAAGCGATGGGCTGGCGACCGGCAGTTAACACGGTTAAAGTTTCAAGGAGGAAGCCTTTAATGGCTCATACTGTCGGCGTTTGTTCGATCACACTATAGCTGGCATTCAAATGACGTCATGGTGAGAAGCTGGAGTGTGAAGAGGAGGAAGCGGAAGCTTGCTTGCCTTGGGGACTCCCAAGGCCTAAACTGAAATAAACACCCCCGTTTCGTATTGAGTACGTAACAATATAAATTAATATTTTGCGTATTCTCCGCACTTCTTGAATTTCTTCTAATTTACCAACGTACCAACACGTGTGAACCCTACACAGGTAGACCGGCCTAACAAATTCTGTTGTCTCGCGCTGGCTCTGAAGTCCGGTGCTAGCGGAGAGCGGTCCCTATGCATCCACAGTTTGCGCCTGGCAGCGGTTTGCCAAAGCAGTCTGCGACATAAGCCAAACGCTTCAAATTGGAAATTGTATTTCGCACGCTCATACTTTCACAGTCTGTTTCTCTTAACACGTTTCTCTTCACTTGTCTATCACTGCTATGATAAGTTTTTGAAAGAGCACTTTTTTATTTCCTGTCAACTGCTCAGTGTGTTGGGAGATTTATTATCTAGTTGTTTGTACATTTCGTAGCAAGCACTTCTTTTTAACGCATATGTAATCTTGCCACACTCAAGGCGAACGTAATTACTATTGAAGCCTATGGCAGTTATGAATTTCCAGTAGAGAGAACATAAGCCGTTTTTTGTTGCTTCTTGTGTCTTGCAGTTTCGTCCCAGCAAGGCAAGATTTATAATCGACCAACATTGGTCATAGCTTGCAAAGGCAGCTACCAAAGGTCTGGGAATTATTCTTAATACCAAGACGACCGCGACCTTCTGAGAATCTCCTGAGCCCGATATGTCCTCTGCTTTCTAGTGTGGTACTCTTGTAAACAGGTTGTTGGCATGTGGTATATGACAGGAGTACCAGTATTTCGTATTGTTGGTCTACTTACGAGAACAAGGTTTCACATAAATTTGATGATAAAACTGAAGAGCTGGATTTTATGATTTATAGCATTCAACCACCTTTTTGAAGTAAGAACTGCTATCGTAATTCGGTATTGTGGTCATTAACAAGCCGACGCAAACCTTCCGCTATTATGGACACTGTAATAAAGATAATTCAGAACTACGCATTAAGTTGCACCACTCGGCCTTCATTACACGTCCTGTCATCATACTTCACTAGGCCTTTTTTAATTCGTTGCACTGAAACTCTACCGCTGTGAACAGAATCAATCACGTGCTTCGGATCAGTTACCGAACGCCAATTTATTGAGCCTCAGTAACACACTATTAGTCAAGTCCGGCTTAGCGTAGCGGTTAGAAGCGGGACGCCCTGATATATGGATAGGCAGGCCGGTTATAAGCAGTTGTAAGCGAAGAGATATGCGTCTCGTCTGGTAAGCAGCCCGCGAAGCCACAGAGGCCGCATATATACGGTGCTTTTTATCGGGCGTGAAGTTATTAGCCGTTAACGCCGCGCAGAGAAAAAGAGGGCGAGAAGTCCAAGGGTTGTCGTGACCGCGCTGCCATGCTACCGTTGTCAGATGGGAAGGGGGACTTGTCACCCTAAACTGCCGTGTCCCATTGTCTTACATCACTCATCAGCACATCATCATCCATTCAAATCTCTGGCAGCCCCCCCCCCCCCCCCCACATACACACACATTCCCGGGCCCAACTATGGTCTGCGGAGCATTTTATTTGTGAGGGCCCTACCTTGATTAGGGACTGCCACGTGATACCCTCACAAGAGCGGGCTGCATCAGACTCGAAGACGGACTGCAGCGCCATCGTGGTTTTGAGCGAACCAGGCGGTCCTTCATGATCACACAACAGGTGTCACCAAGGGCGACCGTTTCCTGTGATGGAATCATGTCGACACAAAAACTGTTCCCCTACTAACGGAAAAATGACAGATGGCCGACACCACATCTTCGAGAGCCACCGCTAACCGACAATGCGACGTTCCCTCTGCAATAGAAACCAGAACTTCTTCCAAACTTTTGCAGTTACTTCATGGAGGCCCGGAACCCTACTGCAGACGGCGGCCGCGCAGCGTGCCAGCCATGTTTCGTATGTTCACTCTAAGAGCAGGAGGATGAACTGGTTAACGGCTGCGCCTGGCAACGGATGTAGGTATCGCACAGTCTGATATGAAATACCTGAAAGCTGGAAGAGGTCAGCTGGACGATGGACAAATGCTTTCGGAAGACTGTAGGGCGAAAACGTGTGAACAGTGTTATTTCTACGGCCACAAAATGGTTAAGTTGGTCGCAAGCTGGCCATTGTATACACCGGAGCTATAATGAAGTGGATTCAACTGGCGAATCGACACGTAAAGGACGCTCGGCTTGCTTTCAAAAAGTCCGCGGTGATGTACCGCCAGCTGGGCCTAACATTGACAAGATCATACTTTCGGAGGTGAGGAGGAAGACTCGGAGTGAGGACCCTAGCCAATTCTTGAGGGTACCGAAACTTCATCGATGTCCTCCTCCGCCTTACGAAGACGCTCAAAGCAGGTGGCTGCCTGGGCGTAAAAAGGCGATGGAGAGCCTGATCTTGGCACACAATGAGAATACGTGCTTTTAACATCAAATTACATCCCATCACTTTATTACTTTAAAGACCCCAGTTCGGGGCTATTACACAAGGGGTGGGTACATGTATGAAGATTGCATACAAAATAAACACAAGGGGTGGGTACACGTATGAAGATTATATACAAAATAGACATACCACTGGTTAAATATGGCAGTTTTACAATTACAAAATGTGAATGGGCAGGTGATTTCAGCAATGTCGCATGGAAGGCCATTCCAGTCTACGGCTGAGCGAGGAAAGAGTGTTACCACAAACGTTGTAGTATGGGATTGTGGACGCGCAACTGGCAGGGGATGACCAGTGTTGGCTGAAATGCGTGCCGGAGGGTTGATGTAGGGCGGTATTTGAAGTGAGCTGGAAAAAAAAAAAACTCATGGAAAAAACACATACAGGCGATTCGACGACAACATGCAAGCTCTGTTAGAGCGTACGTACATTTTAAAGATGAAATTCTGGCATTATATGAATAGCAGGAATCAGTGAATCTACGGCTTTATTCTGTAGGGATTCAAGTAAAGGTATCAGATAGATTTGGTTTGGACTCCAAATGGGGGATGCATATTCTAGTTTTGTTCGTATCAGTGACTTGTATGTGAGAAGTTTTACGTCTTGTGGTGCGTGGCGCAAGTGCAGTCTTAAGAAACCAAGAGATCTGTTAGCTGATGATAGGATGGTGGTGATATGAGCATTCTAGGTTAGGTCTTCGCACATGGTTACGTCTAGGTATTTAAAAGATTTGGTTAGTTCTACTCGGATGCCTGTGATTAAGTAGGGGAAAATAATGGAGTTACGTTTGTGGTGGAGCGACACGTGCTTGCATTCATTTGGATTGATTTTCATGAGCCATTGGCTGCGCGAGTCTTGTACACAGATAAAGTCATTTTGAAGGGCTAGTTGATCAGATGTGTTAGTAACCGAGCGATAGACGCTGCAGTCGTTGGTAAACATGCTGAGTTTATATGTAACATGCAAGGGTAAGTCGTTTATGTATATCAAAAATAATAGGGGCCGGAGACAAGTACTCACAAAAACCGAAGTCAGGCTTGGAGTCAGAGCATGTCCGAGCTCAGTGCTACTTGGGTCCACCTGACATGCAAGGCCGAGGCTACGATGCCCAGGTCGTTGATGCCGAAGCCTCTCCGATCCATAGGAAACTTTACCACATGTCGTCTGACCTTGTCTGAAGCACCAATTCAGAAGAAACGGAGAAGTATCCGCTATTTGGAAACCTTTAGCGCTAAAGAAAAATGACACACAGAAGGAATTGGCGACACGAGCAGTTGCTAAGAAATGGAAGTTTATTCGAAAATCCGCTGAAATAAGAAGGAATGAAAGGAGCAATAAGCAGACTTGAACATTAGAAACAACAAAAGAAAAGAGCAGAAACAAAACAAAGATTACCACCACCATCTGTTTTCAAGACATTAGCAAGGGATGATTTGCGACGCATGTGTTTTAGCCTTGGTGATGCAGTAAGCCTCAAAGATTTCCTTGAACAACCTGCTGTAACGATTGTAAGCAATCGTTGTGTTGTCAAGGTCAGGTGAGCAATTGAAGGGCTTGTGTACCTTACACTCTCGGCATTGAAGTACACGATTATAAGAAACCGATTTCTTGTAGTCAGGGGAATTTTCGCCCTTGTAGTCGTACATTAGTGCCTCTTTCCGTCTGGGGGTAACAAAACTTCCCGCGAGCCGAAGGCACTTAAGCTAAGCAACGCATTGCTTATGTGATTCTGAGCTTGTATGCGTGAAAAACAAACGTTGTCAATATTTTCCATATTGAGTTACACTTTCCATTTTAAACGCAAGGCATGGGTAGCGTTAAGTCTTTTTGGAGTTGAAGAAATAAACACTTAGCTTATAAAACATAGCATATACAGTGCGGAGATATGCTGCGGCAGTAAGAAACCCCCACATGGAAATTAAAAACTGAAAGTAGAGTCATGTTTTAAAGTTGGAACATTAAACAGTCTTACTGGAAATCACAGGACTGGCGAAGCTCGCCAATTGACGTGATTGCGAAAGATTAACGTTATTAAACTTATTTTACCAAGATAAAATAAATATAGAGAATGGCAGTCCACCTTAGCCCATATGTCATCTCCTACACGTTTATACAATTTCAGAAAGTAGCCACATTTTCATGAAAGCGAATGCTTTGAAAACTGATCTGTTGCGAATCAGAAAATGTATTTTACAAGCTCTGATAAAGCGCGGGGATCACATGTATCCCTTTCCTGAGCAAACCTTTTTTGCTATGTTCACCAGATTGTTGCCTTTCTATCAAAGTTTGTACCATGTTTTTGGCTTTGTCCACCTTATACTTCTGTTGTGATCTACTTCCCGTTTTTTTTCCTCATTACGTCTGCAGCCCACTTCTGCCTAAAACCTTTAGTAAAGTTCGGCATCATTTGTTTAAAGAGAGCCAACTGTTACCGCACCTAAACTTGATTCGCACCATAGGCCTAATCGAGCTAAATATTCTTTCAATTTTACCTCGTTTTCTAAAAGTGTCGAGCTGTGTTGTCCAGCAAAATGCATTTTGTCGCTCGTAAAATTTATTTATACACAGAAAAATCCCACCATCAACAGATTTCACCTCACGGCTAGACCAAAACGAACACCGTGTTGAGCATGGAGGCGCTGCTTTCCCTCAAGCTTCTCCGCGGGAGTGACGTATGAAAGCTTCAGAAATTTAGCATGCGAAAGTGGCCATTTTTACCGTTTAAATATACATTTGGAGTGAAGGTGCCCAGATTTCACTGAACTCGGTACACTATTGATACAAAAAAACTGATATGTGTTAAATATGCCTTTAACGGTACAGAAGCCGACAGAAAGGGAAAGACACATCAGGTTTACACAGGGATGGACATCAAGCTAGCTCTAAGGGCTGGTACTGAAAGCTTAAAAAAATATGGAAGCTGATCGAGGCAGCAGAGGTAAATGTTGATATAAACTTGGTTCAAAGGCAAATTCAGCGCGGCCATGCATTTGTGCAAGATGCAATAGCGAAAATCAGCGCAATATTTCGGCGCTAATTAAGTATTGTCGGGCTCTGGAGAGAAACAAAATGGTAGCTGTAAATATTTCGTTGAACATTTTTTTATATTTTGAATGTGTGGCAATTTTTGTCACTGTAAATTTCAATCATTGTGTTAATTTGTTCATATGTATTTTTTGAAGGCGCGAGTAAACACAGATATTGGACAAGTTACAAGTGCTTTGTTTTGTTTTAACGTGTGAAAATTTCAGCTGGACTATTAGTAACGAACTAGTGTAGTGCTCCATATTATTGTCCGCTAGAACCTGTAAGTTTTTAACTTTTCAAGGTGACATTTTAGTGTGATATTTCAGTTTCGAACCTGGGTCTCGACGACCAGAGTTAAAGACGGCATCGCATTGAAAACTAAAACAAGTTGTCCCCTGAGCTGTTCTAGCACATTAACAAAAAAACGCAGATCATTATTTGTATTCGAATTGTCGTCGGACACGGGCACTAAAGTCAGAAATCGAAGACAACTGGTACTCAGGCATTGAAGTACACCTGCCCATTTTACGCTATCATCAAATCTTGTGTCTCTAACCGCAACATGTAAAATGCTTTTCTCAGGTTTGCAGGTTCCTCATTTTTACAGACATTTAACGCATCACATGGTGATGAATGGGCCCTTTACCATAATAAAATGTTAGAATCGGAGATTCGCGTGATTCCGTAAGAATGTTCTCAAAGCCACCATTCCTTGCTGCGAGCAAGAACAAACTCAAGTAGCCTCCGCAGCAGTGGTTGTCATCCATTACACTTCATTTGGGTAAAGGAGTAATTTAAAACTGGAAGTGCCTGCAAATTTATTTTAGTTAGTTATTGAAGCCCAATGCGCCGCAAGAACTATAGCGATGTAGCTGCTTGGTTGACTAGATCGCACAAGACGATGCAGATTTTAGGTTGTTTTGACTGAATTAGGTACGTAAATGTTATTAGAAAAACAGGGACCTCTGAGTACCACTTCGTGAGTTAAATTATAACACGAATTAGCAAGCGGTATAGCCGATAGATGCATTACATGCGATACATTAATTGACGCATTTCATGCGATACATTACAATAAAATTTGGGAGGGTGTACGTCCCCGTGGAGCGCTCCGGATACAAGCGAACACCGGAGAATTATAAACGCGCCCTGATTTTGCGCATCTCGCGTTCCGCCTTCACCAAAATGCGCCCACCGCAGCCGAGTTGAATCCTCGTCGCCCGGAAAATAGTGGTAGAATGGTCTGCTAAACATGAACTTTTATGGGTGTATTAGCTTACACTTACGGGGCAAATAGCACGAAATGAATTAAACCTTGGCCTAGAAAGCCAGGGACCGGTGTTAATTACTGGGTGATGTTTCTTATGTAGTAAAACTGTAATAAATTGCAAAGCTCGAAAGTGGTGAACAATTTCGAATAGCCAGCATTCATAGCGACATATTCCCAACCCTACAGCGAGCCTTGTAGCAAATATCTTAGTTACAGACTACTAAATAAGAAAAAAGCACATCTTTATTATAACTGAGAGAGGTAGACAGCTGAATTCAATTTCAAAGAAAATTGTAGAAATGAAATGTTTGTAACAAATGGATAGATCCGCGATCTCAGCATTTGCTTTGTCTTGTCACAAGCGACACGAAGAGTAGAAAAGAAGAGAAAGTCGACACGTGTACACAATGCTGTGGCGTCTAACTCAGCTTTATACGACGGAAACAGAGGCACATTTTCATACAGTGCCTATTTATTTGATTCTGAATCGTGAGGCAAATCGCTGCTGGCTATAGTGAAGGCTCCGAAATGGCTTAGAGCCTTCTGAAAACTACTAATATTTAAGGAATAGACGCGTTGCAATGCTTCATGGAAATAGGAGGGAGCATTTTTCACAACATTGCAAGCCTAGCAAGCCCGCCAGATGTGGCGTGCTGCTGCATGAGTACGTTTTTGGCAAGAAAGAGCAAGCCTTTAGCACGCGAACGCTGGAAGCTCCGACAATCAATGACTTAAGGTATTCCTGCATCAGCACCACTTCCATTGATCTAACCGAAAAAAGAAGAAATAGCTCGGAGAGATTTACAGGTTTTAATACTAATACTTTGAGTGAGATTCGTTCTTATTGCCACTGTCTGCCCCCCCCCCCCCCCCCTCCTCTCTTCCCTTTTAACCCATCTTTATGTCGTCATTTCTTCACCGATATCATTAGCCCCCTGATTACGCAAACTCGTTTTAGATTTATATTTCTTTACGTTTGGCACTTTACACCGACTGCGTTTGCACATGATTTGTTTTTGTTACTTCGATTTCATCTTGCGACGTCGGCTACTTCAGTACCATCGCGACGGTGGAAGGTATTTTGGTGCTATCGCCTCTCGCCCTCTACCCTTCACCTTTTGTGTTCTTCAGTGCACCCTTGTAAAGATCAATTGTTAGTCAGCCTCGTGTCGTGTGTTTTTTTTCTCTGTGCTGCTTGCTGTTTTTTTGTTGTTTCACTTTGGTAGGCCCTCAAGAGTTGTGTTTATGCTTATGGTGACACGTGTAAAATACTTAGTTGGCGTCAGTAAGGGACAATGTAAGGATAAGCAGAAGCACCTTTTCCTATGCGCAACAATAAATCTTGGCGGCATGTTTATTTACACCTTGCTTCATTATATGTCCATAGTCAGAACCACGTGTACTAGCAGACACAAATGAAACTTGAGGTCACCGCTTGTTACAATGCAATAAGTGCTTAATCTTCACTGTCAAAACCTGTTTTCTACATTTGGTTCTAAAAAAAATTGACGCGAGCTTTCTTTATAGCTGCATATCCCAATACTCGCTACGTACGGAGCGGCTATAGGCAAGGACTGTTTATTTGGGATTTCACACTTTTTTACATTACCAAAGTGCTTCGAAGCTCGCGAGTGGCCAAAGAACTACAAGACATGCGCACCTATGGCTTATAAAACTTGGAGAGTTTCAGGTCTGCAGTCTGAGTTTGTGCTCTCATTCGCATATCGTCTGTACAAACACGCGATGCTGCATTCCTGACAAGTGCTCATATGTCGAAAGGTGTCTTCTTGGCGCCTACTTGAAACCTTCCAGAGCAACACATACATAAACTCAAGCTTACCAGTATAGCAGAGTAATTCTTCCGTAAGCGCTTGAGAAGCGTGAAACAATGCTTTCTGTGCTTTAAGAATTGGGTGAACTGCATGCTCTGAAGACATATGGCAGTCAGTCTGTTACACTGCGGAAGAGTATGAGTCACAGTTAGTAGATTCTTAGTGCGAAGTACAGCACTTAAAGAGAAAGCTCATTCAGAAGATAGGTGGCACGACTATCTTGCATTGTACTGACTTCTCAACAACATACACTCGCCAAAGATGCGGAAACACAAAACAAAAAGTAATTGAGATAGAACTCTCACCGCATTCTCGGCAAACCTCGGTGCATGGCTTAGGGTTGACTACTTTGGCCAAAAACGGCCGTCAAGCTTAGCGGGCCGCCATATTGATCCCCAGCTTACGAGTGGCACCTGTGTATATATAGAACCAGGCTGTGGTGAAAGGAGACTTCGGCCTTTTAAAGGAGGCAGGCAGGCAGGCAAAACTTTAGCTAACGAAGCTAGTTTAACAGCCCTCATCGAGCGAGCATGCATTCAGTGGTTAACATAGGGCTTAGTGAGGTTAGCAGAGGGTGAGCATGTATTCTGCTATAGAGGTCTATTGGAGAGACGAGAACTAGAAGGGCGCCCTGTTATTAAGCACAAAGCTGGAAAATAGATGATTTCTATTTTACTAACGAGCGGGTGGTAACCATCGAATTAAGCTTACAAATTATGGAGGTCAGTTTGGAGCACGGAATTCTGACGACGCGAAAGCCTTTGTTTAAAGCGCTAATTCCTGCTTTATTGCATCTGCTTTCGTCTCTCAGCAGTAAGGTGTTCAAGGAAGTGCCAAAAAAAGGCGCTGCACTGGCGCCTGGATCGGACACTCAGAAGGGTCAGCTTCGCATGTCTGAATTGTCTGGTGACGTCATCGGTCATGACCAGATGGGTTGTCACAATGTCTGGAAATCTAGCTAAGAAGTAGGACACTTCTCTCAGAAGCACGCATGGACGGACCCACTGGCGAGTCAGGATCCAGCAAAAACTTCCGCCTTATAAGTGGTACTGAAAGCTACACAGGCCCATGTGCCAAGATGTAGTCATTTTAACCAGGTGGTCGAAAGTTTCTACGAAAATGCAGATTCGGTTGCCTGCCTGCCTGTGCCTGCCTGCCTGCCTGCCTGCCTGCCTGTGCCTGCAGGCAGGCAGGCAGGCAGGCAGGCAGGCAGGCAGGCAGGCAGGCAGGCAGGCAGGCAGGCAGGCAGGCAGGCAGGCAGGCAGGCAGGCAGGCAGGCAGGCAGGCAGGCAGGCAGGCAGGCAGGCAGGCAGGCAGGCAGGCAGGCAGGCAGGCAGGCAGGCAGGCAGGCAGGCAGGCAGGCAGGCAGGCAGGCAGGCAGGCAGGCAGGCAGGCAGGCAGGCAGGCAGGCAGGCAGGCAGGCAGGCAGGCAGGCAGGCAGGCAGGCAGGCAGGCAGGCAGGCAGGCAGGCAGGCAGGCAGGCAGGCAGGCAGGCAGGCAGGCAGGCAGGCAGGCAGGCAGGCAGGCAGGCAGGCAGGCAGGCAGGCAGGCAGGCAGGCAGGCAGGCAGGCAGGCAGGCAGGCAGGCAGGCAGGCAGGCAGGCAGGCAGGCAGGCAGGCAGGCAGGCAGGCAGGCAGGCAGGCAGGCAGGCAGGCAGGCAGGCAGGCAGGCAGGCAGGCAGGCAGGCAGGCAGGCAGGCAGGCAGGCAGGCAGGCAGGCAGGCAGGCAGGCAGGCAGGCAGGCAGGCAGGCAGGCAGGCAGGCAGGCAGGCAGGCAGGCAGGCAGGCAGGCAGGCAGGCAGGCAGGCAGGCAGGCAGGCAGGCAGGCAGGCAGGCAGGCAGGCAGGCAGGCAGGCAGGCAGGCAGGCAGGCAGGCAGGCAGGCAGGCAGGCAGGCAGGCAGGCAGGCAGGCAGGCAGGCAGGCAGGCAGGCAGGCAGGCAGGCAGGCAGGCAGGCAGGCAGGCAGGCAGGCAGGCAGGCAGGCAGGCAGGCAGGCAGGCAGGCAGGCAGGCAGGCAGGCAGGCAGGCAGGCAGGCAGGCAGGCAGGCAGGCAGGCAGGCAGGCAGGCAGGCAGGCAGGCAGGCAGGCAGGCAGGCAGGCAGGCAGGCAGGCAGGCAGGCAGGCAGGCAGGCAGGCAGGCAGGCAGGCAGGCAGGCAGGCAGGCAGGCAGGCAGGCAGGCAGGCAGGCAGGCAGGCAGGCAGGCAGGCAGGCAGGCAGGCAGGCAGGCAGGCAGGCAGGCAGGCAGGCAGGCAGGCAGGCAGGCAGGCAGGCAGGCAGGCAGGCAGGCAGGCAGGCAGGCAGGCAGGCAGGCAGGCAGGCAGGCAGGCAGGCAGGCAGGCAGGCAGGCAGGCAGGCAGGCAGGCAGGCAGGCAGGCAGGCAGGCAGGCAGGCAGGCAGGCAGGCAGGCAGGCAGGCAGGCAGGCAGGCAGGCAGGCAGGCAGGCAGGCAGGCAGGCAGGCAGGCAGGCAGGCAGGCAGGCAGGCAGGCAGGCAGGCAGGCAGGCAGGCAGGCAGGCAGGCAGGCAGGCAGGCAGGCAGGCAGGCAGGCAGGCAGGCAGGCAGGCAGGCAGGCAGGCAGGCAGGCAGGCAGGCAGGCAGGCAGGCAGGCAGGCAGGCAGGCAGGCAGGCAGGCAGGCAGGCAGGCAGGCAGGCAGGCAGGCAGGCAGGCAGGCAGGCAGGCAGGCAGGCAGGCAGGCAGGCAGGCAGGCAGGCAGGCAGGCAGGCAGGCAGGCAGGCAGGCAGGCAGGCAGGCAGGCAGGCAGGCAGGCAGGCAGGCAGGCAGGCAGGCAGGCAGGCAGGCAGGCAGGCAGGCAGGCAGGCAGGCAGGCAGGCAGGCAGGCAGGCAGGCAGGCAGGCAGGCAGGCAGGCAGGCAGGCAGGCAGGCAGGCAGGCAGGCAGGCAGGCAGGCAGGCAGGCAGGCAGGCAGGCAGGCAGGCAGGCAGGCAGGCAGGCAGGCAGGCAGGCAGGCAGGCAGGCAGGCAGGCAGGCAGGCAGGCAGGCAGGCAGGCAGGCAGGCAGGCAGGCAGGCAGGCAGGCAGGCAGGCAGGCAGGCAGGCAGGCAGGCAGGCAGGCAGGCAGGCAGGCAGGCAGGCAGGCAGGCAGGCAGGCAGGCAGGCAGGCAGGCAGGCAGGCAGGCAGGCAGGCAGGCAGGCAGGCAGGCAGGCAGGCAGGCAGGCAGGCAGGCAGGCAGGCAGGCAGGCAGGCAGGCAGGCAGGCAGGCAGGCAGGCAGGCAGGCAGGCAGGCAGGCAGGCAGGCAGGCAGGCAGGCAGGCAGGCAGGCAGGCAGGCAGGCAGGCAGGCAGGCAGGCAGGCAGGCAGGCAGGCAGGCAGGCAGGCAGGCAGGCAGGCAGGCAGGCAGGCAGGCAGGCAGGCAGGCAGGCAGGCAGGCAGGCAGGCAGGCAGGCAGGCAGGCAGGCAGGCAGGCAGGCAGGCAGGCAGGCAGGCAGGCAGGCAGGCAGGCAGGCAGGCAGGCAGGCAGGCAGGCAGGCAGGCAGGCAGGCAGGCAGGCAACCAATCAACCAACCAACCAACCAACCAACCAACCAACCAACCAACCAACCAACCAACCAACCAACCAACCAACCAACCAACCGAATCTGCATTTTCGTAGAAACTTTCGACCACCTGGTTAAAATGACTACATCTTGGCACATGGGCCTGTGTAGCTTTCAGTACCACTTATAAGGCAAAAGTTTTTGGTGGCTCCTGACTCGCCAGTGGGTCCGTCCATGCGTGCTTCTGAGAGAAGTGTCCTACTTCTTAGCTAGATTTCCAGACATTGTGACAACCCATCTGGTCATGACCGATGACATCACCAGGCAATTCAGACATGCGAAGCTGACCCTTCTGAGTGTCCGATCCAGGCGCCAGTGCAGCGCCTTTTTTTGGCACTTTCTTGAACACCTTACTGCTGAGAGACGAAAGCAGATGCAATAAAGCAGGAATTACCGCTTTAAACAAAGGCTTTCGCCTCGTCAGAATTCCGTGCTTCAAACTGACCTCCATAATTTGTAAGCTTAATTCTATGGTTGCCACCCACTCGTTAGTACAATAGAAATCATCTATTTTCCAGCTTTGTGCTTATTAACACGGCGCCGTTCTCCTAGTTCTCGTCTCTCCAATAAACCTCTATAGCAGAATACATGCTCACCCCCTGCTAACCTCGCTAAGCCCTATGCTAACCACTGCATGCTCGTTCGATGAGCGCTGTTAAACTAGCTTCGTTAGCTAAAGTTTTGGCGTTAAATGATGGTGAGTTTAGTTTCCAATAGTGGCCTGTCCGGAGTCAGAAATTCTTAGCATCCTCCGCTGTGTCACAGCTCTTACCACCACAGGGATCGTTTGCTCCGCAGCCGCTGGGTACTGAAAGCCGGGCGTTTATTGGAGTATTCATAGGAGGGTGTGGCCCATTACTACAGCGGAGTGGTCAAAGCCCATTTTGATGGGGAGTACGTTTTGGGGGTGTTTACCGGCATCAGGTCGCAGTGCCCAAACCTGTTTAGGCACATTGATCGACATGGGGATTTTTTGCTCCGGCTGAGAATTGCGCGACACCAGGATTCGAATCACGGGCCTCTTTTTACGTCAGGTGAAGTTGCACCTAGCAAACACTAAGCTGTAAAGAATATCTCGCCTAACCAAATGAGCTCACATGGTGCGCAATCTCAATTCAAGTGATGGGCTCCTCTAAACCTGTTGTGCGCAGCTACATCAAGGAGAATTATCCTTCCCGCATCTGGCCCAGTCTAGTTGACATGTGTTTCGATGCATGTAGCAAATATCAGTTTTGAGGCAGTGTTACCTCTGGAACTTTTCATGTTAACAACACAGGTTTTTTACATGTCCTCTGCAATCTTTCTTTGTTATGATCTAATCGTAGCACCAAAATGGAGTTATGGAATTGCTTTCATGAGTAATGAATGAAACTATGTTTCTTGCAGCAAACGTAGACGACGATCTCATGCTTTCATTTGATTGAGTACAGATTGTTTCCAGTAGAACATCTCGCGAGTGGAGTAGAGCCCAAAGCTTCTATCAGGAATTGGGAAATGCTTCGATAAAAATTAGAAGATCTCTAATACGTCTCTCAAGAGGAGAATGGCGAAAGCCTAGTGATTGAAAGCCTAGTTTCGTAGTTATGATGAGTCATGCATATTCAATCCATCCGTTTCAGTCATAGGTAAGGATGTTTACTCGTTTTCGATCAGTTGCAATTTCAGATCGCCGTTTGACATACTGGTCATTTCGTAGCCCTGATACGAGTCATACCTAGGTAGTGTAGTCATTACCACTCTAAGCTAAGCATTTTTACTCATTTCCATTCCGTTGAAATCTTTACAAGTCTTGGTGGACATATTGACATTACAAGTCATTTTGGTCATTATAACTGTCGGTAATTGAAATTAGCATTTGTCAATAACTGTCGATGTCCGTTTATAACTTATCTTCAATAGCTATCACAGTGCAATCGATTTCATTCTTGATCTCCCTCTTCACACGTCCGCTATTTTTGAGTGATAAATCAGCGCACAGATGCGACGGACAGATCATGCGCACCAATTTTCGCTTCATGAGTCTAGACAGGATTTCGCCTTAAAATGAGGTAATTATATATCAGGCACCCTCCCAGGTCTCCCCGCATTGCCGACGGCACATGGGACCCCTCAATCCCTTTATTGGTACCAGAGGACTTGAGCTGAACGTATTTTTGATAATGAACATGTCTGTGCGCATTCACTAGAACGTTTCTTCCGGACACGGGCGAAACGTTCTCACAATTTCCAGGGTGACGAACGATGCGAGCCTCTCGACGATCACACACATTATACTACCGCGTAATTCGGGCCACATTCGAACCTCCATGCATCTTGTGACCAGAGCAAAAACATTGTCTCGATATGAACGCAAGCCCACCAATTTCAATCGCTGCACAATCTATCAAGTTCATTTTACGCCGTAAAAGCACCACATTTGGTCGTAATCTACTATATAAGGGTACGTTCGTACCTCAAGGCAGTGCGACGCATTTTACTTTCTGGGAAAACCCCCCTTTGACCGCTCCGACCTGGTGGACCCGGCCAAGCGCGAGGCGACATCTAGACTAATAAGGCTTCCTAGGTACTCGCAATCAATTTTATTGCTTCATTGTAATAAAGTACATTTCTCTTCTTCTCATTATTTAACCTTAGTGCAGTCAGCGACCATCCATAATTTAATGTGTAAAAGTTCCGGCTTGCACGTTACTCGCTGTCACCTCCTTCAGTTATTCAAAGTAACAGTTCCGTTTTCGAAAGCTGCTGAGCAGGAACGTAATCATGACGATCTTCTATAATTGCTCTTCGATTGCTCTTCACGGTAGTTGTCTAACAGTGTCGGCGGCCCAGCTTTCCGTACACACCGTAGTGGAGCATGAGTCTGCCTGCGAATGGAACCCAACGCGGTATTCGGGCAGCAGCTAGGGTTGTGAATGGTCGATTAAGCAATTGTAGTTCAAGCTGAAGATGGCTTGAACTATTGGAAAACTGTGCATTCAGAATTGCGAGCAATTATTTTTCCTTTTTCATATCTGAGAATGAAAATTTGTAGGCATCAGCACTCTTCCCCACATTTGAAGTAGAGCAGCATCAAATGACGGCGATTCGATAGCGCATTACTGCTTTGGGAAAAAACGTTACTACTTCCATTAAGACTGCGTCCCGTTCACATTCCCAAATTTGTTGCAGCTGTTTCTCTAGCTGGCTGAAGAAAGCAAAAAGGACGAAAGATGTATTGCCATTATCGCCAAGTAAAAGTAAATGCTTTGATGCTTCTTTGGATACACGAAAAATATCCATCAGTGAAACATAGTTTGAGATAGCTTCCTCTCAGCACATCCACCACACTGATTGGACTAGCTTCATATTTTTCTGCTTTTCAGCCCGAATCTGCAAAGGAGGTGCCACGGAGGCGCGCGAATAAAACGGAGATCAGCACGTATCGCCTTGTAAGAAAACTAACAATGGTTATTGTTCCTTGTGCATTCTCTGGAATTTTTACACGTGCTTTGAGAAAAACTTACCACACAAGCAAACATTTTGTGAGATTAAAATGCTCAGACACTGAAATTTATAGAATTCATTGTGCTTATAATGTTCCTAACCTAACACTGCTCAACGTATTCGATGATGCAAGCTGCCGACTGTAGTGCCGATCACAAGATTCCTCAGATGCAGTCAGCGACCGCAATGACAAGTTACCAAGTTCTGGGCTGAGAGACGTGTGCAATGCACACAATATATTGTTAATAAGTTGAGAGGACTGCGAAGAAAATGAACTCTGCGCGTGTGTGTCTGTGCGCACAAATTGTGAAAATAGTTGTCGAAGGCGTGCTATATCCGCTACATTCCGATGCATTGTGGTGTCCTGACCGGCGATCGCAGCTCCCCACCAGAAAGACGAAAACAGCCTAACAGACGACGCTCTCTGCCATCAGGAGTTCTCTCCTTTGTACACATGTCATATGCCCTCAGTGGGTGATTCACCTGAGTTGGCGACTCTGCTCGTTACAGGCACAAAGCACGAGTGTCTTTGTCATACCGCGAAGTTATTTGGGCGTATCATGATGCTCGTTTTTTCCTGTAGTGTTTCTTTCCCTGCGGTAACCTCCCTCGACGACTAAAGAAGCTGAAGCCATCAATCTCATATTGCCGTAACCAAAGGTATGATGAAACCTCTTTTTATCAAGAATATCGTATTGTCCTTGACTGTAGACACTGAACATTGGCAGCTGCATAAGGAGTATATATCCATACTAGTGATTATTGAAATATATGAACTTTTATTAAAACAGCCAACTTTAAGCGAGAACTGCATTTTGTAGCTTTGCAAGATGTGTTTAGGTTGATTGCTTCTACTGCACTGGCAAAAGCATTGTCGCGAAGTATAGCGCATCGATCTCACAGTTACAAGACTCCACAGAAAATATTATATGGGAACGAAGGCAGAAGAAAGCGGAGTTTTTAAGCTGGAACTGTGGTTAATATCTGTTTGAGAAGAAGAGATGCTTCTTGCACGGGATGGGTAATCATGACAAAAACAGGAGTCCATGACACTCATTATTTTTATGAACATATGCATCAGCGCGGTTGGAAGTTTCTACATGATAGAACTACAACTGACAAAAAGATTCACCGGAAAAAATATTACTGGTACTTACATAAATTAAGATTTCCATAATTCATGAAAACCTGAAAGCAACAAAACTGTAAATACCAACTAAGGATCTCATTATCAATTTACAGCGTACGGCCATGCATTGAGAACTGATCCGTTCAGTGAAAATGCTGCAGTCAGCCCGTTAAAAGCTTCCATTGTTCTGCTGTTACAGAAGGTTTTTTTGCAGGCCCGGGCCCAATAGTTCAAAAAAGTGTCTCCGATAGCAATATCGGGCACCTTCGAAAATGGTATTTCTAATTTCAGTATGTGGTATCGAAGCCGCAATGATTTTCAACACAGATGCCTGTTCTTTCGACGTCGGTAGTTCAACATATCACCGAAATCGCCAATAAAAAGAAGGATTTCTATACGATTAGCAAAGTTACAAATTTTTCATCGCGATTTTTAAAGTGGTAATACATTTAATATATCAAACTGTTTTTTGAAAGGATTTGAATGAATCTGTCTTCATGATGTCTTTAGGCTAAAATGCTTTAACCTGCGCGTCGATGCAGCTGATTTCATTAGAGCAAATTACTGAAGAATGTATGGCAGTCCTGAGAAATCTATGAGAAGCTTGGAGTAATTTTTTGTATTTGTCTGTTATTCACATTTTAGTGAAATTATTTGCTGACCGTATGATTACGCAATAGTATTTCAGGCTGTAAAGACAATGGGATATTTATTGTCGTTATCAATGTTATTATGTCTGTGCCACTCCATGTTCTCTCGGCAGAAATGTAATACCACGTGGGCCGTGTTGGTCACCTTAAAAGCAGTAGCATTCATAAAAAGGCTACGCTAGGAGGCCAGAATTTGCAGACGTGGCAGAGAGGCGATGTGCGTTCGGGTTTAGCCACAAGCTTGCGATTTTAGTAACGGAAAGCTCCATAGCTACTGGCACTTTTTTGGAACACAGGCATATGGCCACATGATTTCACAACTTCTTAGTTGTACCTGAAGATAAACATATTTTCTTTATTGCAACAAAGGTTGCCATAAAATTCATAATTAGCATAGCTGTTCAGTATAAGGAAGTGTGCCATATATTTAAAGAAAAGGGCAATCATTTGGGAGCCTAATTACTATAAAGTTCAGCTGCTCCTGCGACGGGCCACGTTGATATATTGAAATGCTTGTAGGAACTGAGTCTAGTGAACTTTAATTCATGTGTGACTGCTAAATGTAATTGCACTTATTTCTTAGAAAGCTATGGCAAACTAAGCTCATTGTTCGTGAACCGTGCTATAGTTTACCTTTTATAAAATAATATAATAAAATATCATCGTTGAATGATATTTTTGCTGTGCTTGAATTGGAGTTGGTGGTTGTGTTAAATTTCATTTTTAATGGTGGCCCTGAAAAATACTTTATAAAAATTAATGATCTTCATGCGAACACGTGTGTGAGCACCTGAGGGCTTCCAAATAACGACAATCTTTTATTTGCCATCTGTTTGCATTTGTCATGTTTTAAATGTTACAAGTTTCGTACGGCACAGAAAGGTAGAGCGATATTTTATCAGTACTTTTTGTATAGGCTTTTGAAAGTGCTCTGAGTATCAATGTCTAAGAACAATTACTCTAACCACTGGTTTTAGGAAATAGACTCGATGCGGACAGGTTATGGGCAAAGCAATCGAGTAAAGCCGTTCTGCAGCAGAAGATTAGCAAGTTGTTGCATTCTATTTATTCAAGGGAACGATTAGTAACGCATTAGCCTGAATGAAGTGCCCTTGTGGTATAGCTTTGAGCTTCTTAATCGCAATAACGGATGGTTGCAGTGTCTGCTTGTTCGAATTGTTCAAAAGAGAATGTCTTAACTTATCCCTTGGGTCTCACCGTTGGTGGCATTTCATTTCATTTATTGTACCCTCACTGCTTTCGCATTATAGAGGGGGTGGGAGTAGTAAAACAAAAATCAGTAAAAGCATAAAAACATTGAGCCGCGCGTAGAAGAGCGCTACGAGCGCTACGTTTATAACGCTCGCAAAGAACACCACAAATGTTTTCTTGCTCTGAGCATTATACACTGAAAATATTGCATTCCTTTGGCGGCGGATACAATTTCAATCAAGGGTGAAATGATGCTTCTACCATAGTGGTGAGCCTGCCTCCTCGTGTCTTGTGTGATTAGTTCATGTTGGAAACGCGACATATACATCGCCCATTTGCCAGACAAAAACCATAGAAGGAAAGAAAGAAAAAAAGAAAGCAAGCGGACCGCATAAGAGCAATTGCTACGTGTTTTCGAAGTTTCACTGCATATTTTCTAGTGTGCTACCAATCGTGGCCATAAATAAGACGACTTACTCATTAGAGCTTTAAATAAGGCAGATTCCTATTTCAAGCGCTGGTAATCTCATAACATAGGATAGAATAAAAATGCATTTTAAATTTCAGTACATCGATGATGTCATATTGTGTGAGCCGTGCTATAATACCGAGTGAGAAATGCATCAAAGATTGTACAAAAATGCATGTATATTTGATACCACCCATTCTTGACTTGGCACGAAGTGGGTGTCAAAAATACCTTGTGCTACCATGGCAAAACGGGATATATGCGACAAAAACATTTGTGACCAATGAATTCTAGCAAAAGCCCATAGCCTTTTTGTCGGTCAGTACTTTCAGGATATATAGTGTATACGCGAATCGTGAACTGCGATTCTCACAAGCATGCAAGAGACATCAGAAGAATTTTGGTTCTCATCTTGCTAAGAGGTCAGACTGGCAAGAAACACAACCTATCTGTCTGGCTTCTTATATTAGATTGTGATAAAACACAGGCAAATATTAGCAATGATTATTTTAGTTTTATAATGTGACACTTTAATTTCGGAACACGCGAATTCTCACAACCTGCGTGAAACATTGTGCGGCTTATTTTTGGAATGCGAACATAAACCAAAAACTACATGTTATAATCTTTTTTCTACTTTGTTAAGAACCTGAGATTAAAGAATGCGTATATTACTGTAAATACTTTTCTAAGAACCACACATGGTTTTATGTAGGCTACAGCCCCTCCTTCTTATTTTTGTATAAGTAATCTAAAAGGCGTCACTAAAAATTAAGCGCGCACTCGCCTAGTTTCTAAAGCTACAAGTCAGTTTCAAAACGGAGAAAAGCGTCTCAAAAGGCGAAAATATTTGTCGCTGTACTGTTGTGCCCACACCTCTGTTAGCGTGCCAAGGTCTTATCACGTTATAGTTTAGAGCAAACCGAGGTCCATAAATTTTTATTTTGTTTCAAATTCTGCATCTTCAGTACGATGCTGATATCGCACAGTACACATCTCATTCGCAACCTAGAATGAAATGGCAAAGAGCATGCGCTAAGCAAGCATGCTTTCTAAGAAAATGTTCAGGCACTCATTATTTCTTTCGGCGATAAAATATTGTAGTAAATCAGTTCTGCAGGAATCGCGATCTCTTGCAGGCTTTTCAAACGGAACGGCTGCGGCGTCTGGATAACGAGTACACATTCTTTATCCCACTTCGTTTCACAAGGAAAAATTAATCTGAAAAGAACAGTAATGCTTGTCATGTCCCTTCCTGACATTCGCTTCCCCTCAAGTAAAACCCCCTTGACGGGAGAATTGGAGATATTGAAAATATAAATAAATTTATGTAGCACTGGCAATGTGTAGAATTCAAATTGTGTACTTCGCTTATTGCTCGATAACACTAACCGTTCTATTCCTTGTGGGATGTAGTGATATTGGTAGCTTCTATGTGCAATTGTTTTCTATGCAAATTGGTATTTTTTGTGGTTTGTGTTTGTTGGACGACTTGACAATTTAAATTCTTTTCGCACACGTTCTTGGCACAAAAATGAGATCAGTGTTCCTTATAAGAACAAAAAAGGCTGCCTGACATCCAAAGTATCAACCGACACGAAAGCAGTGGCTTTATGCACGCTGGTAGAAAGGAAAAAGTGGTCTTTGTAGTATTTCTCTATCCCCTTCCTCCTCTACAATTGTTGTCAATGTAAATTGTCTTTTAATTAGGTGCTGCTGTTACACACATTTATTGCAAGGAGTAGAAAATACACATACTGCGAAAAAATTAACGAAGGCTTAGTGAACTATATGTCTCCAGGCGTGGCGGGATCACATTTCCCCGGATGCAGCAGCTGTCTTCACCCTTTAGGCCGACCTCTGAATGGCGCACAAATGCCATCTCTCTAGTCGTAATTTCCAACACCTGGCATGTTGTGCTTGCAGTTTTACTACAATAAATTTGCCGTTCTCGGCTCTTTCAGCATAAGCAACGAAAAGAGTTATTAAGAAGGCTTTTTCACACTGGAGTAGATGTACCACACTGTATCGCAGATGCACGTGTAAGAGTGCTGGAAGACATGGCGGTTACGATAAATAGGATGGCTCTCAGTTCTTTCTACGACATATCTTCAATGTTTATGGAATTTTGAGGGTTGCTTCAGAGATTGAGCTACGCGAAGTCTTTCATATATGTTGTTTATTGAATTTGTAGCGTCCTCTGTTCTCTCTTTTTTTTTTCTGTCTTTTTGTCCTCTCTATCTCTTTCTATCTGGAGCTGATGATCAGAAACATTTGTTTCTGCAACGGTAAGACCATCACTTCATCTAGCGCAATCTCGCATATATGATTGATAAGTATGAGCGATAGTTAATATTTTCTTCTCTGTGAAGTAAATTAACAGAGGCAGTGCCATCTGTCACAGTTGACATATATTATCACCAGAGCACCCGCAAAGCTCATAATAGCGCTGTGGTTGAGGGCAGGTATATATATATATATATATATATATATATATGAAGGAAAGAAGCCAACAGTCGGCGAGGCCAAGGAAAGCGTTGGGGATGGTACTTTTTTTTTTTTTATTGATTGCTTAGATAATCACCGAAATTAGTAATGTAACCATTTTAGCGGAAAGATAGCTAACACAAAGTAGAAGAAAAAACAACGTGCCGATGGTGGGGACCGAACCCACGACCACCGAATATCGCGTCCGGTGCTCTTCCAACTGAGCTACATCGGCCGCTGTCCCCCCTGCTACTTGCTTGGGTATTCATGTTGTCTGTATACGAACCTTGAGATATATATATATATATTCCCCACAGCCTTCACCATTAGCGGAAAAAGGGATAAAAAAATTATATAAATTATATGGCGGAGAAATGTCGTCCGTATAGAAATTCGAATAGCAATATTTTGGTCTTAATAGGCGTGCTCAAGAAGCAGAATATATAATATTCCTTGTTGAAGTGTGCAGTACTGAACGGAAAATAGTCAGTATTCAGCGACCGCAATGTATACAATCTATGTAGCAAATACTTTGCCTCATTTGTTGCGTGACATTTGTAAACACAAGTTCTAAACGAAATGTGCTGTATTGTGCTCTCTAGAAAATAGGCGGTGGTAAAGACAGCCTCTTAGAAAGAATGCCCCTCCGCAAAATAGAGTGGCAAAGAAATCGTCGTTTTTGTTTGGTAAATGCCAAAAAACTGCCCCACCGAAGCTGCCGATGAGTCTCCAGAAAAATGCTTAAGAAGTGTCTGCTACCTCGATGGCCATGGTGAAGAAATACCCTTATCTATGTGGAGAGACAGCCCGGAGGCACCAGAAAGCACCGGCATCGAAACTGATCAAATGTATATATAACTACTCCCACACGACATGATTATGCTTATAATACTTGTCGCCCCAAGTAGCCTTACTTTTTATTTTAACATGCATGCAATCTTGTACTAGTGCCATCACTGCTACATCAAGTGTACTAGCTGTATATGTCATAAAATATCTTTAATGTACTGAACAGCTAATCTATTTCTCTCAGAAAATTCATATGATGCTGTGTGGTACTCACGACAGATGTGAAGGTTAAAACACAGTAGCATACAAGACAGCAGGCTGTAGATATCAAGTGCTTTCTGTTGCTGGCGGGATGACCAAGATAGCTAACAGGCCTGTTTGTATCCTCAGTCACATGGTGCCGACAGAAGAAAAATATCTGTGATCGGCCCCAGCCCACGAATGTGCGTTTATCTGGCCTCACAACATCCACAACGAAAATACACATTTTTGAAAGGTTTAGTTATTACCCAGGCAGCACCAGCCATCGGCCCAATATTGGGGATTGATTGGGGAGTACTGGCCCACAAGTGGCCCAATGGTGCCAATGAGCTACCAATAATGTGCAGCCGTGCTATACCATAATCATTATTGGCCCAGTGAACTTCACCCATATCCGTCATTGGCATTCAACCGGTTAAACGCGGTCAATAATGCCCATGCATATTGAACAGCTTGCCATTATTGTATGCACAATGAGACAACCTGGTCATTATTGGCCAACCAGCTACAATGGTTTGCCAATATTTTCCACACCATGGTATAATCTGGTAAATATTGTCCGGTCAATAACAACGGCTTCTCAATATTAAATTTATCTAGGCATACAGTGGTCAATAATGTCCAACCAAGTTTGGCAGCTTCCTAATATTGTAATATCTTGGTTCCTACTGGTCGATATTGTCTAATGAGCCTTGATGGCTGGCCTGCATTACACATATCATGGCATAGGTTGGGCAATAATGTTCTTCCAAGATGGCTGTCTTGTCGAAATTGAACATATATTGGCATGCATTAGTCAATATTGTTCTGACAGTCATGCTGGCATGCCAACAGTGTATACAGATTGGCTTTTAGTGGTCAATATTGTTTGATGGACTGTGATGGCTAACCAGCATTGGACATATCATGGCATAGCTTGGTTAATATTGTCCGGCCATTATGGTTGTCTTGTTAACATTGAATATAGCTTGGCATGCGTTGGTCAATATTGCCCCACCAGCTTTGGTGGCATCCCAACATTGCATATATCTTGGTTTATAGTGGTCAATATTGTGTAATGAGCTTTGATGGCTGGCCAGCATTGCACATATAATGGCATAAATTGGTTAATATTGTCCGACCATTATGGTTGTCTTGTCAGCTATAAATAAATCTTGGCATACATTGGTCAATAGTGACCTGCCTGTCATGGCGGCTTGCCAACAATGTATACATATTGCATTATATTGTTCAATATTGTTCGATGGACTGTGATGGCTAGTCAGCATTGCATTCTAATGGCATAGGTTGGGCAATAATGTTCTGCCAATATGGATTGCTTGTTAACATGAAATATATCTTGACATAGATTGGTCAATATTGTCCCACCAGACCTGGTGGCATTCCAATATTGTATATATCGTGGTTTCTAGTAGTCAATATTGTCTAACGAGCTTTGCTGGCTGGTCACCATTGCACATTTCAGGCTGCGGCGGCGTTAAAAAAAAAGTAGAAGCAGCTCTGACCAACAGACATTTTTCAATGTGCATGTATCCCAATATAACTGTTTTTGGACTAATTTCGTCCCAACTAAATTTTTGGCTGGCCCAGACATCAGTTTAAGTTCAACTGTAGAAGATATTCATACGCCATACGTAATTTGGGCCACCATATATATAATGTTTTTTGGGATTGTCTTAAAATTGTTTGTCTGAGCTGACCACCAAAATGCACGAAGCGCCAATCACGGAAAATGTAGAATATATTTTTCTAAATATAATTTCCGTGATTCACTAATTGTTGCGGATGACCTGCGATTATATTTGTCAATTTTGGTAGAATACTCTTATTTCCGATTTTAGACACGAATAATTGTTATGTAAAATTCTGCATATAATATCTTCGAGACAATTCCTGCAGGCTAGAGGGCCGGATGGCGATCACGCGTGACGTAGCTAACACAGATAGTCTTCCAAACTTTAGCGAAGTGTTGAAGAAATTCTGACAGCACGTGGAATCTACACTGCAGAAATTTGCGAAGGCGAGATTAATGCTGCTGTATACGATGCATCACGTATCATTATCGTTATAAACTAAACGCAGCGTCATTACCATTGATACTGTCATCATTGTCATTATCACTAATTACAGCGTCATTCTCGTCGCTATCATCACAGTAGACAAGGAGAATTACGTATGGTGCTAGTTTCGCTATCCGGGGTTTAGCGCAGTTGGTTAAAGCGCTAGCTAGGCTAGGAGTCCGACTCCTGGTGGAGACGATTTGATTTTCTGATCTCGTCAAACCACGATGACTGAAAGTGATAGACACATCAGTGCACAGATCCTGAACACATCTCGACAACAACTCTCGAGCATGGGATTTCGTTCCATGGGCCTATATATACGCATACGAGTGCACAAGCATACGCACACGCTCGAGCACACATCTGAAAAGCAAGCGTTTAATAGATGCGTGTCCGCAAAAAACCTCCTGCGCAGTCCAGAAACGCAAGGTATACTCAAATGCAAAGAACGCAACAGATCGTGTGAGTCGTTTGAACAAACACCAGTGGCTACGTTTGGATAGTAAACGCAGAATCGATCGAATATATCCGGTGAATCCACATGCTTTAAACATTTGTGCATGATTGGAAACACGCACGCGTAGCATCATTATTTCCGCCTTGTTTTACGCAATAGAAAAAAACCCTACATATCTTCAAGCGATAGCAGAGGTGGGAGAGATCGATCGCACTAGCCAATCAAACACTCACTGCATGATTCGCCATTACGCTAGCTGTTTCCGGCATTCAGCATCAGCGCCGACCATACCGCGCCTCAGTACTAGCTGTTCTTATAGACAGATATGTTGGGCTGCTTTCAAGCCTTCGAGTACTAATATCTACTAAACACAAATTTGCATCTTATTCCTGTACTCTTTAGCGCGCTGTTGTGGGCTTAAGCAATAGACAGATAAAGACTGAACGACTTGGCCATCGGTATAGCAGCACATAAAATATTTCAGCTCAAAGAAAAAATACAAGCAACATATATTCTACGCTATGTCTAGCTGATTCACTTAACAAGAAAAGAAATCTGAACTGTACTGGAATGGTTCGCATTCTAATGCGACGTAAATCGCACACTGCCGAAACGTTGTGTGCATGGGGAAGATAATAAAAAAAATCAACAGCACTACATGTGGCAAGGCAAACGAAAAAAATAAAAATTTAAAACAATTACCTTCAGTGCAATGAATGCACGCTCATGTGTCGCCAACATATATGGCAACAAAATTGAAATTGCATAATAACGATGCTCTCAATGGAAGTTATTTTTGTTCGAAAGCTGCAATGAATGGCTCATACTGATGCATTTGGCTACAGCTTTTGACAGCGTTCCCCTAAGCACTGATCAGAAACTATTCTTCAGTCATTCAATGCCTTATTATCCAAACAAATAATCACCGCACCGAAGGCATTTCCCTCCAGAGAACTAAACAATTATATCCCATCGTGTCAACCAGATAGCTAATGGCAATTCATATATATTAAAAGTAATGCGAGTGCGTTATTTAAGCAGTTTTGGGGCATTTTTAGAGAACGTCACTCTCGAAGAATCTAACACATGATTAAGAATTAGGTTTCCTCTGAAATATTCTGCCGCTTTCACAAGCGCAGCTTCCGCGAGCTGAAAGATGATTTTACCACGCTTCTTTCTGAGGACTACACCTTGTCCCAAGTTCGTAGATATAGTTTCAATGTTGACCCTTGCTTTCTTTCTATTCTTTCATTACTACCATTTTAGTTCTTGAGATCTTAGCTCGTCGAGTATTTTGTATTTCTTGCTGCTTTATATGCCCACGCTTAGTTCTATGCGGATTTTTTCTTGCTCTAAACGTCGACCTGATTTGAAAAAAATAAAACTTAATAACATGGGAATTTTAACCTTGAAGTACCCGTAGTTATGGTCCTGTTCGCTTTTCTTTTCCTTAAAGGGCCACTGTCCAGGGAAGGCCCTTTTAAGCAAAGGAGCCCAGTGTTTCGATCTGGTACCGGAGATAGTCTATGCAAAATGCTACAGTGACACGCGCGCCGCAAAGCATCGAAAATGCAATTCAAAGCTCTCTCATGCTCTCCTCCGGGAAGCCAGCTTCCCCGTTTCCTGCGCTGGCCCGACGGGCCACAGCAATGACGTAAGTACCGCGAATGATGTCCATTGGTCCGTCTCGCTGACAGACGGGAGAAGGATGGGCGTCTACCACTCGCTGCGCGCTTTTCCCTCGCCACGGCCAGACTGAATCCAGCGGCGCGCGCTCCCTCGACCGTTTTTTTTTCGCGCTCGCGGAGAGCCACGCCCCACCTCCCACCAAACGCGGAGAAGGAGGGGGAATTTGTATTGCGGAGGCTAGACGACCTCGGGCAGGAGAGTGAAAAACCTTTGCGAGGAAATGGAAGGAGAGAGGCATGACAGAATCGGGTGATTGTGGTAGCTGTAACTGCGTTATTAATTACTCTTTCCAAAAACATTTTGCGGCCTTGCGTTCTAGGGGCGAAGTCTCACAGTCACCGGGGAAGAAAATATTTTCGACCGTTCGAAGCGAGAACAATTCCGTGAAAACTGAAGACTGTGATTATTACTGGAACGCATATGTAAAACGCATTTCGCATAAACAAAAATTGTAGCGAAATTATCACGCCACTGAAAACGTTACCGAGCCAGCCACCGAGGCGACCAAAGAGCTCCGAACGCACTTCTCGTTGTTTTAGCGAAGCCGAGGGCAAAACTCTGCGCATTCCTTCTCAAGCTTACCGCCAAGAACATATGGTTTCCATTCTCTCGTCCTTTCGTCGCCTCTCCGCCCGAGAGCCTTGACTAAAGCAATTTTCCAAACCGCTTTCAACTTCACGTCTTGCAGCCTTTTCTCCCCGTGAAGTAGTCATCGCGGAAGGACAGCAACCTTCACTGCCCTTTCTTTCCTCCCGGCTAGGCATGCGTTGCTCACAATGCCCCCTCCCCCCCTCCCCGTCTACTTCCCCGCACTCTTCCCTTCCTTCCCGCCAAATTATTCTTCTAGGATCTGTGGGATATTATTGAGGGGGGGTGGATACCGGACACGGGTTATGCCGGCCTAATGTCGTGGCGGCACTCTTGGCGTCCGGGGGAAGGGGAAATGGGACGTGGGGAGGAGTGGGGGAGAGCCAACTTTCCTGGCTGGCAGCCTTCTGGGCTCGCGTGGTCCTACGGGACCTCTTTCATTTCTCTCACCGCCTTTCGAGCTTTATGCCTCCTCTTTCGACAGATCTCAAGCAAAAAAGAGAGAGAGAGAGAGAAAACATAACGACCCTTCTGCCCCCTTCCAACCGTGCCTCTAAACTCGACACAAGCCGTTGATTCAGAGGCGTCCGGCCGGCCACACAATCCCCACCCGGTCGAGCTGCTCGAGCTCCCGCAGGTTTGGACAGCAGAACCGAAAACCCAAGCCTTGTGAAAATTCCAATTCGTTTTAATGACCATGCATGAAAGATGATATCTGTGAGTATCACCAGCATTTTAAGTTATTTGTTCATAACTGAACTGATCTTTCTGAGAGTATTTCTTGCTTTGCCTCGTTGTACGATAGCTACTTTTTCTTACCAGGTGTAATAAAGCATCAGATCCCTGGGATGAAGTTGGCAACATTCATTTTGAATTGTTGCAACTAAGGTCTGCGAATCTGCGCTAGCCTTACGGTAACATACCTTTTTTTTGCATGATTTGGTGGTGTATGTTGTCAGTCTTGATCATTATGTCAATAACCGATATGCTTGCAAGAACGGAAAGCCATTTATTTGGACCGCACCACGCTAGTCAATTCTGAGCTGTATTTTCAGCGGACTATTTTGTATTCATAAACTCTGGTCACAAAGACAAAATTTGCGGCGCAGAGGTGGCCAATTTGCATTGCAAAAGAAAAATGTGGCCCTGTAAAACACGATGCGTGTTTTTTTGTGATTTTCAGGTTACAACTTCATCGCGCGTGTTGTGTGTCTGAAGTGATCAATTTCTTTTACATACTATATTCAAAACTCATGTTTAAGTTGAGCTTTCTGGAACATGATTTTTAGTTGCGAGCGAATATTTAATATTGTAATTTGCCGTTATGAATGCGCGTTTCGAATGGTCTAAACGACTTTTAGCTTATTCACGTGTTTGATCTTTCTCCTGCGCTAATCCCGAGTAGTAGAAGTGTCATAAAATAGCCAGCAGGTGCAGTTTTACTATCACTTGTAGAAAACTAAAAGCGTTCGGAAAGAAGATCTGCCGACGCACTTATTCCTACTGCTGAATTTGATTATTTGCTGAAATAATAAAAAAAAACTTTTCGCTCAAAAATGCACTTATCCACGATTATAGATTGTTATATCGCGCAGAGAAAAGGGGCTTGCCTGAAACATGACGCTTTATCTTATACGTGCAAGACCTTCTACTGTCCGCGGAAAGAACTCTATGAAAAAAAAATTCTGAAAAGGGGATTCTTATTTACGGTTGCTACCATAGTTCTTATACTTTACCACTCTTACAAACTTATTCCCACAACAAAAGTGATGCTAAGCTACTGATTTCTTTATTTTTTCAATTTGAGTATATCATACAAACCCCAAAGCATCTGTGTCGTATGTTGTTTTGGCTGCAGCTTTGACAAATTTTAAAATGTTCTGTTTGCAGTAATGATGCGGTGTGCACTAATTTTAGCAGCCATGGTCGGAGTGCGACGGCCATTTTTTTGCGTCTCTTTTTTCTTTTGTAATTTCTTTTAGTTCTTGCGGCAATCTACCCCAACGAAAACTATTCAAAGGAAAGCTATTGATTTGAAGCATGCAATTATGACGACGTCTTCCTTCCACAGGTGTTTGATCACAAAGGCACTACAAGTAGAAGGGGGCAAGCACTGACTACCGTTTAACGAATAGATAACGGCAAATATCATTTTGTTTTACGTTTCCAGCGTCAACAACACATCCACATGGGAAGCCGTGCACTGTCAGATGTCGCAACCAATGTAACCAAGTTAAATTGGCCGGCCTCACCGAGTATGCAGCTTATTTCAACCTGAGTAAACCAGACATGAAAGTTGCCTGAAGGCCAACAGGTGGTGCTTTATTTTGCTTTTTTACTCCACGGTCTAGCTGTACTTCCACTTTCCAAAAGTTTTCTCTTTTAATGGGATTTATGCATGTTGCTTTTATTTCCAGGTGCCATCTGCGAACAGAAATACATTATTATGTACGCTGCTCAAGTCTATATCTTTAAAGGCTGCTGGGAGCTGCTGCCCCTACAACCGACCACAAAAGAATCTGCGATGAACTCAGCGCCTTCCTCCAACCTGGGACCTGAGAATTTGCCAAGGGAGGCAAAAACAGGAGGAGCACTGAAGTCTAAGAGTTCTGCCTAAATTTTTCCACGCCCTGTAACACGTGCACACCTAATAAATCAGCATGCAATAACCTTTCAGCTGTATTATTTCTATGCATGGATATTCTCAGTATGCTTTATTTAAATAAAACGCTGCATGAAAAATATCAGCACCGCATATGTATGGGATGGCTTTGTAGTTGCCTATTAGCCATAGCACGAAATAGCAACTAGCCATAGTACTGATTATTGAAACATTCAGCACTATAATGTGCCGGATTGCCAATTGCTCTGGCTGGATGCCAATAATGCAAAACCACTGGTCAAGAATGGATTGGAAATATTGGGGAGCCGATAAATCTGGCTGGATGCCAGTTGTGAATATCCAGTGAATAAGTATCGATACAAGATATTGGATGGCCAGTGAGGTTGGCGGGATAGCCGTAATATAACAACCAGTGAGTGAACTTGGGTAGAAGATATTCAGTACATATTGAATGCCAGTAAACAAGGTAGTATGCCAATGCTGGTTTTAATAGGAGAGCCAATCAAATTGGTTGGCATATATCTTAGATCTTTTTGCACCCTAATAACGCCAATATTGACCAATATTGGGACCAATATATCCCAATATTGGACCAGTGGCTGTCCATTGATGGCGTGCTGCTTGGGTAGTGGCTTTTTTCAGGCTTCAAAATTTGTCAGAGCAGGCTCAATCGTTTGTTCAGTAGACCGAGCCAAGATGTTATGACTGAAGTGTGCTCTCAGCATTTCGTCATATATTAAGTCCCTATAATTGATTCGTGGCAGTATGCAAAACCACGTGTTCGAAACCAGCAAGAGGCACTTCCAGACGCACGGAAGCGTGACATAAAGCTATATGTGATTTATTCTTGAGCGACAAGATGTATTTTGGTCTTTAGATGTACTATGCATGTACCGAGGATGTTCGATAAGTGTCTACGGCCCTGTCTCGGAACCTAAGAATTTGACGCATAAGCAGGTTGCTCTGCACAACTTTAAGAATTTTAGAGGCTCGAAGCTCTACCCTAACGCAAAATCTGGACGACAAGCTAAATACTATAAACCTTCTAAAGCGAAGGAGTTTCATTTCCTTGTTGACGTAGAAAGAACGGCTAGTTGGTCTGTATAAGAAGATTATTTCACCGTCTGAACAAGGTTTCAGGGACGTGCGGCGTCCCTGTCGTCTTATCTTCCCCTGAAAAGTTATCGCGGCTTTGATTTAAGTTGAACTGGCAAAGGAGTGGCATTAACACGTGCACGAAGAAGCATAACACTTGCTTCGTCCCTTGTAGAACGGGGGTCGAATATAAGATCCCTCTGTCGTGTGGGAAAACCTATGTCGGACAGACGAGCAGATGCATAAATGGCAAATTGCGAGAGCAACGAAGAGCAGTCGGATTCCTTGTAAAGAGCAGCCATTTCCGCTTTTTTCGCTTTAGACAGAGTGCTGAATAGATTAGCATTACCTCTAAGCAGTACGTACAGAGCTGTTGAGAACGCCAGCATCATAATGCGAAGGCATTACAAAAACCAAACTTCTTTCAATACAATTCTTCAGCCTGTTTCCAATTTCGCTAATCTTGCATAGGCCTCCTCGGACATTTATTATACTCCGACGCTAACTGACGAATCATTGACGTCACTGACTTCCCAAGACCCTCTGTCGAATCAAAAGCCTTAGATTTTATTAACGCGACTGAAGTCCCACCTATTGTCATGCGACACATCGTCTTTCTGCATGGCGTTGTCTTGTGAATCACAATTGAAATTGCCTAGAATCTTTGTAGTGCTTGTTTACAGTAAAGCTTTTAGCCTGCGGCATTATCAATTTGTTTGTGGTGCAAGATACGACAGACTTTGCTTCAGCTGCTTCTCATTTTTTGTTGTAATAGACGTTTGATAGGGGCTTTGGGCAGTCGACGCAAAGAGGGGCAGGAAATATATTCGTGATAATGCCTACATTCTCAATTACAATTGCAGCACATCGATTAAACTGTTTTTCCAAACACCGGTCTGGGGAACCCAACTTCTCTGCTATGGTAATAGTGACAAATTGAAACAGCGCCGAGGTGCCACCAAATGTTTACTCCATAAAAGCGCCGAGCTAGAAATGGCGTGAAACAATCATATCCTAATGCAACTAGAGCTGAAATATTAAGGGGAGCATTGCCTGCTCTAACTTGATTTTGTTTAGTTTTGAAGCTGCAGAGAGAGTAATATATATTATCATTATTATTTATTTGTGCTGAAGTCATGATAACCATTTATGTTCGTAAAAATCAGGGAGCTGATCTGCTACATTTCTTTTTGACAACCTTCTAAATAATTCCGAACGCCTAGTCGGTAGCGCGTGTCAAGGACGTAGATTATGTGGTCCTAGACATACGAAGATAATAACAGAGCCACAAGTTCAGTGATCTTAAAACCACGCAAATTAGCTTCTTTCATGATGCTTCTGCAGCCGAGTAGCAGCTCTTGTATTGCAGGAAATATTCGAGAGGCGAGCGCATGCCGCCCAAAGATGGTCAGGTGTGCCTCGTGAAAGCATCAAGTTATGATGGGCGTAAATACCCCAGGGCGTCTTATGAGTTGCAGTGTAAGAGGTTACACGTCTGAATTTATTATTTTAGCAACCCTGCATAGGTGAGACCACTCCGCCACTCTTCTTTAGCTACTAGATGCCTTCATCTTTTAGTAGCATAATATATTAGAAATTGGTACGGGCTTATAATAAGTCGAATACAAAGTGACCATTTGAAGATAATATAGAACAACATGAGGTAACATGCTCATAATTACCTTGTATTTGAAAAGATCAAATGAATATTGCGTTTCTACCAGTTGAAAAAGAAAGAAGGCCAATTCGCCGAAAAACAAACGTTACAAAAAAATGTCCTGCAATATAACGACATTCCCAAACTAGTTTAAGGCGCAGGGTAGCGTTAATTGCCCAAAATAGTACAGCCATAACTAATTACCTCATGATCGTTGTGACACACAATCCGTAAATTCTTTAAGAACCATACATGTTGGGCCAGTTGGTGTATCATGCATGAAAAAAGAAAAACCAGCGGTAAGGACGCATTCACAAGGAGAAGACGTAGACAAGAGGACGCCGGAAAAACAAATACAATTTTACTTCGTGAATTGCCAACACCAGAACAGGATGCGCAGGCGCGAGAGCAACCACGAACTCCAACAAAACAACAAGAACAAAACGATTGATTGTGAGCGAGATGCAAACATGTGGCAAAGTAAGACCCGTTCACGAAGTTTTACTGTTTTGGCATGAAGCTGAAAAAGCTGTCGCTGAGGTATTCAGTGCTTAACGTCTTGAATTGAAAAGCTTCAAAGATTTCTCGTCCTCTATGCATTTTCCCGCGGCCGATGGTTATAAAGTTAAGGAACAGGGGGTCCAGTCTTAACAGCACTTGCATTGTTTTGGCAGATTTGCTGCTTCCTGCTTGGAGCAAAGTGCGGTGCTACCTTATATGAGCTCTTCAGTGCATTAGTCAGTTTGACCTGTCGGCCTCACCACAGGACAGCGAGCGAGTTGTGCCACATCAGTTGTATAGTTGGTGAACATGCTTTGGTAGATGACGTTGCATTTATTTTTCTGCTGTTTTTTCAGATAGGGGAACAGAGTGACGACAGTTTTGTAGGCGCAGGAAACGCAACCTTGACACCGTATTTTCGGTCTACCTTTTTAACGTTATGAGAGATTTTATTGAAATACGGCATGTAGCAGGTCTAGTTTCTTCAGAGTTGTGTGATCTTTTTGAGGTACGTCTGGTGACTTAAACTTGCTAGACAATGTCTCAGCAATAGGACCGGTACATCCTCAGGGTAGCTCTCTGACCTTTAGCAGTCAAGATGCTCCAAACAAATTTTCTGCACACTGTTTGAAGAGCATGTCCACAGGGCGTTACCAATGCTAAGGTAGGCAATGCCTCTCTTCAAACGTTTAGAATGTAAAGAAGTATAGGGCAGCAGACTTTTTTAAGTCTCAGGAGAGTAACTTCACAAACATGGCCCTCATCAGAAAAGGGTAGAAACACATCTAAAGGTCTGATTGAGTCAACAAGTGGGATCCTGATGGGTAAAGTTCGTCTGTGCAAGTTTTGTCAAAGGACGAGATGTCATTTGCGGCTGATTCTGCACTGTCACTGGAATTTAGTTTCAAAAACATCGAGAACTCGTCCACTTGTTTGGAAACTTTTATTACTAGCAAAGCTGTGAGCTTCGAATTTAACTTATTGACACATGCCATTCATAGAAGACGACGGAGAATTGAACGGGCGAATTCAAAAAGACGATGAAGTGAAACTGCTCCGTCTCGTGCTGACTTGACTAGTTGTCGGTGTTTCTCGGTGCCAGAGTGCCTTCTGTATAACGTTACGTTGCAAATCTGGTGGAGGTGCTGGGTTATAGCTCCAATAAAGGGAAACTCGTCGGTGTTTTTCACTGCAGTGGAGTTCAAGGGGGCGCGTGACAAGCAGTTCGCAACTTGGTGTTTATGTCCAGCTTACAAACAACAGTAACGTCATACTCCTGAAGACGGAGGTTCCATCGAGCCAAGCGTCCAGACGGGTCTTTAAGGCTTGCAACCAGCACAACGAATGACGGTCGCTGACAATACGGATGGGTCGTCCATACAGTTATGATGGCAACTTGCTGATGCCAAGATTACCGCAAGATACTCCTTCTCCGTGGTCGAAAATGTCGCCCTCGATCGTGAGTGTTCGGCTCGCGTGAGCGATAGCCCGTTCTACTTCGTCTTGCTACAGGATGAGTTCCGCCCCGAGGCCAACGTTGCTGGCATCAGTAAGTACAGGGTAGTCAAAGGTTCCCAGGCCGCAAGGTTTGGTTCTGGTGAGCATATTGTGGCACTTGAAACCCCATCTAATGAAGGAATAATCTCAGAGGAATAATGCTTCTTGAACCCTGCACAGATACTTTGAAACTTGGGGCTGTCATAGCTGCCTCACTATACTGCTCTTAAGAAGTCCATGCGGCCTGGAAACTTTTGACTGCCTCTGTACATCGGTTACGGCGTCTTCATCGAAATGGGTGAGTATTGGGGGTCTGTGTAGCGACTTCGGAGCTCCTGAAAGGCTTGCTCTTGATCACCTCCCAACAGAAAAAGTATGTCTTCCCTGGTGTGTGCTCTCAGCGGTTCAGCTATCTTGGAAAAGTCTTGCACGAAGCGTCGGTAGTAAGAACAAAGACCCAGAAATCGCCGAAGTGCCTTTTTGTCGGTGGGGCATGGAAAACTTGATACTGCGGGAGTCTTGTCGGGATCAGGGAAAGCGCCCTGTGCACTGACAACATGGCCGACAGAGCGTAGTTTCTTGAAAGCTAAGTGGCATTTCTCAGACTTCATCGTTAGTTGCGTGCCTTTGAGTGCTTGAAGCACAATGCGCAACCGGTCCAGATGTTGCTCGAAAGTAGGCGAGAAAATAACATCATCTAAGTACATCAAGCACGACTGCCACTTCAGACCTGATAAAACCGTGTCCACATACGTTAGAATGTGGCCGGTGCAGAGCAAAGACCAAACGGAAGCGCACTAAACTCGTATAGGCCGTTGGGCATCACAAATGCAGTCTTGTCTCGTTAGCCAACCCCCGTCTCTATGCGCGGAAGAGGACAGGCGTCTTTCTTCGTAATCTTATTAAGTCGGTGGTAATATTCACAGAAGCGGATGGAATTGTCCATTTTGTGATGAGCACAACAGCCGAAGCCCAAGGGCTGCTTGAAGGTTGAATGACGCCATGCTGGAGCGTCTGGTCTACATAATCTTCAATAACCTGGCACTCTTTTGCAGAAACACGGTAGGGCTGCTATCACAGTGGTGCGTGGTCTCCAGTGTCGATCCCATTAGTGACAGCTGAACTTTGGCCCTGGGAATTTTGATGGGCTTCGAAGGAGGTGAACTATTTAAGGACTGCAAGAAGTTGCGCTCGCTGAAGCTTAGGAAGACTGATCTCGATGGAGTGGCGGAGCAGGTCTGTGGAAGAGGGAGCTGGTACAGAAAGTGGAGGGCTGAGCGCAGTCATTGCGAGGCATGGCGCATCGCCAGTCTCTTCACGGAGGAAGAAGCGATGGGTTGTACGCTCCCGAGACATTCACCGTGGCGCAAAGCAGTGAGGTAGTTAAACGGGTTAGAGATCCAGAGCGCAGAGGAGCCAGCGGATATAGTCGTACCCCTAAGTGCAACGGAGGCCCTTTCGGCGCAGAAATGTATGTGCTGGCGTGAAGAGGACAGTTTGATCGCCTACAGAGTCACAAGCGATATTTACAAGCAGGGACGAGGAAGGAGGAATGTCGATTTTATTTCGACGACGAGTGCTTTAGCGCATAGACTAGAAGGAGCGTTGTCTGACATGGGTTAGGGCAGCGCAGAAAATCCGACCTCAGCGCGAGCACAACAGATTATAGCTGTATGACGCGACAGGAAATCCCAGCCTAAAATACAGCGTGTGAGCAACTTGGCAGCACGACGAACTCAATTATATAAAGGCGATTCTCGATCACTACCCTAGTGGTGCACGCTGCTAAAGGCTTGAATTGCTGAGCGCTGGCCGTTTGCAACGAAATTCCTGAAATTTGTGTCTTCACTTTCTAACAGAGCTACCAAGTTTTGCGTTCATTACCGACACCGCAGCACTATAGTGTCAATTAGAACCATGACAGAAACACCCTCGACGAAAACTTCAATAAGGTGGGCTGGCGATAGATGAGGACTTGGAAAGTTTTGCGAGGTCGCAGTTCTCGCCTCAGGAAATGCGGCCTCTAGTTTTCCTCACGTGAAGCAATCGCGCGACGTAGCATCGGAGTGTAAGAGCGGCGTCACGGCGACGGTGAACAATGGTCGGAGATGGCTGAGCGGTCTAGTAAGAAATGACGGCTTGTTGTAGGCTCAGTAGGCGCGAAATACTGAGGCGTCGAAGACCAGTACCCAAAACCTGGGTAGTTGGTGCTGACAGTGGGAGACGGTTTCGGCAGTTGCTGGAAATATGTTCAGCCAGCCCGCAAATGTAGCAAATTGGCCTGTTATCTGTCGTGCGCCAGGAATTGCGTGGTCTTGGAGCCATTCGAAAATAGGGTATTGACGCTTGAACAGGCACTGACGGTAGAGTGTAAGATGGCGGCCGAGGTCATGCAACCATTTCGGCGTAGGTCGAACGACCGGTAACAGGCCTTTGGATGACATACAAGTGCCCGGAGCTTACGCCGCTAATCGGGTATCTGGAAGGACGCGGTGGTAGCGTACCGCTTGTTTTTCGTCGTGGCTTGCAGTCCTACGATTCACGAAGTGGAGTTTTCTACAAGCGCAACTTTGAGAGATCAAAAGAGATATTTCTACTCGTAGTACCTACGCACCTACGGCCTGACATCTTGAGCTCTTGTCACGTCGAGCTGTCCGCCGGCCATTGGGAGTTAGTCTTAGGCTTGCGAGAAATCCGGAGAAGTACTATCGGCCGAATTTATTACCTTCAGTACGATCTTACATTAAAACCTGCTGTGACTGTCAACGCCGAAGGACTTCATCCGTGAAACCAGCCGGATTTCTTCAACCCATTGCTCCACCGAAAGCTAATTTCCCACAAGTGGGGGTGGATCTTCTTGGTCCTTTCCAGAAGTCAACTAATGGAAAACGTTGGATTGTTGTCGCGACAGACTACTTGACACGGTATGCTGAGACCGCTTCGCTCACAAATATTACTGCTAGTGATGTAGTTGAGTTTTTTGTCCACGGGCGCTGCGACTATTATCATTACCGATCGAGGGGCAGCTCTTATGGCCCGTATGACAAAGATTGTGCTGAATCTTACCCAACCTAGCCATAGGAGGGCCACGGCATACCACCCATAAATTAATGGCTTGGTGGTACGGCTAAACAAAACTCTGGCCGACATGCTATGTACGTAGATATAGACAATGAGACCTGGGATTAAATTCTTCCTTATGCGACGTTCGAGCACAATACGGCAATCCAAGAGCTTCAAGACACTGCTCACTCCCTTCTAGCTTGTCTTCAGCCGTCGAGTGACCACTCCTCTGGATACAATTTTGCCCGTATACCCTGACTACGACCATGAGCTTGAGCTGGACGTCGCTAGTGTTACTCAGTGTGCGGAACAAGCGCGGTAGCTGGCAAGGCAGCGCATTTACCTACAACAGTAACAAGACGCTAACCGCTAAAACCAGGGACGGCGCTCCGCTGCCTACGAGGATTCTGACGCCCGCTCGTCATCGCGGACTGTATGAGAAATTGCTGCGCCGGTACTTCGCCCCATACTGTGTCCTCCGCCGCATCAGTGACGTTACTTACGAAGTTTAGTCCGCAAACCAAAGACCTCTCAAGCAGCAGGCGGCGCAAGCTCACTGACGTTGTACAGGTCGTCCGGATAAAACCCTACCACGTTCAATCCGCTGATTGATCTTGAGACTGATGGCGCCCCGTTTTGTGTTGTTGTCTTCCCATATCAAGCTAGCTATCGCATCGAGCAGCATTTGCAGCATCCAGGCAATGCTGCCAAGAAGGGGGCAATGACACATGCCATTCATAGAAGACGACGGAGAATTGAACGAGCGATTCGGAAACACGACGATGTGAAACTGTGCTCCGTCTTGTGATGACCTAACTGGTTGTCTATGTTCCTCGGTGCCAGAGTACCTTCTGTGTAACGTTACGTTACAATATTATTAAAATGAGATAAAAATATGTGGCACAAGAGTGGAACCCCACACGGGTCTAGTAGAAAGCCATATGCTTCTGTAACAACCTGTGATTTTCATGCTCTATCACAATGGACCAAGGATAACAGCTACAATTTCGCCAAAACAAATTACCGATAGGCCCTAAATATTCTGAAAGACAATCTCAGGTTGGCTTTCAATGAGCTAGGTCTCTCAGGGTTACGAACAAACCATTTTGAGAAAATCGAAGAAGTCGTCGACCGACCTGAAAATACAGAATAAGCAATCACATTAGTAGGGGATAAGTAGTCCACGGCATTAACTGAGGTCTGCACGGCAAAGTGGTCATCAGGCTCCAAAGGGTCAAGTGATCATTTCAAAAACTGGCCTACCATTGTCTGCCAACACCTGTTTTCAGTGACAATCATCCTAATAAAATAGATGGTGTTGTGTGTTTTTGTTATACACAAACATTCTAAGCACTCCACTCTTCTTTTACGTATTTACGCTCTTGAGAAAACCCTCCAGATTTAGGGTCTTCAAGAGCTATTCTCGAAGGCTTAGCGTTGGCAGGCTTTAAATTCTTTTTGATAGCTTCTTGAGCCTTCTCGGACGAAAGGCTGTTGTCATAACCATGAAACCGCACGGTATATCGGACAAGTTCAAACTCTCGTCGCTGCTAGGGAAGTGCTCAGGTAGCGTAGTTTCGCTTCGAAACATGATTAGGCTGGCGTTTTATGAAGGCAGTGAACGCCTTCTGGCGAGGGATTATCTCTTTCTTCGGCAGAGGCTTTTCATGAAATAGGGAGGAGGGAAGCTCGAACTTGTGTTTCCGCTTTTTACTGTAGATTCTAAGGAATACTTATGGCCTGTTCTCAGCAGGACATCAATATCCGAAGAAACATAGGCGCCTTGAAGGTACGTTACTGCAGTGTCGATGGCTCGGGTGGTATTCTTGTTTCTTGCTAGATTGTTCCGAACAGAAGAGCAATAGGTTTCAGTTAGTTGCGCTGCAAGGTGGCGATGTTGTCGGAGCGCCCTGATATCGAACTCATCCCTCCCATGCTGAAGTCAAATGATGCAAAGCCATTATTGCAGATGACCAACCTATCTCCACAGTTGAGAATTGGGAACGTGGCTGATTCGTTTCCAGTGGCCTACAGGAGGCTACTGAGGACCAAACAAACTTATGTGAAATAAACTTCGATTTCATTTGATTTCACTATAGACGCCAACATTTATTACCAAATATTGTGACAATAATAAGGCCTTGTTAAAATTTCATCTCCAAAACCGCGGCGGATTCTGAGTCACAGTCATATTTATCAAGAATATTAATAGTGTCACGATACCTTCCAAGCTGTATTTGTTGTTTATTAGCAGCTGCCAACATGTGGCCTTATTACTCTGATTTTGGATTGTGTATCAGTTCTGTATTCTTTGTTTGTTATTGCTCAATGTCTCGAGACGCACCTTTGTCAGTTTCTTTGTCGCGTAAAATGAGCCGAGATCTGCCGATTCCGATTACTCGCCTATGATTCTACAATGTTCCAGGTTGTGCTAGTAGCAGTTTGCGACATTATCTACATGGCTCTGAGCAGCCTTTCAATTGAGCGTTGACGAGTGCGACGAGCATTCTTTGTTCGACGATCGACGAGCACGTTTGTTGCTATCACCGGCGCCGAGTTGTTTAGTTCGTTTGCGGGCGCAAGTCAACCCAATAAAGAGTTAATTTCAGTACCATCACGGCTGTGTCTTCTTTTGGTGTGTACGGCCTTGTCACCACTACGTGATAATAGCCAATTTATTGTCATTACAATTTCCAGCGAAGTTTTCACCTCTTTGAAATAGCCGCACAGTAAATGCTTGTAAACGAGAGAGAAATGACATCCCTCTAACAAGAGTGACAATGATGACGGCGAAGAAGCAATTTGGAAATGTTCTCCCGAGATAATCACTCTAAACAAAACTATTGTAACAAAGACGCCGCACACCAATTTCGAAGCAATTTGTTTCTGCTCACAGCACGAATCCAGTTTACCTCGGCCTTGTCAGCCATCAGAAGGTAATTACAGCAAACAACACTCTATCGAGAATTCAGCATGGTGCCATAGAAAAGAACAGTTATGCTGAAAAGTGATTTGATGTTCTATTTGTTCTCTTGGGTGCGTGATATACTGTCAGTGCATGCAGGTTTGTGCTAAAAATTAATTTAGAAGCCGCTTATGTATCGTTAACTGCATATAAACGCATTTGGATGTTTCTCTTTCGCACTAATCTACAGCGCTTTCTTAATTAGTCTAAATCTTCAATTTGCAGATGGCTTCTTTTACTGTGTGTTTCTTCACTGTGTTTTATATAATTATTTTTGCTGGTTTTTACTGTTTGTCTGTGTACTTTTTTCCTGCCACCGTCTCACGGAAGGCAGCTGCAAGCAGAGTGAGCAGTATACGGTCAGGTGTATAATGATCCCTGTCGCTTGATCGAATGCTTCATTGCACTGGAAATAAAGCGCAAATTGTATTTGTCATAGTGTCATTTAGCTAAAGACACTCTTAAAAGAACAAGCCCATGTCGTTCATCGGTGCCTCGACCTTTCTTTCCAGCTCTTGTTGAGGCAGTCAGAAGTAACTTGGTTAATGTAATATGTTAATTAAACTAGGTTACAGCTGTTTCTTTTTTCGTGCGTTTGTTGAACGAACCTACACGGTAAAATTTTAAAGAACAAAAAGATGTAAGTTCATGGTTACTTTTTGCTGGATTGTTATATTCAGTGGTCAAAGTAACTTCGTATGTCCTTTTAAGCAGAACTTACACACATACCAACAAACACACGCTTGTCTTGTGTGGCCGCAGAGTTCACTGTGTAGGTTTCCTAGGAAAAATGTCTGCGATTTCCTTTTAACATTTACCTAAGGCTCATATGTATATATATGTGCTTGCTACAATCATTGTCATAAAAAATCAATTACTCATTGACATCCACCTTAGCGCAGCCATACGGCTACTAAGTAAAGCTATACAGCTTTCTCAGAACCTTTATAGTAAAGCAAAAATTAATTTGGCCGGATATCGAAACAGGGACCCCGCTTTTTTGGGGGCAGTCGCTCTATTAACTGAGGTAACCAGGGTGATCAGCAGATCAGATGGTAGGGCGAGAGAGAATTGATCAACAACTCGATGTAGGACCGGTGTTGATCGAATATTTGGGGGAATTCCCAAGGGCGACTGCCGCGGAAGGGCGGTAGTCCCGGGTTCGATCCCCAAACCAGGGCTAATTTTTAAGCTAAGAAGCTTATGACAAATATGCACAGCTTTCCTTTAGCCTTGTGGCTACGCTTGGGTGGACGGCAGTGAGTGATTACTCCCTTATTACAGACCTGTGCCACCCGGAGGGATTCCGCTAAATATTCGATCGACCCTTATCATCGTCACAATATTGTAGACTGTTGTAATTTCCTTACTGATTTCCTCAGGTATCTACCCCTGTAACATTTGATCACTAAAACTAAAGGCATCATTAACGCTTTATTTTATTAAGGCATTTATGTTCACTTGATTCGCTTTAACGGCTAATGAGCGCCTAGGTGCCCGGAGACGGTCAGGAGCGATGATTGTTTCCGTGGTATTGTCTCTAGAAAAGGCAGCGAAAGTGACACAAAGCTTTCGCTTAAAATATGATTGTCAACAAAGTAATTTATGTTCACACGCAATATCTTCCATGCTCACTGTTAAGTTGAGCACATGACAGCTTGTTTCACATATGGAGTTCGAAAGACGAATTGTCCAAATATTGCCTGCCTAAGTTATACCCTTATAAAAACGTGGTAACCTGACTAGACAGCAATCTTAAGTACCTCTGGGAATAGAAACTCTGCTCTCGGGATGATGCATTTTATTGCATTTCTCACACTGCTAGCATTAGCCGGTGAGCTCGTTCTCTTTCTTTCACTATATCGCTCGTTCATTGTGGAATGAAACTTAATATTTCTCATTATTTGCAAGTTCTTTGGAAGACGTCGGGAGCAAACTTAAATAATATTGCTACAGGGCAGCTTGAAACAGTATCAAAGTTAAAGAACCTGAAGAAGCCTAGATGTTATAACTATAGTGAACTAGAATATTCCTTATAACTTTTCAGCGTTCAATGTGGTTCACATAATCACTGGGTGCATTATTATGTAAAGCTTAGTTGTTGTTTATAATGCCACGTTACCTTAAGAGACTAGACGAATGCGGACAGAACAAAACGAAATCGAGCGGTTCAAAAGAGCCTTTGAGTCCTCCGCAGGGCTTACCCTATCCAGCAGAAAATTTGTTTTGCGTTGCACCACTCAGAGTAGAAAACATTGCAGTGTGGAGTACGTTAGAGAGCAACATAACTGAGTAACATTTGTAACTGAAACTGTGCGCGTACTCTGACCTTAACGTTGTACTACCTGGACGTAATGTTTGCGCAACACAGGGTAAAACGCTTCTGAATCATCAAAATTGATGGCAAGAGAAAAATAGGCAAATTTGACTGTTATCAGAATCGGGTGCATGGCATATGTTGGAATAATTTTCTTAGCGGTAAAAACACGGACACAAAGAACACGCCAACAAAATGATTCCAACAAGAAATTACCAACCATCCCAGCTTCAAGTTTTATTGGCATATAGTTTTGTTCATTTATAGGTTATCGGATTGTAAGGTATCGGATTGCTATCAGCTACTAAAGTAGAAGCTTTTCCTACTTTGCATGCGTTATGCTTAGTAACCGAAATAGAGAGCTTACAAACTCATGAAAAAGCGCCAAAGGGTAAAGTCGATTAAAATGATGCATGGTTGCAGGTGCCGAAGATTCGATGGAAGCAATAGATCATACCTTCACGGAGACGACAGCAATACCCACTACTTTCGACAACGTGACTCACCCTCATTTTATAGCGCACGGCTGTCGCGACACTCCTCGACTAGTAAGTAAACCGACTATTTTTGTAATTATTCACTTTCTGAAAAATATCATCATGATGCGCATTTTCTCGAGACAGAGTATGCAGGAGTGCCGAACTATATTTCAATTTGTTCTATCGTTTGGTAAATTGCGAATTAAAAAAAAAACTTTTCTCATTGCACACGCGCAATAGTGGTTTCTGGGCGTAAACGTAGAAAGGACACTCGCGAGAACACATTCGGAAATTGGTAGAAAAGTTTTAATTTATGGCTGATTTAGATTTAGACAGACTCAGAAAGAAAACGCACATTCGTTGGAAATACGTTTGTGAATGTTAATAAAACAAATATGGTTCATCAATTAGTTTCGACTGTATACTCATGTGGGAAAAGAGAAAACCTCAAAAGCTTGCGGAAGCGAACCCTTTGAAGAGGTGACCATAAAGCGTGCGTGTGATACAAAATGAGTCGACGTCGCGCAGTTTGGGTACGAATAGGACTGGCCTGCTCTCCTATTCAAGATCGTTTCTTGGCTTATGCTTTATGGTGTTTAACGTATCAAAGCAACCCCAGCTATAAAAGACGCTGCATGGAAAGGCTCCGCAAATTTCGGCCACCTGGTGCTGTTTATCGTGCACTGACATCGCACAGCACAAGGATGTCTTAATTGTCGTCTCATTCGGAAGGCGGCAGCCACGGTCTGGATTCGATCGCGCGTGCTGGGGCATGCTAGTAGAGAGCTGTAACCATTCAGCCAAAATGACATGGCTGCTGTGCGAGACAATAAAAGCAAAAATTAAAAGATTAGTGATTAATGTATTGAAAAAGTGCACGCACGCGAACGAGGACCCACAAAGGGCGTCACGGTCGGTATTTGATAGCCCTGTCGCGTAAGTGCCCATCTCTGTCCCGCAATACTTCAACGGAAAAGCAGTTTCCAGCTGTGCTGGGCCTTTTTACTCCAGTGCGCCTCACGGTTAAACCTCCAAAGTCAAAAAGCAGTAACGTCAGTTTTGACTCATGAGCTTAACCTTGGACCTTAAATGAAGTAATCTAGAAAAAACTGCAAACAATAATCGCGTGATTCATGCGTGTCGACTTGATCCCTTTTTATACAGAAGCTACTTAGCCTCTGCCCCATTCACAGATCACAAGCTCAGTACATGAGATCGTGAAACTCGGAAGGTTGCTGACGTCATTTTGCTAACCAATTCCTGGCAGGTTATCCGATGGATAATCTGTCGAGAAAACGAACTGTGAAAGAAATGTCAGCGGAAGAAAGTGAATAGATGCAGAAAAGCGCCAGAACAATGCGAAACAAGACTTACAGCTGAATGGGACCGTACCTGTCAAAAAAGATGCACGAATTATGCTACAGAAGGCGTCGGTCATGCTAGTTCCTAAGCATCTGATGTAAATAACGAACGAAAAAACTGGAGTAGAACCGCGAAGAGCAATCCTCCGACCTTCGATGTAACAAAGTTGAACCACTGCTATTCTTAATTTGCTGTTAGAGCACTCGAACGTGGAGAGCGTCCTGTTTTCCGCAATGTTACATGTCCCGATCCCTCGCGTTTTGGTGGTTTAGCGCCATCTCTTACAGGAAGGCGCTAAGGAGATCCCCGGGCATGCAAGCAGCAGCCGATTTTCAGTTCAGACGGGGCGGGAAGCTCCTGTTTGTTTTGTGGAGTGTCGCTGCACAGTAATGAAACCTCATTTGGTTGAAATTATTACAAACTCCCCAAATCAGGGGCTCGTGTTTTATCCCGGTTGCCACTTTTTTCTCCAATCTCTCTGGTAAGGCGTAGCGCAGGTGTCAACGATACCCAGACAACTGTTGCACGTTTACTTGGCACATAAAAGCTCATTTCTACCTTGGTATCATCTCTGATCGAAGCTCCTTCGTGAGCATACCTTCAACGTTTCTGCATACTTGAATTATTAATTCTCCAATTCACCAAAATGTCCTGCGTATTTTATTCATGCTTAACAATCGCTTACTGGCCGTTAGAGTTGGGGTTCACATCGAACCTGCTCGGACTGTGCTTAGTGAAAAATTTGTTCCGAAATGTAAGTCAAGACACCTGCGAGCTACATAAGCAGCGCCGGACGTCATTCAGGTCCACTATTAAAAAGCACCAATAAAATCGTCTGTCTTCGTGATCCGGTTCTCATAAATGGTATTCGCTCAAAATTTCCTAAACGTAATGATGACTGGCCTCTAAACAGTAAAATACATTTTGTTTTGTTACACCGATAATCGTAATCACCTTGTCCCGCCTTGCATAATGATGAGTACCTTAATGACCACCAAGTCCATTACGGTAGAAGCTAAGATGAAATACATCTTCATACAATAGTACTGCCACTTCGTTCATATGAACAAATACGAAATAATTCAACATGCTTCCTCCGAACCACAATAGTCGATCCTGAATGTATCGAACGGGAAATTATCGCGAAATAGTTCGATATATCTATAATTTATTATTGTAATGTGATAGTCATCGCCATCGACATGCACCTGTGCGTTGTGCGACGAAGAAGAAGTACGCTGGGCTCGCCGTTGCAAGGTCCTGTCCTCACAGCTCTCCATCTGAGCGTCAATAAACGCCCTATTACAATTGGCGGAGGTGCGGGGTACGATCCCACCCAAACTGGAACTGCGAAGCCGTACACTACCCTCTACGACCGCCATGCAAGACACTTCGACGCTGCCGGCCGTTCCACCCACGATCATGTGTGCTGGCGTCGTGCGCCAGCGTGACCCTTGCCTGTTCAGCGGCACGGCCGATCAAGATGTCGACGACTGGCTGTCATCCTATGAAAGAGTAAGCACCTACAACAAGTGGGATGACTCATACAAGCTCAGTAACGTCATATTCTATCTGACGGACGTGGCGAACCTCTGGTTTCGCAACCATGAGGCTGACCTGTCATCTTGGTCGACATTTAAAAAGAATTTCGCGGAAGTGTTCGGCCGCCCGGCAGTGCGTAAGCTTCGTGCCGAACAACGTTTACACGATCGTGTTCAGCGCGCTGATGAGACCTTTACCAGCTACACAGAAAACGTCGTTGATCTCTGCAAACGAGTCGACCCGGCCATGCCGGAAGCAAACAAAATCCGCTACATCCTCGAGGGCATTTCTGAGGACGCCTTCCAGATGCTGGTAGCGAAAGATCCCACCAGCGTTAGTGAACTCGTGAAGCTTTGCCAGAGCTACGACGAGCTCCGCAAGCGGCGCGCTTCTAGGCGCCGCTCCAGTGTGTGCGACGAAGGCGTATCCGCATTAGCCCTGGGTGGTTCGCCAACTTCTGAAGGGAGCCCGCTGAATCAAAAGATCAAAGATTTTATTCGTGAAGAGGTCGCACGTCAAATCTCACTCCTTCCCCATTTTCAAGACTCGGGCCGCCTCGTTCCTGAACTGGCTCCATCTTTGGCCCCTGCTATACGCCGTGTCGTGCAAGAACACGTCGCTGATGCCTTGCCGTCCAACCCCGTGGTGCCGCCTGTGACGGCACCTCTCACGTATGCCCAAGTAAGGGCTAGGCCACCACCTTCGCCCACGTCTGGCTCCTATGTGCAGTTCCCTGCCTACCGTTCACCGCCGCATGCTGAGCCTTCGTTTCAAGCCCCACCCTCAAGGTTCCGCCCACATCCTATGAAACCTTGGCGTACTACGGACAACCTTCCGATTTGGTATGCCTGCGGTCGGCCGGGCCATGTTGCGCGCCTTTGTCGCCAGCGCCTCCAACCTTCACAGCCTGACATTCGATTTTACCCGTACGATACCGACTCACGCTCGCAAATGATTCCGCCCGGTTCTCAATTTGTCCCACAAGATCGCCAAACCTATACCACTCGTCGATCACATTCTCCTCGGCGCCGATCGCTTTCTCCAATGCTGCGACGTTCTACCAGCACCGTTGAGGGAAACTAACAGTCGCAGTTCCGGGGGCAAGAACTGCGCTTGTTTCGAATTCCTCAAGTCCTCCATGCCGTCCCGCTAATGTTATCAAAGTTTCTGTAGAAGGCGCCACAGTTCTCGCTCTCGTCGATACCGGTGCAGCCGTCTCCGTCATCAGTGAAGCGCTCTGCCGTCGAATTCGCAAAGTGACCACTCCGATTTCCGACTTTTCGCTCCGCACAGCCTCATCACAGCACATTCACCCCTCCGTATCTTGCACAGCCCGTGTGCTCATTCAAGACGTCTTGTACCCCATCGAGTTTATTGTTCTGCCGAACTGCTCGCATGATATCATCCTCGGATACGATTTTCTATCGACTCATCAAGCCGTTATTGACTGTGCTCGTGCACAAATTGCCTTCGCCCCCCTCTGTGATGCCCCCTTCTGTGATACCCCTCCCCGCACTGCAAAACTTCTCGTCGCCCATGACACCGACATTCCTCCGTTCTCTGCTGCCCTCGTACCACTGTCTTGTGAGTGGGTAACTCCTTTGACTGCGATTTTTACACCTTCCGAAGCCACCTCCCGTCATCCCTGCCTCCTTTTTCCGTTCGCTGTTCTCGAAATTCAAGACGGCAAGAGTGCACTTTACGCCTCGAACCCATTTTCTTGCCCAGCAGTCCTGCTCCGTGGCGAATGCATTGGACGTCTTGAAGAGCTTGATCCCAGTCATATCACCACTCTTGCTGACTCAACCCCCTCCTTCGACGTTAGTCTGTGCTCTTGCGATGTTGCGACCGCTTCGACGCCCTCCGACGTTTTCCAACATGCTATTGATGCTGATCTTCCACTTGCGCAACGTGATCAACTTGTCGCCCTCTTGCAGAACTTCGCTTCTTCATTCGACTTTCCTCAAACTGACTTGGGCCGCACGTCTGTCGTAGAGCACACCATCGACACCGGTAAAACTGCACCTTTGCGCCAACGCCCCTATCGCGTGTCGGCTTCGGAGCGCCAAGTAATTGCTGATCATGTGGACGACATGCTCCGTCGGGGTGTCATTCGGCCATCCCACAGTCCCTGGGCGTCTCCAGTTGTGTTGGTACCTAAGAAAGATGGCTCCTTCCGGTTTTGTGTCGACTACCGCCGGCTCAACAAGATCACGCGCAAGGACGTCTATCCTCTGCCACGCATCGATGACGCACTAGACTGCTTGCAGGGCGCCGAGTTTTTCTCCTCGTTGGATTTACGATCTGGCTACTGGCAGGTGCCAATGGCTGACGCTGACCGCTCTAAAACTGCCTTCATCACACCAGATGGATTATATGAATTCAACGTCATGCCCTTTGGGCTTTGCAACGCCCCGGCCACATTTGAACGCCTCATGGACACTGTGCTTCGTGGATTCAAGTGGCGAACCTGTCTTTGCTATCTCGATGATATCGTAGTCTTTTCTACCGATTTTCAATCCCACCTGCTCCGACTGAAGGACGTTCTCACTTGTCTCGCTACCGCCGGCCTCCAACTGAATCTGAAGAAGTGCCGCTTTGCTGCTCGCCGACTAACAATTCTAGGTCATGTCGTTTCTAAGGATGGCATTCTTCCCGATCCCACCAAACTTCGTGCAGTTACCGAATTCCCACGCCCAAAATCATTGAAGCAGCTACGAAGTTTCATTGGCCTATGCTCCTACTTTCGCCGCTTCATCTTAAATTTCGCCTCTATTATTGCTCCTCTCATCCAGCTCCTCTCCGGTAGCTCCGACCTCTCCGCATGGACACCTGCTTGTGATGACGCCTTCAACACTTTACGCCGTCTTTTGGTTTCGCCTCCCATCCTCCGCCACTTCGACCCGAATGCGCCAACTGAGATTCACACTGACGCTAGCGGTATTGGGATAGGCGCCGTTCTCACCCAACGCAAACCTGGTATCCGAGACTATGTGGTGGCGTACGCAAGCCGCACCTTGACCAAGGCAGAGTCCAATTATTCTGTTACGGAAATAGAATGCTTGGCCATTATTTGGGCCATCGGCAAATTCCGTCCGACCATTTTATGTGGTCACTGATCATCACGCTCTGTGCTGGCTGGCGTCCCTCAAGGACCCGTCCGGCCGCCTTGCTCGCTGGGCTCTTCGCCTCCAAGAGTATGACATTCGTGTCATATATCGCTCAGGCCTCAAGCATACTGACGCGGACGCTCTTTCGCGCTCACCGCTGCCTCCCTCTTCGTTGCCTGATGAGATCTGCGCCTACGATTTGTCTTCGCTTGCCACTATTGACATGGCCACGGAACAGCGGCGCGACCCGTGGATATCTACACTTCTGGACTTTCTTTCAAGTCACTCTCCAGGTCGTCTGTCTCGGGCGCTTGCCCGCCAAGCTCACCATTTTTCAATTCGTGACGGGCTGCTCTATCGCCGCAATTATCTTCACGACGGAAGGAAGTGGCTTTTAGTCATCCCCCGTCATCTCCGCGCCGAAATTTGTGCTGCTTTTCATACTGATCCCCAGTGCGCCCACGGCGGAGTGTTGAAAACCTACACGCGCTTGCGTCTACGCTTCTTCTGGCGTGGAATGTACCGCTTTGTCCGCCATTTTGTCCGCTCCTGCCAGTCTTTCCAACGCCGAAAAACTCCTCTCAAGTCCTCTGCTTCGTTGCAGCCGTTGCCCTGTCCTGCCCGTCCGTTTGATCGTGTCGGCATAGATCTATACGATCCCCTTCCTACAACTTCAGCTGGCAACCGCTGGATTATCGTGGCAGTGGATCATCTAACCCGCTACACTGAGACATCATCATTGCCCTCTGCTTCCGCACGCGACGTGGCTGCCTTTATTCTGAAAAACCTGGTTCTTCGCCATGGTGCCCCTCGCGAACTGCTCAGTGACCGCGGACGCGTTTTCTTATCAGACGCTCTTGAGGCTCTCCTGAAAAAATGCCGCATCATACACCGCACCGCTACCTCGTACCACCCTCAGACGAATGGACTGACAGAACGTTTTAACCGCACTCTCGGTGACATGCTGGCTATGTACGTGAACACCGACCATTCCAATTGGGACCAAGTTCTACCGTTTGTTACTTACGCATATAACACCGCGACACAGGCCACTACTGGATTCTCTCCATTTTTTCTCCTTTACGGGCGCGAGCCACCCTGTACTATGGACACACTTTTTCCCTACCGCCCTGACGTTTCCGAATCTTCCCCGCTATCCGATGCCGTCACGTACGCAGAAGAATGCCGTCAGCTCGCCCGCTCTCTCACAACAGAAAATCAGTGGCAACAAAAATACCTCCGTGATACCGGCGAAGCTCCGCCATATCTCCCGGACACACTGGTGTGGCTCTGGGTGCCCTCCACAACCCCTGGCTTTTCAAAGAAGTTTCTTGCTCGCTACCACGGGCCATATAGGGTCCTCCAGCAAACATCTGCAGTCAACTACGTAGTTGAGCCCGTCACGCCCTCTGCGGACTTGCGTCGCCGTGGTAGTGAAACAGTTCACGTGAACCGATTGAAGCCATTCTATGATCCCGCTGTGCTTTCCGTGTCATAAGTCGCCAGGATGGCTCCTTTTTTTACCCGGGGGGAAAATGTACTGTGATAGTCATCGCCATCGACATGCACCTGTGCGTTGTGCGACGAAGAAGTACGCTGGGCTCGCCGTTGCAAGGTCCTGTCCTCACAGCTCTCCATCTGAGCGTCAATAAATGCCCTATTACATTATGTAAAACAGAAGGGGTGTCAATATGGTGTACCCAAGACTAATGGCACGCATCTTGCAGCGATGTGCTGCACGCCGACATTCTGGTAGCCACTAGCTCGCTTCGGACGTGGCCACTTGCACGGCGCCCCTGCGCGCACCCGCGCGCCGAGCATCACCTCACACCAGGCGTCAAAGAGGAGCGCCTCTCTATGTGCCACTCTATAGAAGCGAGCGCGTCCTCTACAGTCAGGTCAGGACATCAAATATTACGCTGCTTGTATTGCGTAAAGCCGCATGGCGCATGGGGCGTTAGGGTTGGGATTCACATCAAAGCTGTTGTGGACGGTGCTTTGGGAAACGCCAGCGCTCACCATAAGCGGTGTAATTCTGTTACTGGACAATATAAACGCTATAACAACACATTGAAAGAGGGCACATTATTTCTTTATTTCGGTCAGCAGAAAAGCAATCCACGCTACAACCGCCGCAAGCATTCGTTCAGCCAGGCTGGCTTCACCGCACGACGACCGATGCATTAAACGCCGGCGTCCCCGTATGATAGTATTTCATCTGTATCAGCAGCGCAGAGCGCATTCAGGAAAAAAGGCAATTATGGCAGAGCGCTCGATCCCCTAGATCAAGATCTCGAATTCGTACCCGCGTATTCTTTTAAAGACATTGTTTTTTATTATCAATTTTGCCATAGCCTTTACCCTCTTCGGAGTCAAAATATGTCTAAGACGGAGGAGCGGCTTCAACTCCGTCGTCTCTTTACCAACACTCTGCTGTGCCCGGCAGCACTCAAACATTTTAATCCCTTATTGACATGCAGTTGTCCGCACTGTGCGGACATCTACCACATGGCGTGGGATTGCCCATCCAATCCAGCTATTCTTCCACACCGCAGTCCAACTCGGGAGGACTGGGAGGCGACCCTGTGAGGCTGCTATGACCTGCAGGCGAAAAAAGCCTTGGTCGAGTACGCCCGGGCAGCGGCGGACGCCACTGGGGTCCCGTACTAGGGACCCCAGCTAGTATTTGTAAGGGCCGTGCCTCCAACGGTCCAAGTGATGCATACCTCCATACCTTTTGACTCTAAAAACGTTTTTCACCACCACCACCTGAACCTAAGCGTATAATGTTCTCGTCACCAACGCCAGAAGCAGCAAGAAAATGGCGTGAGCTCGTGAACCAAGCCATTCGGAGAACACTGCCTCTAGCAGTAGGTACTCGCGGGCCTGCGTGCTCACGTGCCTTCAGAAAAGAACAAGACTGGAAACTCTGCCCACCTCGTGGGAGATGTCGGGAGCATCCTAGAGTTCCAATGTTTCCTTAGTCATAGACCCAGGGTCGTCGTGGAGCCTGACAGCGCCGGTAATGTATTCCTGCTCAGGCAAGTTTCTAGCCTGACCCCGCGGCGGAAGCGGACTGTTATACGGCAGGCGGAGTGAACCTGGTGAGGCGTAGTGGCGCCGAAAGGCGCAGGTTCTGCCCTCTTTCCTATCTACAGTTTTTTTCCAGATTACGTTTGCGCTTCTGATCTACATAAATATCAACCAACTAGCCCTGCAGATCGTGCTATGAAAGCAGTGCTGTGTCGAAAACAAGCATTCTGGACAGAAGGCCACATTCAAGCGGACCCAAAATTCAATCATGAATCTATTTTACAGGGTTAGGGCTATTAAGAGGTATATATATATATATATATATGTATATATATATATATATATATATATATATATATATATATATATATATATATATATATATATATATATATATATGTATATGTGTGTGTGTGTGTGTGTGTGTGTGTTATAAAGAAAAGAAGCCAACAGTCGGCGATGCCAAGGAAATATTGGAGGTTTTTTAAAATGTTTATTTTAGTATGGACCCCAATTACTAATGCAATCAGTTAGGGGGAATAATACTTAAATAAAACGTAGAAGGGAAAACAACGCGCCGTTGATAGGAACCGAAACCACGACGCCCGAATACCGCGTACGGTGCTCTTACCACTGAGCTATATGTACGGCTGTTCAACCTGCTACTTTGTTAGGTAATAATCTCTCCTGTAAACGAACCTTAAGAGTGTTCACAAATCACCAGCGCCACCCTCAACCATAGCGCTGGACGTGGATCATCCTGTGGTACCATCAGCGTCTAGCAGAACGTAATTAAGAGGGAGGACGAAAGCTGTGCTAGAACCCTTTTACTCTACCTATGGCTTCAAGACTGCCAGAAACGAGACCCTCATAAGCTATTAGCGGATAAATGAAGTGTAAACGAAGGGCTCGTTATAATACATGAAGGAAAGAAGCCAACAGTCAGTGAGGCCAAGTCAAGCAAGAGTAGTTTTTCTTAAATTTTTATTTTAGTATGGGCCTCAATTAGTAATGTAATAAGTTTGGAGGAACAATAATTAAATACAGAGTAGAAGGAAAAACATAGTCTCGGTTCTGGCAGTCTTGAAGCCATATGTAGCAATGTAGATCCCATGGTAGAGACTTGCATAGACGTCATGGGGATCAACTGAGTAAGGCACGAGTTTCTTTTCACCTCCACGCCCTCTGCGAATGATTCGAAATACTAGTGCTAATAAAAATAAACAAAAAAGCATGACGTCACAGTGACGCACGTTTGGCGCGGATTTCGAATTGTTTTCCCGTAGACAAGACGAAGACAACGACGACGGAGGCTGAACGATGCTTGGACAAGTCGGAAAAGAATAGACCCTGTTCAACACCAAGAGTTGCCTTAAATTGGCTGCCAAATTTTGTGCCAAACTAGATAGATGAATTTATTAAAAGGAAAGGCAGAGAGGTTGGCCGGAATGAATAAAATCTGAAATGATTAAATTTCCACAACAGTTACAGGGTCAAATGTTTTGCCGACTTGGCCGAGCATCGTTCAGTGCGAGTGATGTAAGAGCATGCAGCTTTACACCGCTAGTTATATCCACTTTCATTCTTCAGGAATGCAGTGGCCTGATGAGTCACAAATGCGCCGTGGTGCTTGCACATACCGAAAAACAAGGCAGAATGGAGTGTTGAAGAAACAACAGCAATTTAATGCCAGCTTTCAGACGTGATCAAGTAGCAACATGGTGCAGCAAATGAAACAAAAGGCCTTAAAATAAGGCGGAATATACAGCTCCAATAATAACACAAAGTAGTGTGTCACATCAGCAGTGCGGCCCAGCGTAAAGATGAAGAAGAGAAAAGAAGCGCGGAAGGCAGTGATGTTAACCAGAAATAATTCCGGTTGGCTACCCTGCACTGGGGAAGGGGAATGGGGGGATTAAAGGGGAGTGTAGAAGAGCAGAAGAGATGAGAAAGTCACAGTCTGTCAATCAGGCTAGTCTCTCTTAAAAAGCGGAGACGTGCCTTGTAGCACGGCCGCTCTCCATTGAGCGGCCGTGCTTGTAGGCTTTGAGCGCAGATGACTTTTGTGGCCACGGTTCCAAGATCTTCCCTTCCGTTAAGGGGTGAGAGTCCAGACAATTTAAAGCTCTACGCAGCGTATGTCTTTCAGTTGCAAACACAGAGCACTCACAAAGAAGGCGATCAGTCGTTTCGTCAACGCCACATCGTTCACAAGCAGGGCTGTCAGCCATCCCGATAAGGAAGGCGTATTTGTTTGCGAAAGCAACGCCAAGTCATAGGCGACACAGTAACGACGTTTTGTGTGGTGGAAAATACGCAGGCGCAGACAGGGGTCCAATGCGTTGAGGCGACGGTTGGAGAACTCTCCGGTGTTCCCCGCTCAGTGTGCCAGCTCCACAGCCAGACAGCGAAACCCGCTCGCTACGTCGTCTCTCAGTAACGAAATTTGGACTAGAAGTCCGTCGTTGAGGGCAGAACGGGCAGCGTCGTCGGCCTACAAATTCCCATAACAAAGCCTGTACTGTTAACACTACTGTTTTCGTGTGCATAGTTATTTACAAGTTAAATTGTGCACAGCTATGTGCCCACAGAACCAGAAGGTACAATTGAAGGAGAGTCCACATGAAAACAAACGAGCGGGAGCCTCCACAACATTACAACATTTAATGACAGCACTCCGTACAAATACAATATTACTTGAAAGCGTATTGTATTTGGTGGAATGATCTGTTTACATATAGCAGTCAGCTTGCATACATCATTCCAAGGCCGTAAAAGTCCCATCAACCCAAATATTAGGCAAATGAAGTATATGCATGCCACAAAACAACTCTTCACTAACAACCTCATTAAAATGTCGGACATCTGAATATAGACCCAAATACTTAGCCTTTGTGCCTGTATGCTGCATTCGCATAACCACATCTGGCCTTTCTTTGCCTCGCAAACCAATGAAGCTTAACTTATGTAGATAAGGAAAACATTCCATCACATGCAGCTCCACTGCACAATGCCAAGAATGTTCTACTTTTTCATCAAAGTACTTTTTCATCACTTTGGATCAAGGAAAAGGCTTGACCAATATTGTGCCTAGAAACAAGTCTCTCAATAAAAGCTTTAAAACGGTATACACACGCACCGAATATAAGCAAGAAGCTGTTCCCATTACGTTCCAATGCATCTAGCCATCAACACCAGTGTCTTATCGCAAAAGATTGCACCTCTGTATGGCATAGTATTCCACAAGGACTTCAAACGTATCGAAAGGTTTGTCGTAGGGCTTTTTATGCATTTACATCTCATCAAACATTATAGCTCATGCACGCCCGGCTGCCGAAAGCAAAAGCTCTTTGCTTCTTACTAGTTCAAATATTTAAGGGAAAAGCTATATTAAAGAGAATGCACCTTCAACCAGAGCTGCAGTCTCCTGACTTATGTTCACATGAAGAACTGTCCAAATTATCTGTAGCCCTTTTGGGATGAAAGTGAAGTTCCAGAATAGATGCTTTGTTGCAGCTTCTGCAAAAGCAACCACAGCGTTGAACGCTGCTCAGCTCCAACCAGTGCAGCATCTGATGACGGTACATATGTGCTTATATCATTTACTATCTCTGCCAAGGGCCTTTGGCTAAGTCGTTGTGCGGATTGCTGACGTTTCTGAATGCGCTCTTGAAGCAGCTGGTACTTCTTTCGAGGCTGTGGATGTTCCTGGTGTCAGAACAACGGCCAGTTTAAGAAGCAGAGTTGCATTAGAAACAATTGAAAGAAATGCGTGCCGCACTGCATAACATCTTAGTAGAACACTGAGTAGACACACTGACCGATAACGTGAGAACTTGGGCGAGTTGGTATGTATTTTTGGGAAACGAGCGCGAAAGAACAAACACAGAAGAGAAGATAGCACAACAACTCATCTTCGTACATTGCTTGGACCGCAGAGGCCTTATCATCACCATCTCTTGAACTTTATCCGAACAGCCAACCTTCTTTGTCTCAATTATTACCCCTTTAAAATTTGTTTTGTACAGTTTACATATATATAAATATATGCATATATATTGTGAAAGAAGGCCAGGTCCAGACGGCAAGGTCGTGAAGGCAAGGCAAGGTATGCCGTGTCAGCGTTTGATCTGAAGGAGAAAACCCAAGCGCGCGCCGGAGTCGGCGCCGCGGGACGATGATGATGGTATGTACAAGAGGAAGAAGAAGATCATGGTATGTGCAAATGAAAGAAGATCCATGGAAGGCTCACACAATCTGCCCGGGGGGTCGGAAGCGGCCAGCCTGGCCGCTCCTAACCAACCGATGTACCACGGCGCACAAACGGCTTCAAGCGAGATACATGAACAATTTCAGTTCCACGGTGGCGTCGGTCAGCTGGGGGATCAACAGGTGTGACTTGGTAGTTTGCTGGGGACGTTTGGTTGATTACCTCGTAGGGACCAAGATAGCGGTGCTGAAATTTATCACTAAGGCCAGGGGTGCGCAGTGGTGTATAGAGCAGTACTTCGTCACCAGGACGAAAAGAGACCACGCGATGCTTCGAATCGTACCGACTCTTGCGGTCTTGCTGGCATGCTTCTGTGTTGAGGCGGGCAAGATGACGGCATCTGGCCACACGGGATAAGAACTGGGCTGGTAATGATGAGGAGTAGGCGGGCGTAGAGAAGAAGGAAGTGTCGAGGATTGTAGTGGGAGGACGGCCGAAAAAGAGGAAAAATGGGGAGTAACCGGTGGTCCGCTGTACTGCAGTATTATAGGCGAATGTGACGAATGGTAGAACATTATCCCAATTTCGATCATCCGGTGTGATGTACATGGATAGCAAATCCGATAGGGTGCGGTGAAATCGTTCAGTCAGACCGTTAGTCTGGGGATGGTAGCTTGAGGTTGTCTTGTGGAGGGTGGATGACGCACGAAGAACTTCGGATACGACTGTCGATAAGAAGGCCGTCCCGCGGTCACTTAGAAGCACCCGAGGAGCGCCATGACGCAATACAATTGACCGCAAAAAGAAATTAGCTACCTCTTCAGCGGAACCAGTCGGTACAGGGGCCGTCTCAGTACAGCGTGTAAGGTGGTCGACAGCTGTTATAATCCAATGGTTACCCCCATTGGAGAGAGGTAGGGGACCATATAAGTCGATGCCGAATAGGTCGAATGGTGTGGCGGGACAGGGAAGGGGCTGTAGGAGACCAGCGGGGGAAGAAGTCGGCCGCTTGCAACGTTGGCACAGGTGGCAGGAAGCAACGTATTTAGCTACGGTGGTAGACAGGCCAGGCCAAAAGAATCGTCTTTTCACGCGGTCGTATGTTTTGTTAAAACCAAGGTGACCTGCAGTAGCGTAATCGTGGAATGCCGCTAGTATACGTGGGCGAAGCACACGCGGTACGACTGGGAGCCAGCGAGGTCCATCAGGATAATACACGTAGCGGCGTAGTATGCCATCTTCGAGCTTGAAATTGCGAAGCTGTCGGTGAAGCCTAGCGTTGGGTGGGCCTGAAGCGCCGATAAGGCGGTCGATGATGGGCCGACAGTAGGCATCACCTAATTGCTTTGAGCGGAGAGCGTGCTTGTTCTCAGAGTTGTCAAAAGAAACTGCAGTGATATGCGTCGGTGGAAGCGATGATCGGCTGTGGTCAGAGGTGGAAATGCATTGTGAAGAAAAACAGCAGGCCGATTCCGAAACGTCGAAATGGTATTCTTGCAGGCCTAAAATCCAACGGCCAAGTCTGCCTGTCAAATTTTTCAGGCGCGTGAGATTGTCGGTAAAAGTTGAGAAAAAGATAACAATGCCATCCAAGTAACATAAACAGGTTCTCCATTTGAGGCCACGAAGTACAGTATCGATCATTCTTTCAAATGTTGCGGGTGCATTACAAAGGCCGATGGGCATAACATTAAACTCGTAAAGTCCGTCGGGAGTTGCGAAAGCGGTTTTTTCTTTGTCGTCCTCGTGCTTAGGTATTTGCCAATAACCTGAGCGGAGGTCCAAGGTCGAGAAATATTCGGCACCTTGGAGCGAGTCAAGGGCGTCAATACGCGGCATCGGGTAGACGTCTTTGCGGGTAATTTTTTTGAGTACACAATAATCGACACAAAATCGTACCGATCCGTCCTTTTTTTTTAACTAATACTACCGGGGAGGACCATATGTTTGTTGATAGACGAGTAATATCGCGACGAATATATATACGAAGGAAAGAAGTCAACAGCCGGCGAGACCAAGGAAAGCGTTGGGGATGGTACTTTATCTTTTTTTTTAATGTTTACTGAGATAATCACAGAAATTAGTAATGTAATCTGTTTAGGGGAAAGATAAATATATACAAAGAAAAAGAAAAAACAACGTGCCGATGGTGGGAACCGAACCCAGGACCTCCGAATATCGCGTCCCGTGCTCTTCCAACTGAGCTACATCGGCCGCTGTCCCCCTGCTACTTGCTTGGGTATTATTGTTGTCTGTATACGAATTTTGAGAGTGTTGTCTTCTTTCCTTCGTGTATTATAACGAGCACCCTCATTTCCCCTTAACTGATCTGCTTATATATATATGTAGCATAAGTAAATAGACGTACTTGGTTGCTAGAGGTTACATATAAGTGAAAAATTGCTTCATACTGTTTCCAACTTTATTTTGAGTCGACGTTTCGGCAGCAGCCCTGCCTTTCTCAAGACTGAGGGCACATCTTATAGCGTTGGCAAGAGGTGATACAAACAGAATATGGGCACATACAGGTGAACCACCTGGGCACGAACAACACACACATATACACAAAAATGCGGAGAGCAGGCAAGGCTCAAAGGGTCATCCACCCAAGGCACCGGCCGCCGGGAGTCGTCTGTATACAATACAGGCAGCCGCGGAACAACCTCGGAAAGAAAAAAAAGAATAAAAAAAAAACAGGTGGGGAAACGTGTTTGCTGCAGATGGTGAAAAAATATTTTTCCGTTCTCACTAAAAGATGGGAGCGCCAAGTGTGAAGGAGGTTTTTGGGTGAAGTGGTCAACTATCAATGGTCAAGGCCTTGGCTTTGAAGATTTCTTCTTTTTCTCTGCTGTACCTGTTATCCTCCCCACCCTTTCTCCGACCCGCATCCCAACAGGGTGAAAAGACAAAAAAAAAAACGACAACCAGGTGGACACTGCTGGTTAGAAGAACCTGACAGCTGCGTGTTAAGTTGGAGCCTGCTTAGAGCGGTAAGCAACTCGCGACGAGAGACGAACCTAAAAGAAAGAAAAAAAAAATAAAAAAAAAATATGGGGACAGTAGAATGGTGAAGTACTTTGAAGTTTTCGCGAAAAGATGTGAGCGCCAAGCATGAAGAAGGTTTTTACGAGAAGTGGGATGTAGAGGGTATCAAAGAAGTGGGGAAAAAAAAGGGCCGGGGGGAGGGGGGAAGAAAAAAACCCGAGGAAAACTGTCAAGGCATAATGAATAATATATAAGCTTAGCATTAACTTGCAGGGCTCGTGTAGAAGACATTTGTTTTCATTTATCCTAGTATTAGTTGTCCTAAACTTATAAAGTATGACTCACGCTGCTCCCGTTCCCGTGTATTATTGAATCCCCCCTGAAGAACTGTTAGTTTGGCTGAGTCGAATGAGTGCTGTTTCTGGTTGACATGTTTTGAAAAAGGAAGGTTGGGCAGGGAGCGGACATGAGCAAGGTGATTATTAAACCGCATTTGTAGCGGGGTAGCTGTCTGGCCAATATACTGCATGCGGTATACACCGCATTGTAGGAGATATATGACATTTGAGGCATCGCAATCAAAGTTACCATCTATTCTCCGCTTTAAATTTGACGCTGTGCTTGTTGCGCAGCTTGATGTCTGCATGTCTGCCTGCACACCTGGCATCTACTCTTTCCGAAAGGCCGGCACTCCAACCGCGGATTATTACCTATGTTTGAGTGGACGTTTGAGGCATCGCAATCAAAGTTACCATCTATTCTCCACTTAAAATTTGACGCTGTGCTTGTTGCGCAGCTTGATGTCTGCATGTCTGCCTGCACACCTGGCACCTACTCTTTCCGCAAGGCCGGCACTCCAACCGCGGATTATTACCTATGTTTGAGTGTACTAGGATGTCGCGGATGTTTTTCGGTCGTCTGGAGACAATCTGGGGAGGAGTCGTGAAAATATTGGAGAGACGTTCGCTCTGTTCTAGAATGTTGAAATGTTTTTTTAGGACTTTGTTGACGTTGGGGGGTTACTCGTGGAGGTGAGTACCAGGCTTGTTGGACGGTCTATGTTTTCCTTTCGTGGACGTCCCTCCAGTATTTCCTTTTGGTTGAGTTCATATGCCTTTTTTATGGCGCCGTCAACAATATCTGGCGGGTATCGTTGTTTAGTCAGGACTTCCCGCATACGTTTTGCGTTTCGTGCGAAGTCCTGATTTTGGGAACAAATTCTTTTGAATCGATGAGCCTGAGAATATGGAATGCTTGTTTTTGAGTGATGAGGATGGCTGCTTTGAAAATGCAAGTATTGTTGTCGGTCCGTGGGATTTCTGTATACGCTAGTGGTGAGCGAACCTTCACGAACCCCAATTTCAACGTCCAGAAAGTTAATTTTGTTTCGGGAATATGTGTGCGTTAAGAATATGCTAGGATGGAGGAGATTGAAGTTTTCTATGAAATGTAGGAGTGATTGTTCTGTGTCAGTCCAAATTAAGAAAATATCCTCCAAGTAGCGTTTGTATAGGGTGGGCTTAATAGGGGAAGTAAGTAAAAATTCAAATTCAGTGCTATGCATGAAGATGTTAAATACATCTATATACCGGGTGTCCCAGCTAACTTGAACCAAGGGGTAAAAAATAATATATTTGAGGTAGGTCAGTGAAACCAATTGCATACAACTGCCAGCCTCCTTGCGCACTACAGGCAATTTTTTATTTGGCAATTACTTAATTAGATAATTATGTTAATTTCTCTAATTTATTAAATATCGACTTTAGACCAAAAATGTGAATTTGAAAGTTGTAGAGCTCTTTCAGAAACCCCCATTTAATTGATTGCGATAAAGATAGTCTCACATGTATCTTTTTTTCCGGGCTTAGAAGAAAGCCCGCGAAATACAAATAATACCACGTGACTAGTGCATTTGTGCGCCGCGATTGTGGTGCTCTCAGTCGTGGTTTGAGCGAAAGAAATTAGCTGCGGTCGTGTCTTCTTGGCCCCGTTAAAGCGGCAGGCCGATATGCCTGCGATGGCTTCTTCGCCCGCGTCAGACAGCCGGCCCACGTGACGGTGCAGTAGGAGCGAGAGCGGCGAGCCGACACCACCGATATTCTAACAAGGCCTCCTTCTCTCCCATCAGCGAACGTCACGACAAACGGATGAGCGATAAGGTATCAGCCACTGAATCTGCGCATACAGGCTTCGGTAAAGGGGTGAGATGACATCATGTGACTCGACTAAAATTAGCGCTGCACCTTCATTTGCCGGTTCTTTATCGTCATCCGCCTGACGTGATGTATACGCTGCTGCGGTGCGCAGGCCTGGCCAAAATCGCGGTGGCGACGGGCGAGCTCGAGCTCGCTCGAACCATCGCCAACATTTCTGCCTGCCGCTACAAGGGGACGATCGGGTCACGGCCGCAGCTGATTTCGTTCGCTCAAACCATGACTGAGAGCACCACAATCGCGGCGCACAAATGCGCTAGTCACGTGGTATTATTTGTATTTCGCGGGCTTTCTTCTGAGCCCGGAAAAAAAGATACACGTGAGACTTTCTTTATCGCAATGAATGGAATGGGGGTTTCTGAAGGTGCTCTACAACTTTCCAATTCACATTTTTGGTCTAAAGTCGATATTTAATAAATTAGAGAAATTAACATAATCAGATAATTAAGTAATTTCAAAACAAAAAATTGCCTGTAGTGCGCAAACAGGCTGGCAGTTGTATGCAATTAGTTTCACTGACCTACCTCAAAGATATTATTTTGTAACCCTTGGTTCAAGTTAGCTGGGACACCCGGTATATATATTGCCGCGAAACCTTCAAAACTGTATTTGTTGTTTTTTAACAGCCGCCGGCATACAGGCTTATCACTCTGATTCTGGACCGCGTATCAGTTCCGTAATCTTTGTTTGTTAATGCCCGATGTCGCGAGTCACACCTTTATCAGTTTTGTTGTAGCGCAAGATGCACCGAGATCTGTCTCGAAGGTTCCGGCCACTCGGGTGTCTTTCCACAATGTTCCAGCCCGTGCTGGTAGCTGTTTGCGACGTTATCTAGATTGTTCTGTGCAGCCTTTAAATTGAGCGTTGACGAGTGTGACGAGCATTCTTTGTCCGACGACCGACGCGCACGTTTGTTTCTATCACCGCCGCCGAGTTGCTTAGTTCTTTTGCGGGCGCAAGTCAGCCCAAATAAAGAGTTTTTTTAGTGCAATCATCGACCCCTTCATTTGTGTCGTCCACCTCGTCACCACTACGTGACATCTGGTGGAGGTGCTGCCTTTGATCCTTCAGTGAAGACCCAAGCCGTGTCCCTGTCGCCCTGGAAGACTAGCCTACAGGTCACCGAGCCAGCCGCCGACTTCAAGGCCTACAACCCGAACACGGTCTGCTGCCCGACCCCATTCGATCTCGGAAGGCATCGACGCTGACAATGATCCAGCCTACAGCACCGGTTGTTTTCGTCCAACCCCGTGAGCCCCCCTGCTTCTATGGACTACCGGAGGAAGATGCGGGAGATTGGATGGACCTTTTCGACCGTGTGGCAGAATTCAACGGCTGGAACGACGCTGCGAAACTCAAGCAGGTCTACTTTGCTCTTCAAGGACATGCCCGAGTTTGGTACGAAAATCTTGAGGCAGCTATGAAGGATTGGGAGATTTTCAAGGAAGCGTTTTTGACTGCCTTTTCAAGCATCGTCCGAAAGGAAAGAGCCCAGGCCCTCCTTCAGTCAAGACTTCAACTTACTGACGAGCCTGTCCTGGCATACGTTGAGGAGATGAAGCGCCTCTTTCGCCGCGCCGACCCTAACATGACCGAAGGTGAGAGAGTCAAATTTTTAATGCGAGGCGTCAAAGAATCGCTTTTTGCAAGTCTTGTCCGAAATCCGCCAAAAACCGTGGCGGAATTCGAAACGGAGGCGTCTACTATCGAGAAGACGTTGGTCACAGGGATGCGCCACTACGAGCGACCAATTCAGCCGGACTGCTCAACAAACTACCCAAACGCATCTGCAAACGGAGAGAACCTTCGTGACCTCATCCGGGAGATCGTGCGAGAGGAGCTCCGCCGAATGCTACCATCATCTCAACAACCCCAGGTGGCGACGCTCGCGGACGTCGTCCGTGAAGAAGTTCAGCAGGTGCTGGGCGTTCCTAAAGCGACGACTCCGACGGCTCCAGAGCATGAATCAGCAGGGATGGACTATGCAGCTGCATTATGTCGTCCTGCACCCCGACGCGACCTCCTAAGCCCTCGTCGCTACCATCCTGCTTCCGAAAGCCGCCCCTTGGTCCCCGCCCGCCAAGCCTACCAACGACCCCCAAGCCCCAGAAAGTGCGACGCCTGGAGGACAGCAAACAACCGACCGCTCTTCTTCCATTGTGGTGAGGCAGGGCACATCCTCCGTCACTGCCCGTACAGGCGGATCGGCCTCAGTGGTTTCGCTGTCGACGCACCACGACCCCGTCCTGGCGAGCGACCACAGGAAATCAACGACTTCCTGCGCAGCGAAGAGCACTCGTCGCCAAGGCGTCTGTCACGCTCCCCATCACCGTACAATGCCCGATTTGCATCGCCGGGCCGCGGTTACGTGCAAGGACGGTCTACTAGCCCCCGTGGGGGAAACTAAAGGCAGCAACCTTTGGAGGTGAGGTTGCTCAACGGTGAAAAGACGAACACCCTCCGCCGCCGACGACCACTAACGACGACGCAGCTATTTCACCGCCGCTCCACACGACGACATCGACGACAACACGACTAGAGCGACCCCGTTTAAGCTTTTGTACGGCAGGGAGCCCACGACGACGCTCGACGCAATGCTGCCGCACGTAACCAGCGAAGACAACCTTGACGTCGCCGCCTTCCTGCAGCGTGCAGAGGAAGCCCGACGACTCGCACGGCTGCGTATTAAAGACCAACAGCGCACCGACAGTCGACGATACAATCTACGACGACGCCACGCAGAGTACAATCCAGGAGACCGAGTGTGGGTTTGGACACCAATTCGCAGTCGCGGATTAAGCGAAAAGTTGTTGCGTCGATACTTTGGGCCATACAAAATCCTTCGCCGCGTCGGACCACTGGACTACGAAGTCATTCCCGACGGAAAGTCAGCATCACAACGGCGACGCGCACGCCCAGAAATTGTACATGTTGTACGACTGAAGCGATATTACGCGCGTTAAAGAATCTGTGGTGTTTAAACTTTGCTGTGTTTATGTTTAAGTTTCTTTGTTCTGGAACAACGAGGCGATGTTTTTTTTAAGGGGGGAGTAATGCCGCGAAACCTTCAAAACAGTATTTGTTGTTTCTTAACAGCCGCCGGCATACAGGCTTATTACTCTGATTCTGGACCGCGTATCAGTTCCGTAATCTTTGTTTGTTATTGCCCGATGTCGCGAGTCACACCTTTATCAGTTTTGTTGTAGCGCAAGATGCACCGAGATCTGTCTCGAAGATTCCGGCCACTCGGGTGTCTTTCCACAATGTTCCAGCCCGTGCTGGTAGCTGTTTGCGACGTTATCTAGATTGTTCTGTGCAGCCTTTAAATTGAGCGTTGATGAGTGTGACAAGCATGCTTTGTCCGACGACCAACGCGCACGTTTGTTTCTATCACCGCCGCCGAGTTGCTTAGTTCTTTTGCGGGCGCAAGTCAGCCCAAATAAAGAGTTTCTTTAGTGCAATCATCGACCCCTTCATTTGTGTCGTCGACCTCGTCACCACTACGTGACAATATATATATATATATATATATATATGAAGGGGAAATGAGGGTGCTCGTTATAATATATGAAGGAAAGAAGCCAACAGTCAGCGAGGCCAAGGGAAGCATTGGGGATTGTAATTTATGTCTGTTTTTATTTTTTACTTCAGTAATCATAAAAATTAGTAATGTAATCTGTTTAGGGGTGAGATAGGGGATATCTATCTTCCCCTAAACAGATTACATTAGCAATTTTTATGATTACCGAAGTAAAAATAAAAAAGATATAAATTACAATCCCCAATGCTTTTCTTGGCCTCGCCGACTGTTGGCTTCTTTCCTTCATATATATATATATATATATATATATATATATTCACATATTCACATATATATATTCACAAATTCACATATATATATATATATATATATATATATATATATATATATATATATGAAGGTAAGAAGCCAACAGTCGGCGAGGCCAAGGGAAGCATTGGGGAGTGTACTTTTTTTTTAAATTATTACTTGGATAATCACAGAAATGAGTAATGTAAACTGTTTAGGGGAAAGATAGTGGTTAGAATAGTTAGAAAGACGAATAGTGGTTAGAAACTTATTTCGTAACAACTAAATATGAATTGTTGCTACGAAAGTAAGAAATTTACTGATTCAAAACGCTGCGCTCTTATTTTTTAAAAAATCTCGATATTCAAGAATCTCATGCTTGCCACTAGCTGAAGCTAACATTCACTTGTAAACTAGCCACTCTGCTTTCTGCACGACGAATGAAAAATATTTAAAGCATATGGAGCCACGTGTACAGCAATTTGATAGTAAGATATAGTTGTACAGATCCCATTTTCTGGAAACGAATAGGCTAGAGGCTTGACATAAACAGCAACAGAAGTCAACGCGGCAGATGTTTTACAGTTACCCATACTCTACAGAATAATTATTTCCAGATAACGGCATACTATGCTCATCTTGGTTCTGAATCTTTTTAAATGCTGTTCCAAGTGGATGTAGCCCAGCAGTACCTTATATTTGTACTAATACCCACATCTTGCATTTATTACTGCGTGTGTAATAAACTTATCAAATAGATTATATGAACGTCCATATATCCATTGTTAGAGATAATTAGAAAGGAAACATGTGAAACAAAGAGAATTGAAAGAAAAATATTATTTGTACCTAATTAAGCGAAGACATGTCTGCACAAACGATGAAGAATATAATTCTCAGGAAAATTGCACTGGTCAAGCATACTGTGGTATGTATACATTAATAAGGTGTCAAATTAAATGGCATCTCACTGCTTTTCTCTGGTGCAGTATGCCTATGGGATTTAATTTTCTTCCTTTGGCGCTGGCTTCCGCAATCCGTATTCGTAGAAGAGGCCTCGATTTCAGTGGTCAAATTCGCATGATAATCAAAATATAATAAATATTATATTCATGCATCATTAAGTTTACTTTGATATAGGGATCATAATTTTGTTGAAGCAAGTTGAACACTGTTGCTGAAAGATGAAATGTAAAGATTTATTAGGAACGTCTACATTTCTCCTCTTTATAGGAAGCTGGAGTTCAAGGTTGCTCCTACTATTGTAAATACGTTGAGGAAAACAGCACATGGCTCTACGGACATTACATTCCTGACGGGCTAGATTGTTGGGTAAGTATAATAATGGTGCAACCACCTAAAAAATGAGCGAAAACCTATGTCATGGTTTTATGTATGAAAAAATGAAGAACAGACAAACACTTAAATCAAGTGGGAAAATATTCCAGTGCCAGCTTCATATGCACAAAGTCAAAGCTGTAAAACCGTTCTCTTTAGTCAACAAGATAAGACCTGTTTATTTACACTAATATAGTACCGGCCATAGTTTTTTTTATTCGTCTTAGCATTACGTGCAAATTTGTTCTTGATTTCGACTACAATGCCGTTAGTTGATATTTGTACCCTGACCGACTGTGCACTCTTCATGGATTCGTTAAATATAACCGACTAGATTACAGAACTAAAGTGAAACAGGGAGCATCAGAGAGAGAGGCGGGCAGAAGAAATCAAAAACTTTGCGGACACAAGCTGGGCATAGCTAGCACCAAAGAAGATAAGTGCAAGATTATGATAGAATTCTTTGTCCTTCAATGTGCGCACTATGGCTTGCGGTAAATTTGCCATATTTTTTGTCCTCCAGCTCGTTGTCCGAGTGAATGTTTTCATAGCCGCAACCTACGTGGCGATGTAACCTGAATGACACAGAAACATTAAAAGCAGCGGAGTTTGAAATAAGGTATACTGAACTACAGCCCTGCGCAGGTAGCGGTGTGATGGGCAATGCACGCCACGTTTTGTTTTCGGTTTAGCGATATGCGCTCCTCAATGCCCTATCCATCTGTTAATGTTCATCATCAATTCCTTTGTTCGGGGTACAGCTCTAGTACATTTATTTTGGTATTGCTGTTTGATTGAAAAACCAGCATGAAGACAGCCATTATGATCAGGCTTTTCACTCTAACATATGTATACACAGGCGAAACCATTTCTGGCGGTACTAGCGGCTACCGCTGAAAACATTGCTCATGCTCGCTTGTTTACATAGTTTATGAGATCACGCTGTGCAATTCAAAACTTGTCAAATGGCAAAATATTTTATGCAGGAATTTGATAAAATTGCGAGCCCCTCGCATCCCGTCACTTTCTTTTCAATAATGCTTTTGAGCCTATCTAAGGCGACCAGAGAGGAATGAATATTATTTGGGAGTGACAGCTGAAAATTGTGTTGCTAAATACAACCAGATAGATGGCGTAACCTGTTTGGTACTAGCCTCATGCCATTCGCAGTGTAGTACCACAGAGACGAAAGGATTGAATTGAGGTGTCCGCTGGTACGATCACCAACCAATGTTTCAAGCATTTTTCTAAAGAGCTAAAAAATATAATACCGTGCAAATCTAGTATAATTCGTGATAATAATTTATCTGAGTCATTGAACGCAATTTTAATAAAATGGTAAATACCAGATGAAGTGAGCGGTACTTGTAGTCGCGGAAATTAGGCGGAAATAGAAGACATATTCTATACCCTACTTTACAGAAAGTTAATGCAAATACCTTGTTTTTGCCTGAAATTTTTCGCTACATCCAGGCTGACGATGAAATACCGGGAAGGTGCTTGCAAGGAGTGTGCTACCCCGATGATCATGATGCAGTAACACACTTCCCAGCTCGGACGGACCGAACAGAGTTGCCAGAATTCGATATTACACAGCCGCCGGAACCGACAGAATAAAGATTTGTGAATTGAACTAATGATTTACCAAAATGTCTGTGAATATGTCCTTGAATATTCCACTGTTCTTTAGTGTTCTACATACATTCTTGTGTACTGTGCAAACACTTCTACATAACTAATATGAGGAGTTTGCGTTGGTAAGCGTTTTTTGACCCGAAACGATTTCACTCGTGTCATGTTAGGGAATTTGATCATCTTTCAAAAGCAGCTTCACCGAAAGACGCTTCGATTACTTTAGGCCACCAGAACATGACTGAGAACACGGCCGTTGGCAAAGATTCGATGAAGTCGACAGACATCAACAACGACATGTTTTGCGCCGCAGCCCAGCGCACCTAGACAGATAAATGCGGCTCACGCTGGGAAAGCAACGCTTCCACTCAGCAGATCATTTTTGAAAGGTTTGAAGGATTCACCTATCAGTAGAGTTACTGGGCAGCGCGGCGTATAGCTTGGATCCACCAGCGTGAAAGATTTTGAGGTGTTCTAGAAGTCGTCAACTACCGAGACCATTCTACTGAGACCAGCTTGAACCTCTCTTCAGTGAATAATCGCTCGGCCTAACTGCGCAGCATGCCATCGAGCTTAAAGAGACACAAGCGGAATGTTTCACCTGAGGTCACACCGATGACCGACTTCTCTTTACTTGAGTCATATTCGAAGACATCATCACACGTAGTGTTACATCGAGACAGCTCACAGAATAACTGATTTGAGCAATGATTTCCAGTGGTCTCAAAGTCATACCAGTAGTCACCGAGGAACGACTGGCTGCGTTTCGACACACATTCCGAAGCTATGCATTCAAAACTTCAGGTACCGCTCCCAGACTGAGGAGCGGGTCGAACAAACCACACCAACTGAAAGACAGGCTAAACCGCTCGTAGAGATTCCCAGACAGAGAGTTCCGGGCTGCTAATTCAACTAGGCTTAGAATCGGGCGCCATCTGGTGAGCCAATTCATGACGACGTATTAGAGTGCGACCTTCCAACGAAACTGAAAGTTTTGTTTGGCTCAAGCATGATATGTTCGAAGCTCTTCTTAGTAGAACCAGTAAAGTTTCCGCAGAAGAACTCGAGAAGCTGGGAGAGAAATATCAAAAGGCTTCCACCGGAGCCAAGCAAGCTCAGGCTGAAGTAGACAGCGACAGGCAGGGATACTCGGCCATCCTCGAACGGCTGTGTCGCGGACTCTTCCTTAACAAACTACAAGGGCAGGAAGCTGTGCTACTTAATGTAGCCGAAACTCGGGGTAATGTGGGCAGTGCGAAAAAAATTGACATGAAAACCTTAGAACTCATCGCTGGTGTCACTAAGCAGACACTGAAGAGAGTCATGCTTACGTGCCAGCTGGTATACTGTGCACACAGTTCCGTACCAGTGGAGGCGACTATTTGACCAGCATGACTAAGTTACATGTGTTGCACAAGTACAGGAAGAGAGGTCTGTAAGTCGACAACGAACACACGGAAACCCTGCAGAGTGTTGGTGTCAAAGCTGCGCGTGTGAAAATCTTTCTGTAACTGCCAGAGGCGTATCTCACCGCAGGGCGGCGCGGAGATTGCTACAGATTCACGCATGCTCTTCAAGAGGAACGAGGATGAGGAGGCAGAAGTTTGGGACTGAGGGCGTGCGAACAGACTGTCACTGCCATATTGATAGCCGGGTAACATCATGGATTAAAGACAGTTGGAGGTGTTCTGGTGTCTCCCTTCATTCTTCTATAATGAGTACTAACAAATTACGATGCAATTTGGAACGATATATACACTGGGAGGAAACTACCTCAAGCTAAGGGCTACATATACATATTCCTTCAAAGCGGTTTGTCTTGCCCGTTGATTACAATAAACGGCATTATTTACTAATATTTTAATATTTTGCTTGGCCCCCATAATGAAGAAGAGGAATGAGTTGGAAGTTATTCGTTATCACGCCGATGAAGGCTATATCACCATGCAGTCAGGTAAAACGTGGTCAATTGTTTGACCGTATACTGACTTATTTATGATCATTTAGAACATATCCAACACAGCACCGCGTCTCTTCCAATAAAAGTATAAAACCAGTCATTAGACGAAGTACGATAACAGGCAAAAGGGAGAATACATTGCATAGGAGACACCACACACTTATTAGTTGGAGGCATACATTATTCATGTTGACAGTTCAGAGTATGCTTTGAAGAGAATACTGGACAAATCGCTGTTATTGGTAAGTAGAACATTCAGAGCGGCTAACAATCTCAGTGCCTTCTGACACCGTTATTCAAGGAGGAGAGTTATGTGCAAATCATCGAACCACCCATAAGGCTCTTCGCCTTTTATTTGTACTGAGATCGTAACAAGTATGTAGATAACTGCCGCTGGTTTTCGACCTCTTTAACCGAAGTCCAACAGGATATGGAAGGATAAGCTACGCGTAAAAACTGAAAAGCGGTAGCACCTGTCACGACGCAGTTTGAGTGCGCCGTGGAGAACGCCGAAGAAGCGAAATAGTAGGCGACGGCCAAATGGCGACGAAGATACAAATTCGACTGTACAAATGAAATGGTGCTGAAGGGACGTGAAGAGAGAGGGCTTGACCCACAAAACGGCATCGCTTCCCGAAAAGGCTGTGGTTTGGCCCTCCACGGGCGCCGTGGCTCGAGGTTCGGATTTCTTGGCAAAAACGGGGAGCTGTGTTTTCGTGTTTTTTCGCAGTCGCTCCAAGGACGAGGCGACAGCAGAAATGCCCAGGTCTGGCACTTGAGTCTAATTATCTTTTATGCTAGTTGGACAGACCGTCGAGCAGCTTCGCTGATGTGTGATAATGCGCTTTTCTTTTCTTATCTTTTCTGTATCGTTTTTCTAATTATGTAAAAGTGGCGGAAATATTGCCCAATGGTTGAGGTGTAGCGATGGTATCGTCCTTGGCTGAAAAGTAAGTTTTCGTGGGCATTGGTCAAGATCGTGGGCGAGTGTGGCCGTGGGGCTTTTGGTAGGCGGCAGCATTTACGGCCAGTCGTGTGTGACTGATGGCATCCTGTGGCCGCAGGTTGGAGGGGAGTTCACGGATGTAAGACGCAAGTTTATGGATCATATGGTATGGCGCATGGCAAGTTGGGGGCTTATAGAAGGCTCGGTACCCAGGAATCAGAAGCTAGTTTAAATTATGTTGCTGCTTTTGCTTTTGATCTAGTAAGACTTATTCCAAAATGGCAAAAGCATCGAACGGAAGTTATTCATCGATGGACTACGTGTGCTCAGCTCTGTGACCATCAGTCGCAAAGTCCCCAGGGTCCGTCAAGAGGCCGTTCTCTGGCACGAATTTACCATCCACAGAGAGGGAAGCCCTTCCACCGAATAAGCATCAATTGGTGCTGAGGGCGTTGGTTTTGACTGCACCTTTTTCTTTTACTCTTTTACTCTATGCCTTTGCGGTACTCATAAAATGTTACTTCATTACGCATGCCAAGCTTTCTCTTGGCCCTCGTTTAAGGCTATTGGACCAATGAGCTTTTCGGGGAGATGGCCTGGGCTCAATCTCCAACACAAAACATTGCTTGATTTTATAGAATTATGTTACCCCATTTACAGGAACCTCCTCGCCAAGTTTGACTTCATTTGGTCTTATTCCTGACTGCTAATATAGGATGCAGAACCTCAAATTATAGGTTTTAATAGACACCACTGAATAGTTCGCGTCAGGAGATCCCTAACGTTTCTGCGTAAAAAAAATTATTTGTGGTAATGCATATGTAGTGCTTGTTCCTTCCTTTAGCAGATTTTCTTTGGCTTGGTGCTGTATTGTGCTCCATAAATGTTATTCGGGAGAAGCTTTGTTCTCTTCGTGTGTACGTGCTCAAAACCGCGGCACCTAGCGCCATCAATTTTCTTTTACGCGCGAAAACTGTTATAGAGATGAACCACAGACACTCGTTGGGGGGTCTCCACAAATATATTTGGTAGTACCCGCTGAGCTGAGTGGGAACAGGACAGCGAACCGCCGGCATTCAGACCTGCTGCCACGAAGAAGGAACTGCGCGTGTTTGGCAGGCGATCTGAGGCTGTCGTTTTCTTTTGCGCCGAGACCACGATAGCATGCCACACTATAAAGAAGAAAGGAATTTAAACGAAGCAGAAGAAAAGCAGAATCATGCGAGTTAAATCCGGGTGTGTCTGGTGCGATCGCCACGTGTCAGCAGCTTCTCATTGTCCAAAATTTTTGTGTCTTTGCTTTCATGGCTAATCTTATGATTAGTTTGTCTTTATTTGACGAATTCTGTTTTTCACCACTACCACTTGACATCTGGTGGAAATCTTAGATGGCAGGTGCATGTTCCACACGCCCGGAACTCCTTCCTTCCCGTACTGCTCTAGATCACTTCACGCCGGTGTTTCAAACAATTGCCGACTTTAGGTCATTAGTGCGAGCGCGCTCTGAATTCAAGGACAAAAGAAGCTATCAGCTTCAACAGTCACAATGACCTCGGCCAATAGTCCACACATTTTTAGCGACCCGAAACACAGCCGAAGTTTAATGGCTATAAGACATGGTCCCCGATGAATACTATGCTACGGGACCAAGTGGCGCTCATAGACAGAATAACAGATGTTGATAAATTGAAACTGTGGCGCGTTTGCTGCACTGTGCAGAGCACTGTATACTTATGGGGTCTGGATCATGAACATCATTCGGGTAGATGGAACTCTATAAAACGCGTTAGATCATTAGTCCGAACAAAAAGGAAGTGTGAAGAACTTGCCAATACCTCGCCTTTAATATACGAATCTGGCAGCCGTCCCACGCGTCAAAACGATTATTGCCAATTTTCGACGCGCCAATAGGATATGACTGAACAGAAGATGCAGGCCAACTTGAATAAATGTCTTAGCACTGCTACACATGCGTGGTGTAGCTGAAAAGGGCAAGAGGCCTAGGTGTGGGCACAAAGAGTTATATTCACTCGGCTTTTAGTTAGGTAGGTTTTTTATGAAAGGAAACGTTGCTCAAGGCTTCATTATTTCCATGAGTTACAGTCTGAAACTTGTGTATGAACACTAAGCACGCTCCCTTGGTCGCGCCCAAACTGCAATGTTTGTTTTTTAGGTCCTTTTTTCCCACAGCAAACGACTTCTCATAGGACTCGCGCTGGAACAACTTGTGGCCGTGATCGGGCTTTAGAACATCTGGCCGACCGCTCTTTCATCGCCATGGCCGCTCGCTGCCATTGCACCGATCACTTGCACGTCGTGGGGTGCAATGACATGGTCTGGAAACCGCACCTTAGTTCCCAACGGCTTTAACACTTCGCCCGCTGGGGAGCGGGTCATGCTGATATGCATGCTTCTGTGTCAATTTTTCTATTTTTACGTTTTCCTTTGATATTGTTCCTAAAGTTTTTTTCAATTTCTGGCTTCTTCCGAAAGAAACTTTCCCCGCTTTATCTCTTAGTGTCGTCTTCGTGGAAAAACTTCGCTTATGCAACATTCGTCACCTCTGCACCTGCGCTAAGAGTTCCTCGCTTTTTTTCTTTACTTTGTACCCTTAATCACTCGGAGCGGTCTTGCTTTTCCCCCTTCCTGGAAATTCTGTGATGTGTGTTTCTCTAAAGACAGAGAACGAAAGGTATCACTCTTTCTCTCTTTGCAGTTGTCTGCATGTGGAAGCTGTATGTGGCCTCTCGCTGGCCGTGCTTGAAGATATGTGGTCTCAACCCTGGTTTTTCATATACTATGCAGGGTCAACGCCATTACAAGGTCATATAATATACTTCCTTTGTTTTCAGTCAGGATTTACCTGCTATCTTGAGGATAAAACGGAGAATCCTTCTTAAGAGCCATATTTGGAGGACGTCGCTTAAGAAAGCTGCGTTCGAGCGGTCGAAGAAAACAAGTTAAACGGTTATATCATTTTTCCATAAGGACAGTGGGCTCCCCGAGGCACAAACATTCCTTCCTCTGGCAACCACGATTTAATCGGCAAAGTCCCGTTGTGTGGTCGAAACAGAATGTTTTCGCTGCACTAACCTCATTCCTTGATCTCGTTTCAGCACCTTCTCACTAAGGCCTCACACTCTGCATTTTGTTATGCAATGTATAATGAGCGCGAGCGTTATGTAACTGTTTTTTGCATGCTAAGTTGCTAGCTTTTGACGCGCCAACTAGTATGCCGCCGTTTTCATCGTCCTAAACCCTCATGACAAAGCTCTAGTGGTCTTAATAAGTTTTTACTTAATGCTAAAGAAACTTAGAGGCTCAACTATATTTACCACATTTTACGAGCGTTCGCCATCGGTGCATTTACCTATCCTTAAACAATTTTCAGATCGTTCGCCAACTGTCGCAGCCGCTACTGCTGCTTCGACCTTAGCTCCCTTCCGCGCTAGGTAAGCTCGACAAAGGGCCAGTGTGTTGTTTTGGTTCGACAGTCTCGGCCGCCTGCCCGGTAATTCTGCGGTCTCTGAGTTTAGCGAGATCACGTACGTGCAGCGTAATCTCCAAGGTTACATGAAGGAACGACGCAGGTGAAGCTTCACGCAGACGACGATGTTCTCTGCACAGCGCGGGAGTGTTTTACAGTTTTACATAAGATGTGATTGGCTGCGACGACGGCATATATAGTGCTCGCTTGCCTAGGCACGATGATGAAGAACAGGATGTTTGCTAGACAGTGGGAGATGAAACGAGAATCTGCCCACTAGTACGGGGGGCCATCTGTGGAACGCATGAGGTAATAAGCTCAGGAATAGTGCGAAAGTTTCAAATGTAAGCTATCATTGAATGTTTGACTGATCATGGCAGGACGTGGCAAAGCAAATCAATATGAATCAAAACGAGTACCTTGACTCAGTCTTCTCCTTCTCGATATACTCCAATTAGAATGTACTCTTTGCCAATTACGTTTACAGCGCACACATAGTTGCTATCTCTGTGGGGCGGGACATCAACTAACCATGCCTGGATATCAGGCCGGGAAATGCTGTCAGCAATATGATGATGTCATCTGGTTGTTGTGAATGATTACAGTACTATACATTCAGTGGGATGTTTTCCTCAATGCGCGATTCGGAGATGGCTATGGAAGCAGTGGTAAGCTAGCACGACAATAAGTTTCTGGTGTAAACTGCGAACCTTCCAGTTGAAAATGGTGCATCTCCGAGAGATATGGCAGGTCAGCTGTTAAGAAGTGTCGCTGGTGGGATTACTAATTTTCATATTACGGCCCTGCAGAGCGTAGGAGGCCCATACCAACAGCTCCATTGTAAGGAAAGCTTCTACTTCTGGTAGACCTTGCGACGAGGGATTAACGCGGACAAGAGCATTAATGGCAGCAAATAGCATCAGAACCAATAGGCATGCAATATGTGTTTGGCGATTCAGTTGTGCTGCACTTCGCTCATCTTTTGGTAACGTTTTAGTGCTTAAGACCGAGAGAAAAGGAGGATGCTTGTAAGGTCCTGTGCGGAGTGTTGCGACAGCTTTGATGAAGGATAAGAACGCCGGACTTCCTATGCTTCTTTTTGGCCCAGCAGCGTATGTGTTCCCAGCTCTTTTTCCACGCTGCATTGGTTGATTCTGGAGAGATCTGACGAATTTGTGAAAACCATATATGGGTTAGGTGGTGGATCATAACGGTTGGGTGGTTTACTTTGTGCTTGGTCCACCATGTGTGAAAATATAGCAGCTCTGCTTTTAAGACACCCTCCGTATGAAGCTTAGTGTAGACCACTACAGTTCGCGCATTTATCCGAGAAGAATACTTCCAAATATAATTGCTTGCATTGTTTCACCTGTTCACGTATTCGTTCAAGCCCAAGCTCACCTAGTCGAGCCATAGCCCTCTCTTCTAACATAGTCGCTTTCATAGGAAACATTTTGAAATTCTTCTCAACAGTAGCTCCGCTTTTTCTTGAAACTGATTCTCAGAAAAAATTGTAAAATGTCCTTCTTTATCTGATAGTGTAACTCAGAGGTCTCTCGAGGCAATCCATTTGGCAATATAGTTAATAGGGCACTGTTTGCCCTTTAATCCTTCTTTTGTGTGCTCTAACACGTCCAAGCGCTCATTTTTTCTGAGAAAAAGTTTCAAGAAAAAGCGGAGGCTGCTGTTGAGAAGAATTTCGAAAGATTTCCTATAAAAGTGGCCATGGTAAACGAGAGGGCTATGGCTCTACTAGGTGATCTTGTGCTTGAACGGATACGTGAAGAGGTGAAACAACGCGTATTTAGGTCGCGCTCTCAAGGTGCTGAATTCTTTTTGCGACGAGGGCCAGCAAAACCTTTGCAGCCTATTGGACCTGTACAGTGTCTCGATATGTGGTCATGCCTCTGCATTTGTAGCATTGTGTTGCTGCCACGACGTATTCAGTTACAGGGTAACTGCAGAACCCTAACCTAACTCCTCTAGGCAGTGGAGCAAGTAAGCAAATTCCAAACAACGGAAAAAAAGGCGCTCACAACAAAAAGGCAACAATGAAAGAATACTACACAAGGAGCTAAGTATGTGAATTTCGATGTTGTTGATCGAAACCATCGAAGTGTTCTCTAGACACACCAGACATCGGAAGTCCATTAACCCTTAAAATTAACCCTTAAAAACAAATAACAAGGCTTAACTAAAATATTCAATATTCTATTTTCGTCAAAGATTTGTTTTGTCAGCTCGCTCGCTGGAGCTCCTGTTTGGGCTGCTCCTTTATGAACCTTGAATGCCGCTGACAACCACCTTTCCCGCAACGGGCATTTTTCACAAAGGTCTCGAACTTTTGCATTGTAGCTGCTGCTCAACCACCTTCGTAAAAAAGAACCTTAATTCCCAAGGCTTGTTTGACAAGGGCATTAGTCATCACCTATAACTGCCACTTTTGCCAAATTGAAACCTGATCGCTACTAAGCCTCTAATTAACAACTGCCCTGAACATCAAATCGCAAAGGAGCAACGAGGAACAGTTCGCATATTCTCACCAGCCAAAGATCATACTATAGCGCTAGTTGTAGATGTTGTTAGTGTATTTGATGCATGCATGTCAACTTTTGGTGGCTATATTTGTCTCACAGTCGATATAGGTACAAAGGTACAAAAATGCTTTCGTTGGAGAACGATCGAGTTCGCGTGTAGTTATTGGTGAAAGGAAGGAAGCTTCTAGGACATGCTTTGCAGAATAAGGGAAAGTGTTCTCATCAGAGTCACTGCCTCAGACGATGGCCGCTGCGTTGCTCGAACATAACTGCGGAGAGCCGGCCTTCCGATCCACCACTTTTTCTTAATCACGCGTGCAATCTGCCAGGCCAGGTGGCAGGAAGAGAATCTGTCAAGTGTGGAGATTTTCGTTAAATAAAAACAGCCTCAGATAATCACGCGACGGTATCACATCCTGGCGTTACTATGCAATATGTAACAAATTTTCAGGTGTTCTAAAACGTATTCAGCCCAAATCTTCCATATTATAATACGATTATAAATACCGCTATGTGCGTGATAAAAATGCGCTAGAACATTTCCTTTACAATATATTTGCAGACGAAAACCAAGGGTCTAATGATAAACCAACGAAAAATGCCACCAAACTGTAATCACGCAAAGGCATTTTTCTAGACTGCACGCAATGACCACGAAGCGACACCGAAATGATAATTGCACTTGAGTGACACTTGATGAACGAGTGAAGCAGGAACGAGTGTCGATGAATTAGATTCATGCATTCAACCAGGAGAGAGAAGGATGATGTTACCTATAGCGGGTAAAAGCACTACCCCATCCGATGTGTTAGTTTTGTCACCGAAATATTGAGGACAGGAGGTTCTCACATTTGTTTTTTTTTTCTAGCAAAAGAGCATTAGTTAAATGAAGACATGAAAAAAAATGTCTTCATGGTGATTCTAATTCAATTAAAGGTGCCAAATGAAACTATATGTATAAATTACTACAACGTTCGCCCCGAATGAACCAGTGTAAAAGATGGGTGACAAAGTTTTAGGACATTGTACGAGGTCATTCCGATACGCAATGGTTCGAAAAGTAGTCCAAATGAACACAAGTCTTTTTGTCGAATTGTTCGCTATCGGAGTGAGGGAGTGAGGCTCCCCTTCAACCCTCGTGCTGTTTCCCTTAACAAATTTCACCTATTTTATTTGCTCTTCTACGGGTTTTTTCATGACTAAATATCACACCATCAATTATCCCTACATTTTGCCCAGGACTGTTTAACGCCTTTGATGACTTGCACGATTGCTTTTTAAATGTAAAAAAGGCTAATTTATTATTATAAAAAACTACATATACAAGTTTCTTCGAGAGAAAAGTATATAATATACACGTATGTTACCTAATCAATAGGAAGGTCGCAAAGTATATAAAAAGGCCATATATGGTAATTTTTTCTAAGTTGACATCAAGAAGAAATGGGCAAAGACAGGACACTTATTACAAACGGTGAACAGCTGATGGTCAAAGCGGTTAAAAAGTTGGATCTCTGGAGAAGGCAAGCACGGGAAGGAGCGGCAGGTATTTAGGTTTGGCGGACCAGGATAAGAATTTAGTGGCATAAGGTGGGCATATAGGTTGCACACGCGAGCATTAATTCAGAATACTGTGCACGTAGAAATTCCATGCAAACGATAATAAGCAGAAACAAAATGACACATTGAAGGTAATATTTTTCCTGTCAGACTTGTGGTGCAAGTTTATTTGGTGGCGGGAACTGATTTAAGCGACAGATTCCTTCGGCCGACATCATTTCTATGTACATGATTCATGGACGGAGCGGACCACCGGCCGAGCCAAAGGACAGCAGAGTACTTGAACCACCTGTGTTCTTGAAGCGTCGGTCGGGAATCCCTGCCCTTCAGCGGGCGATGAGATAATCTCGATGGTGAAGGCATCTTCGTATAAGTTAAGGCTTTTATGGCAGGTGTTGAGAGGACGAGAAATCACACTGCTATAGCAGGATCGTGACGAATTCTGAAACATAGGCAAACAAAAGAAAGGGGAACTTAAGGCAACGTACATGTGAAAATAAACATCTCTTCGAGGTAGTAAAGTTTCTGGTTTCTGTTGAATAGCATGAGCAGAGACTTTTTGTTTACGTACCTTATTCGATATTTGTATTTTTCTGCGATAAATCAGGTTTAACAAGAAGATAACATGCTGACATGATGATACAGATAGCAAGTGCTTCCTCTTCACGTTAGGTTTTAAAGCAGCATTGGAAAAGCCACTAACCGATTAAGACTACGAAAACAGCCATAGGCTCTCTAAATATGGCTTTGAAATTCAGCGCCACAAAAGAAGAGCTGTCTTTTATCAGCTCCTAGCCTGCAGATTTTTTTTAGATAAGATAGCAACTTTGACTGGGTCTCATGAGGTGCAACTAGCTACAAGTCAAGTTTTTGCACTGTGATCAGAAAGAAAATGCGCTGTGTAATCATTTCATCTGTCTAGCGCATCAGAAAAAAAAAAAACAATTTCAATACAGATGGGGCAAGAACTTTGATACTTGAACAAATTCTCCAGAACACAAAAAAAGGATTAAGTGAATATGGAGGTAAAATCGACCAAACATTTGTTCTACTAATTTGGCATCCAAATATAGCACATTTCAAGAACCTTCGTCTGGAAACAAGTCTTAGATTAGGCCCCAAGAGCATTTTAATGTTCCCATCTAGCGTACCTATAATTTTAAAAGAACACGTGACTCATGGTGAGTATGTCAAACTAATAGTCATTTTCTTTTGCTGAAATGTCTTAGATAGCTAGTTTGATCCTGCTGTGGCCCGTTGTAATTTGCAAGCAGGGTATCTTTTCAGTGCTTCAGATCGCGCTTCCTGCCTTTTTAGCGCGGCTAGAAGCCGAATTTCAGTACTTGCATATTTACATCCAGTGGACTCAGCATTGCGATTGGGGAAATGTTCGAGATTTAATGCAACGACAACGGGAGTAAGACGCGAAGCACAGTTCTGAAGGAAAGGCCTAACAGCAGACGTGTTCTGTTGTGTAAGCCTAACAAGGATGGGCAATCCAACTCTAGTAAAAGTGGACTTTTGGCACTTGGTAAAATCGAAGCAAAGAAGAAAAGCACAAGCGAGCAATTGGAAAAGTTTCCCTAATTAATAAGCAAGGTGGACGCAAGAAATTTGCCTCAGGTGCGCTATAGTATTTAAAAAAAAGCAAATACACTAACACGCAGCACATTCTGAGAAATGCTATTCTGGTGCAAATTAGGAATATTTTCTCGCAACCTAATTAAAATTCAATTGAAAGGATCATGACAGAAATCTACGCGCGCTGAATCTGCTAAACTAGAGACGCTCAGAAGCACCATTTCTTAAGTGTATATATTCATATCATTGATTATGTAACAAATTCAAGATTCCCCGGTACCTTCGTAGTTTATCCTCCCGTCGTTGTCGATGTCAGTGGCTCGGATCATACTGTCCAGTTGTGTATCTGACATGGGTTCTCCGATCATCTCCATGGCCAGCTTCAGCTCATCCTGTAGTTAAAAATAATAGGGCATATTGCGTCAGCCAAAGAGTGCTCGCGTTAAGTATTTTTGCTTTTGGGTAAGATCACTGTTTGGAGACCTGTAACATTGGTAGCGATCGCGCGCAAGCTGCTGAAAAAAGAGCAGAACACTGGTTGAGACTTCGTTATCGGGGAAAGGGAGTAGGTGTTTGCAAATATCAATTGTTGCATGGGCTACGAAAGATTGGCGGCATCAGGGTGTAGAGGAAGCAAATGAGGACGCGGGTCTGCAATTAGTAAACCATCAAGATGAGAGCGAAGATAGCGCTACAAAAACTGGATTTGGTTTAAAGACTATACTAGAGTAACCGCGGTTTCTGGAACTAATGCTGTGGTGCTTTATGTACGTCAAGTGTCCCTTGGGGAAAATTAGAACAGGCGTAGTGATGAAAACTGGCCCGTCATAAGAATATAATTATGAGTACCTTGGTTATATAACCATTGGAGTCCTTGTCAAACACCCTGAACGCTGCCAGGAGGTCCTCCATGACGTCATCCTTGATGCCGGTCTGCGCTGCCATCCAAGCCAGGAACTCATCTTCGCTGATAAGCCCGTCATCTGCATACATGGAACGTAAAAATATAACGATTTCAATGTTTGCATTTACGTTTTATCTGCTTCTGCAATGTACGCCGCCTGTCATGTTAAGGATCACTTATAGCTCGTATGTAAATCTGCTGCATGAACGAGGAGGCTCGTAAGCATCCTTCCGTCATGCTCCCTGGCAGTTCAGGAAAAACCTAGAGGGGATGAGCAAATGAGGTCTAGCTAATTGTTCAGCCTTCTTGCGTTTACGACAGGTATTTTAGTTTCCATGTCATGGAGACAGCATGGTGCAGTGTCGTTCACTTTTCTATCGAAGTTATATGAGCCTCCTACCCTAGAGTTCAGAATGTTTTTTTCTGGGCCTAATTCAAGGCACACGTTTCTCCTACATAGGTTTAACCTTTGTACATCTTGTTCATTCAAACTTTTCGGTCAGTGCGACTTGTTTGCAATGTTTATATCTCCTCGGTATCTGCGTTAAAGCACTCATAATTCTTCATCGCAATGTGCTAAACCCTTTTTTCTTTATGTATCAGTTCCACTCTTCTATGTATTTCACACTGCACAGTTCTTGTTATCTTAAGGCCTAGCAGCCTTCTTTGCATCCACTTGGTTGTTTCCGCTTTCAGTTATTTCAGCTTCCGCTTTTTTCACGGCAGTGTTACAAACTGAAGTGACAGCCAATAAAGCAGCGCCTGCCGATTATCGCTACCTTACCAAGGTTGTATGGTTCACGAAGGTTACGTATACTCATAAAATGCCTTGATTCTTTTCTCAAGAAGTAGCCGTTAGACAGATTTGCTGAGCAACCCGATGATTGAACACCGCGCTGGTTTCCCATGGTAATTGATAATCGCATGAGATAGTAACGTGTTGTCACATCTCTGTCAATGAGTTCAGATGCCAGCACTATGGCCAAACGGGCTCGTTGGTGGAACATGTTCACTGGAAAACAGCGCAGGAGACAAACACCAAACCAGAATTATGTCGATGACTTCTTAATTTTTGTTGAAAAAAAAGATAGCAAGCTATAATTTTTGGATCTGCGTTTAAAAGTTGAGACGGGCCATATCTGCAGGGATTACCTACCTAGGGTAGAGAAACCGTTGGTAAATTTTAAATCGCATCACTCTAAGACAGTAAAAACAAGAATTGTGGTCTCAACTTTGATGTTTTCTTTATCAAAATCTTGTGAACATATGGTAATCGGCAGCTTCAATGAACAAATTGGAAGAGTCAAACACCTCGTTACTCGGATGATATTGTATTGTTGGGCTGTAACAAGATATCCGAAAATCTTAAAAGTCTAGCTTTGGTGCCTAGAACGCATAAAGGGAAGGAAAGAAAATGTTAGCCATTCTCTCTTATGAACACCGCCTGTCCCACAATCTTAAAAATGTAGCGAAAATATATGACATAGGGGTTCTTTTTCAGCACCTTAAAAACGTAAAAGTGTTTGTAATATTTTGGAAAGGAAGGCTGGGGGAGCACTAAAAAGACCATGAAATAACATGTGGGGTTAAGCATACATACTAAGTATGTACTTGCGCTGAAGGTGTAGTTTATAAAATCCCAATGGCATCTGCACAAGTGTGTATCGGGCAGACGGAGTGGTGCATTATTACATGGTTGAAAGAGCAGGCAAATAACTTAATCATCATCATCATCGTCGTCGTCAGCCTGATTATACCCACTGCAGGGCGAAGGCCTCTCCCATATTTCTCCACTTAACCCCGTTCTGTGCTAGCTGCATCCACTTGACCCCTGCGAACTTCTTAATCTCATCCGCCCACCTAACTTTCTGCCGCCCCCTGTTACGCTTTCCTTCCCTTGGCATCCAGGTTGTTACCCTCAGCGACCATCGGTTATCCTCTCTTCGCACTACATGTCCTGCCCATGTCCATTTCTTCTTCTTAATTTCCTCTAGAATGTCGGTAACTTGAGTCCTTTCTCTGACACACTCTGCACGCTTTCTATCTCTTAATGTTACCCCTACTATATTTCGTTCCATAGCCCTCTGGGTTGTCCTCAACTTATGTAGAACTCTCTTGGTTAGCCTCCGCGTTTCAGCCCCATAGGTGAGTACAGGCAAGATGCAACTGTTGTATACTTTCCTCTTGAGCGATAATGGTAAGCTGCTAGTCATAATCTACGAGTGCTTGCCAAACGCGTTCCATCCCAATCTTTTTCTTCTTGTTATTTCCTTTTCATGGTCCGGATCTGCGGTTACTACCTGTCCTAAGTAGACATATTCGCCCACTACTTCCAGTATTTCGCTACCTAATGCAAACTGCTGTTCCTTCCCGAGGCTGTTGAACATTACCTTAGTCTTCTGCATATTGATTTTCAAGCCTACCTTTCTACTTTTCCTGTCTAGGTCATCAATCATTATTTGCAGTTCATCTCCCGAGTTGCTTAGCAAGGCAATGTCATCAGCAAATCGCAGATTACTGAGGTATTCTCCATCTACCCTTATCCCTAACTGCTCCCATTCCAAGTCTCTGAATACTTCCTCTTCTTGTTTAGAGGAAGGCAAATAACTTGGACGCTAACAAATCTAGTATTCTCGTTGAGAGCGTTCGTGACTTCGAATGTTCTCATTCCATGCGCTATTGTGATATCCTGTACAAGCATCCGGCCCGCTTAACACGTGAGATAATGGATGCCTACCATATGAAGAAAAAAACAAGCTTGTGCGTTAGTAAACCACTCATTTTTCTTCATGAAAGCGAGATTGCGTGCCTTCATCCTACGTAGCAACGCGTGCGTTTTGCTTGTCCACTTTCTGATAGGGTGGTCACTTTTTCCATATATTGTGTTCTGTCCTGTAATAAATTTTCAGTTGTGAGCCAGCGCTCGTCCAGTTGTTGTCTGGTTTGGTGTTTGTCTCTTACGCTGATTTCCAGTCAGATGCCAGGTTTGTGGATCTCGGATCCTAAATAAACTACGTTCGGCGGCTAGTATACGTCAGTCCCAACGATGGTCCGTCCCACTACCAAGCAGTGAGAAGTCAAATTAGCGTGCGCTCACCTCTGCCGGATGCCTGTGCTATCAGGTTTTGTATCATAGTGTCGTTAAGCAGGATTCCCAAGTTGTCCAGCATGTGCTTGATCTCGGCGGCGTTTACCCGGCCGTCCTGGTTCTTGTCTAGCAATACAAAGGCAGCCTTCAGCTCTGCACAGCAAAAAAAGGAAACACCGTAAGATATAGCGTCACATCTATCCTTGCTATTTATCATGACGTCACCATACAGCATAGATATTGCTTATTGGCAAACAAGCACGGGCATTTCAAAACCTGTGTGCCACCTTTTTTTAAGCAATTTTTGTAATAATGACACGAAACCCCATCCCCACTTTTCTGTCAATTTGTTCCGAGCATCGGCGTCGAATGGTTTGCTCACGCGACCACAGAAGACGCAATATTTTTCAGCGAAAGTCAATTCTAAAAAACTCTGCAGGATTGTTGCCCCGATGCGGCTGGAAGTCGATGCATTCATGTGGTGGTCACACGTTATCTTGCATTTGGGAAACAATAAGATGTTGAGGCTCAACAGTAGATCATAAATGGTTTATAACGCAGAAGTCGTGCTCTTCGTCGCTACAACACACAAGGCTTCATCTATCATTTAGTGGCATTGCTTTAAATTCCAGCAATAGACTTCAATTGCTGGGGTCCGCAACACCATGCACCATCTACAAGAATGTGCCAAGCACAAATGCAGCTTCTCTGCTGAGTACGCTGGCGGATTCAAACAATGCTGGTGCTTCTGTGTGCGTTGCAAGACCCCAAAGAACGGTTCCAAACGTGCAGCTGTTATCACGAATGACTCGTCGCCTAAGGATGAAACGTACAAGGGCGTCTGATAAGTGAAGGACAGCCAGTGACCTGAACCTGTCGCATTGCTTGCTTCTAGTGTTGCTATTTAACAGTGGCTGGCTGTGATGCCAGTGTAGGTCTGGCTGTGGGTGTAAAGTGCCTTGAGATCTTGGTAATACCGCTAAGGTTTATACGGTTTATTGTTAGCGCCCAAAAAGATTCCAAAGCTCCACGTTATGTAAATACCTGTAAATATGTGACGGAGAGTCGGAGAGTCTATGAGAATATTGTTAGTGCACAGCTCACTGCAAATATGGAGACTTAATGCAATATGCCGGTTCACCAATGTGCATCAAGATATCAGGTTTTTTCTGTATTTACTCACATTTAAGGTTTTACATATCGTTTTACCCTAGAAGAACTCAGGTTCGATACCGGCTGCTGCGGGAGCATTGCGATAGAGGCCAAAAGCAAGGCTCACGTGTTCTCTGCGATGTCAGTGCAGGTTAAATGTACAAGCCAAATCCTGCCAACCTCACTAGTTTGCTGTTTTGACTGTGCTATTATTTGTCGGTTATAATCTGATTCCTTCTGGACCATACACGGGCAATCAAGCATTCACGTTTCTTGTGTGTTTACTTACGCAAGGAAGGTACATAGCCTTATTAGTGATAGCCGGAATATTTTAAATCCAAATGCGGGATCGCAGCCCCAATACCCAATTTCGGACACGAATAGAGTTGTGTAAGAAGGACCTGGCCAAGCCTATGGACGGCTGATTCAGATGTGCTCTTATTTCTCGCCTATCGAGTAAGAAATTGTTTATTTTTTGTGCTTTTGAACAGCGCACATTCAGCGCTGAAATCGAGCTTCGTTTTAAAGGTAACATATTCCATAGCGGACGAAAGAGCCTTATGAGCCTTATACATAAGCTTCACACAAAGCTGTTTTCATAAATTAGCAAACAGATAATATTTAGCCGTGTTTTGCACTGAACTATCTGAATTTACTTGCTCATGCAGGAGTTACGATAAAAAAATTACAAGGGTTCAACGCTGCTGCACCAAATATTGAGCGAAAGCATTAGCTGCGGGTGACCGAGCGTTCATCTCTTTCTCTTTTTCCTCAGCCCACATATAAAGACCTGCTTTAGCCAACCCGTATTGCCGTGCCTTAGTGGGCTATAGGAGTAACGTGAATGCCAGGGTCCTGGTAGGCTGATTCTGACATAACTGCCCCATGTGGAACGACAGACCCAAGTTGGCAGCTCCTGCCAGTCCACATATAAAGCCCCGCTTTAACCAAGCCGCATAAACGTGCCCAGCTTTCACCCTAGAGTCACGTGGGGTGTGACGTCACAGCGTCACGTGAGTGCGGCCGTGCCACGGTGAAGGCTCGAAACCTAGAGTAGTATTGCTTTCGCAATAAAAGATTTCTCCTCTACTTCATCCTTCGGCATCCCGAACTGATATACGTGCCCTCATTTCTGAGATGGTGTGATATATCAAATTTTAAGTTACAAAGCGGCATGGAGTATACATGACGGACGTGTAGTAGAAAGCGACCAATTTCAACCACGTGAAGATTTTTTCTTTATCGCGCATTGACATTATATAGAACTTGGGTGCCATTGCGGTTTTCAACCATTTAAACGTGGCCGCCGCGGCCGAGATCCCACTAGCGTTGCAAAACACGACGCGCAAGTGCCCTAGCCTCGCAGCTACGGTAGTCAGCAAGCCTTCTAGATTTTGCTTGGTAATGACATATGGGTTCGCGACTATCCTAACCCTTTGATCCTCTCCTTGACGAAAAGATTAGTCTACTTGTCCTCTAATAAGGCCCTCAAGAAGAAACGATCGAAACCTGCTATCCGGTATGGAAAGGATGTTTATTGTCGGAATGCAGTAAGCCATACTTGAGCCATTATTGAACTCAACTACGCTAAGGCGAAGCATAAAACAGGCATATCACCACAGGAAAATTGAGCTCTATGGGCAATCACATGGCAGCCAAGCCGTTCGTATGAAGTGTGAATGTCACACGTAGCCGAGGCCTTCGTTGTCCGCTGTGCACGTGCAACCAAGTCCACCTAGGCAAGCAGCCAGGACCTGGGGCGTAGCTCAACAATCCCACAATTCACGAGCGCCGATTGGCCCATGCAATTCGAAGAGATAACGCGACGACTGATAAGGTCTTTTCATTCCACTTTTGCTCACACTCTGTCTCCGGCCGCGGTATGGCAATCTGCTATTGTTTCGCGCGACAGTAAGACCTGCGGCGCGGTGGCTAGATAACGTGCGCGACGCAGCGATAAGAGCATTCTGCTCTAATCTGTGTGGCCCGGTTGTAACCGCGTTTACCATGTGACTCAACTACCTTATAATGAGGGTCCTTGATAACAATAAACGCTTGATCGTCGGCCAACTCTTAGTGGGCTTCTGAAAAGTGACTCAGTGACTTCCTAGGCTCCGTTTTCTAGGATTGCATTCTTCCTTTGGTAATCGTATGGTAACGTATGGTATGATAAGGTAATGGTATGGTATTATATGGTAAGTTAGTGAATGATATGGTATGGTACGGGTAGCTATTATATGGCATGGTATGAGATATGTTTGATAAATGGGTTTCAGAGATGCGAACCGACTCACAGGGCTATGATAGACGCGCTATGGCTTCAGAATAATTTCCTCTGCATGGGGCTTTTTAATGCTCACTAACATTGCCGCAACTGTTTACGCCACGATTTAAATACACCTGTCATGCCGGCATACAATCGCGTACGCTCGTGCTTCTAGCCATGCGTCTAGTCGTGCTTCAAGCTTTTAGCCACGGGTTCTAGCCATATCGGTAAATTCACTCTAGCCAGTAATGCAATATACAAATTGTGTACTAAAAGAAGGGCTGTTAGTTCCAATCAAGGTACCGCAATGTAACAATGCTACAATAGCCGTGAAACAGGCCTTACAGGTTAGAAATTTTTAATGTCTCAATGGTTCTCTGTCTAATCTGTTGGTTGTGCGCTTGATGCGTATGCAGTATTCATCATATCGTGACCATGATTAGTCCTAATAATCATGCAGTCCGAAATGACCCTGTGGATAAATCATGCACCGTTTGAAATCCGTTTTCTATTTGCATCTAAGGAAAAGCGGACAATAAAGGAATAGTTTATTGATGACAAATTAAGCTCAAAAGCCTGCGCAATAAATCAGCGCAATGGTAGCATCTTAGGTTTCTCATTCCAATTTAAGCATAACCTAAGATGATGTATAAAGAGAAATCGAGACTTACACGGGAGAAACAAATTACGCCAGTTGTCATTTTGGATTGTCTTTCTGTTTACAATATTGAATTCCGATTGGTGAGTTACAGATCCATGACACAAAAGAGTGTGAATTTATTTTTGTCTATGTTCCCATAATGCTAGGTGCGTATTCTTAATAACCAATACGTGGCAACTGGAGTGCACAGTATGTGAAACAGAGTCTAGTGATGTTGAGCTCAGACCAACTGCTGCTTCAGCCAGCTGCTGAAATCAGCGCGATACAGTGTTGGACTGCAGCAGTGCACAGACCCTGTTGTCATCGCACTCCTGTCGGTACGTAGTGAAGTCGCTGCTTGTGCGGAACTCTGAAAGCAGTGTCGACACTTAAAAGGCTGACTACACACGACAGAGTTCGCTTTCCTTATCATTAACTTGCAACGGCTTTTTGCTGGAAGTAACTCTACTGGAAAACAAATCAATCTAGCAATGGGAAGACAATTGGACCGAGAGCAGCGAAAAGCTAAGGTGTTGACCCTAAGTGCCATTATTTTGGAAACAACAGCTTAATCATATCTCTCTTTCGCTGACAAATTTCAAATGGAACAAAGCATAATGGTTCTTCCCCAGTTTGAGTGCTGTACCTGATGCGGCGCCTTTTTTGAAAACTAGCAACGGAAGAGTTTTCAAAGGAACGAAACACATCCAACATTTATTTTTTCAACGTTTCTCATCCAACACTGCTACAAATGTATCACTAACTACATGGCAGGCATTGGACAAGGAAGCACAGAAGAGTCCATCACTGCCGGGTCCAGTCGGCGCTGCTTCATTTCTATCACTTAAACGGCTCTATGCTTTCCAATTCAAAGTGTTGTTCGTATTTCTGCCTTTCCCTGGCTGACTGCAGCCCTTATAAAATCTGCCACACTATACTTCTTCGTAAGAAATGAAAATATATTTGCTGATCCTTTCGTGAACACCCTGTTGCTTCTTTCCTGCGTTAGAGTCGTAGGTAAGCAGAAAAATCTTAGGAGCTGAATGGCAGACAAAAAGGCATCCTGCCACTGTTTCATTAATTAAAACACCAGAGCATTGAAAGCGTTGAACCCTCATTTAACTTTTTTTTTCGCGCCAATGTGCACTCAGATGTGATTTCAAAAAACAATAAACGTTTTTTTTTATGCGGTATAACATTCTTTTGCATGCTTCCATCTACTCAGTTGCTGTTTCTTTTTTCTTACCGTTTCTTATGAATATTGCTAACCACTAGTTGTATAAGCTGTGATGTTGTATCTAGATTTTCGCTTGTGCTTCCTTTCAAGGGCATCCTTTAAGAAGCTTGCACATGAAGCAAACGGAGTTGCATGTATTTTATTTTCTCTGAGCAACCGTACGGTCCCTGCCTAGTGCCAAATACACCACTGCCGGGTGCATTTAAATCCCAGAAGCGGCATTGGATGCTGAGAGGCTCAGCTTTTTGCAGCCAGTAACCAAACCCACCGGGCGCATTGTTTCCTCCTAGCACACAGTATGGACGTTTAGCGTGAAAAACGGAGGGAAAGAAGAGGAGAAATGCTCAAGCTGAATTTAACAGTGCAATAATGACTCTTCGTAACAAAATAAGTTACAGGAGGGCGAGGTAGTTCCATGGTATCATTATCTCGTCTCTCAGCTGCAGGCTCTGCCCATCCAACCGACCTCAAGTTTCGGTGTGCTCTCATTTTTTAACTGATTCACAGTAGCCCTGCTACAACGTTCCCTTCTGGAAAAAGCTCTTTATGGGCGGCAAGTAAATAGTGAAAACCTTCCTACAGAGCAGATATGCTATTTTGCTCTTAGCACACTATACGCGAATATCTGTTTATATTCTTAATTTTTGTGATTGTTTCTGCTGAATTCTAGATAGTGGTTTGCTTTCACGTTAGACTAAGTGTCGACAACAGTCTCTCAGAGTTTTCACGTAGCTCAGACTTAACGATGACGAGTTGCCAAGAAGAAATGGCAGTTCTTGAATGTAATACAGCGGGAAAAATAACTTCAAATTTCATCTATGGCTCTCAATTTTCATAACCACATAATTTCACTTTCGTTTGGCACTGGCTCACTTCGCAGTTGCAAAAACGGTATTTGGTTTCCAAAAAAGCGGAACTTTTATGAACTCTATATCCAGCCCATAAATACTGTATTATTCGCTTCAGCTCCCGACATTTAATCAGTGTGAAAACGAACGATTGAAATTACAAGCTTGGCCTAGAGGTGATTTAATAAGTGACTCTCTGATTTAATAAGTGAAGTATGGCCTCTGTCCTCTTGCTGCGCTTCCTGATAGTGTCATACTCATTAGGCACAAGAGCATGCCAAATCACTGGGCGAGCATTTCAAAGCCTTTCAATACCTCAAGGAGCATTGCATGTATGTTACGGCCTCTAGAGATATTAAAAGGTACACCATTTCGGCGGGCTCCAGCCAACCACTACGCTACCTTGGAATTGTACGTCGCTCCGTCACCGACATTAAAACGGTTTATTGTTGCGGACCCATGTGAGGAAATCTCCTAGTGAGTTCTTCACTGGCGAAACGCATAGAGGTTGCCATAAGACACAGCTTATTGATATTTAATCATATCACTTCCCTTTAAAAGAATGTAGACAGCTAAACAGTTGTTCGGCCTCTGGCGATATTGTATTGTAATGTGCAGGCGACAACCACGCATTCAAAGGAGAGCGACAGAGAGTGTCGACGTGGGCAAAGTCCGCAACAATCGGACAATCAGACACTTGTCATCGACGGCTGCGGCCTGTAACATATCAGCTGTGTAAGGAAGAGTCCACAATGCACAATGCAATCTCCAACAAGAGGTAGAGAGCGCAGCGCAGAGCCAGCACCAATCGGCTGACAGCGAGAAGGGGCTCGCGACAGCCGCACCCATTACTACATGCGGTGTGTCCTTGTAAACATGCAAAACCAAACAGACCGTAACGGACGAATGAACAGATCACGGTGAACAAAGAATCGACAAATAAGGACGGGCGTGAGAGCACTTTAACAAAGCGGAAATAACGCAGCTTTTCATGGTGACAAGCACGTGATCGGCAGTTGTCGCAAGTCTGTTGAACACACGTACTAGCAGAGTGTTGGTGATAACGATAATAGGTGGGGATATAATTATGAGATATCTACTAATATTGAGCATAACCTACAGCAATCAAGAATTACCATCACGAAAACAATCATGAGCTTCTTTATCAAAATACATGTGTATTGTGGCAACCCTAATAGACACGTTTAATTATGAAACATTTATTTAAGTATACTTTCATATAAGAACTATCTATGTGCAGTTTACTTTGTCATAAAACAGCGAAAAATTTTACATTCTGCGTTAGAACTCGCAGAAACTAGAGTATTCTCTTTGCGGAAACGGCTAGGCAACTCGCCGCATATTTGTGCATTCTTGAATAAATTCATGAACATCATTCACGCGACAATTTCGTCGACACAAAAGTATATACCTAAGAATAAGAAGATCTGAAGAGCTGATATCGCTCAACAGCGACTGGGCTTCAGCGACATACTGCTATCGTGCCGCGACTTAGTCCGGCGAGGCAAACGTACAAGCATGTTGCGTGAACGTACTCGATAACGTCGGATCAGGCCGCTTCGTCCTGCGGCTACGGAAGTAAGGTAAGCTTCTCGAGCTTTGCAGATAAATACTGTCTGTCAGTTGTGAAGAATCGCAGCTCGTTACAGCGGCAAGAATCTCCCACTGCTAACTGCTCTCTTGGCTAATAGGATGAATGATAATAGGAATGAACGATAGCAGAGACCGGGTTAATGACACCCGTTCACTCACGAAATCTTTTAAAGCATTCAGACCTCTACCAGCATAGCCCTTTCAAAACTTGACAACTCAAAAGTGATGGCTGAAAGGTCGCATGATCACTAATGACGTCAGCGTCACTAACCCTCGAAGTGATGGGCCCTTATGCGCACACAATGGATCACGGAAACATCCCAATAAGTCCCAAGTTTTCAACAAGCAGCAGAAACATGAACACATATTTTCTTGAAGTATAGTAGCATTGCAGAAATTGAGGCCGGCTTGCGAAAAAAAAAAAACGTTAGCAATATTTTAACTGAAAGCATCCATCACGCACAGAAAACATTTCTCGTTAGGCGCATGTAACTTGGCCGCCTTTATATTTATACATTGAGATGCTGAGCTACGCTGTCGCTTTTTTCTTGATATTATGCAGCGCGGAACACAGGAGAGTTCAGCAATCGCGGCCTCAGGACACAGGATCCTGAACTGCGCCTCCGCCTTCCCCATCAGATTGCTCGTCGATAAGCAACCTTGCTGTGCCGTATATGGCTCGATGTTGTGTTCACCAAAAAGTATGCTTTCAGGATTGGAACCGTCGACAGCCCTGCCTCTGAAAATTGTGGCTGTGGAGAGACAATCGAACATCTGTTATGCGAATGCACTGCATTTTAGTGAAAGACATAAGCTTTATTGTGCGCTGGACCGCTTCGATTCTCGCACTTTAACGGCGGATAAGATCCTTGGTCTATGGCCACGGCAGTCGACCGCCTTTAAGGCATACAGAGCACTGTTAAGTTTAATAACAGCCACCGGCCTGTGTGACAAACTCTGACTGTGCTCCACGTCGCTTTCCTATGTCCCTCGTTAATCCCCTTATCCCTTTTTCCCGGTGTAGGGTAGCCAACCAGAGGCCTTTTTGGTTAACATCCCTGCCTTCCATCTTCATTCCTACCTATCTAGCTATCTGCCGGAATGAGCTATTATGTGCCCTAAAGTGGCCGCGTATACTAAAGAAAGCTTAGCACATGAATGTGACCATTACAGTATAGGCATGGACTAAGTGTGCGACAAGACCAAAGCAGTTCCTTCCGGAAGGGCATCTGTTGCAATCTGCGTCAAATATGTTGTAATTCTTGGTCTCGGTATGACATGGTTTACACATTTTATCTTGCTTAGCACCTGGGCGCTGGGTCTGGCGCACATTGATAAGCACACCGCAAGCGTTCACTGACATCCCTCACCAGTGGTACTATATAATCAAGCTTAATGCTGAGAAAAGCTCAGCTTTAGGAAATCAAATACAGTATTTATTCTCTTTATATTTGCCTAAGAGTGCTCTTTGGGCCCTCATGTGGCAGTGCATATAGACTCAGAAAAGCGTAGCACTAGATCACTAGTAGTGGTGAGTGGTGATATTCTTCGTAACATACTAAGTTGATAACCAAGGTGAGTAATGTGAGTAACCGACCAAGGTGGTTGCACACACAAAGCAACATTGAAGTGCCAAGTTTTCAGCTATTAGAGACGAATGTTTCTTGTTTCACGCCTTTGTAAGAGCACTATCGTACACGTTATGGTAGTATATAACGCTGGAAATATTTATGTTCGGCAGTTAATACTGCAGGTTTAGAACGAAAAAGAAACTATGGACTGCACTCGAATTCTAGCGGTACAACTGTGCATAGTGGGCGCTGGTATGAGCTTCATAAGCGCGAAAAGATAAATAACCACAGCAGTCGAGCAAAGGGAATTAATTTCACGGACAGTTCCACGCAGAGCGATGTCCGCTATCAAGGGAGTAAACAGTTTTTTCTAGTGTACGTATGCCTGCTCGTTAGTCAAAACTCGCCAGAGATCGCACATTGCAAATGCTACACCAGTACCTACTACTAAACCTGAACCGCAGCTCACAGAATGCGGAATGTTCTCCCGCAGCTGCTGCGGGAGTTCGCAGTTGAAAAGAAGTGTGCCAGCGCTAAACGTAAGCTCAATAAAGCGATTGGCTTTTATTAAAATGTTCATCGTTTAAAGAAAGTCTTAGTCCCTAATAGCTGAATACAGTGATCTCAGCTTCTTGCGTAGTGGGTATGACGGTCATTATTTAGAGACACGTTCTGGCTACATTCTTACTAATGAGAGAGCGGGAAGCTTTTTGAAATAAGCTTTGTTTTTACCAAAACAGTCTTGGCTTTAAAATTGTGTGTTGCTTTAGTCAGAATATTATTGTCCCGTTTGTGACCAGTACACGCGAGCGTTCGGGATAGCTACTGAAAACCTCCGCAAGACAAACTTTCAAACAAGCGACAAGCTTGACAACCGACCTTTCCTTTCGTCGTTATTGGCGTTGTAATCGGGCACTAGGAGGCACGTCGTAGAAGCCATGTCGGCCAAAGTTGTCGGCAGCAGTCTTCTTGGTACCTGAACCGGAGACACTGATACTTCGGGAGCTGCGATTGTAGACTGAGTTGAGGTCAAGTGACTAATGCAAGGTATTCCTGTCAGCAAGTCATGGCTTCCATGTTTGGTCCAGGTAGTTTTCCTCAGGTAAGGTGGAGGGTCCGCGAAGAACCGTCGGTCGACTGCTACCACAAGCCCGGAGGTCGTTACAGAAAGCGCTGTGGGCGCTTGGGCCGTCGGGAAGACCCGCGACTCGCACAACGTCGGCTGCGATCGCCCTGCCTCTCCTACACAACTGAGCTCACTCGGCTTTCGGTCGGCGATTATCAAGCTGGCCGAGCACGCGATAAGAGCTTGTCGCAACGTGCGCATCGCGACCATCGATGTTGTTGCCGCTGACTGCCTAGATCTCTTGCGCTCGCCCGTTCAACCCCCCCCCCCCCCCCCTCTGTGTGTCTGTTGAGATACAGAAACGTTCGCCTAATAATGTCACGTGAGGCACAAAGGAACAAAGGGCTGCTTTATGGATGGTTCTGTTGCCATGCTCATTTGCTTATAGCGTTCAGTTTGCGCAGCCTTCGTTTTTGATCAGCGCCTATTTTACGGAATTTTATGCCTGATACTTCTGGAACACTGCGGAGGTTCCGTGCTGCAATTAACAAATCTCTACATTTATCGTCTTGCAGCCACGCATACTTCAGTCTGATAAACCAAATAAAATTCGAATGAAGATAAAAAACAGGACATTGTTGCACTAGTAAATGTGTTGCATATTCTTCCGTGTTTTTGTGGGATTTCAAATATTCTGGTATAAGGAAATGGTGAGGGAGGGGAGGGGGGTCTACTATTACCCCTATATCATCATTCCCGCTTTTCTATCTTCATTTAATATAACATTCATTTGTCGTTTCTCTAAATAGACACTAGGTTATATCAGAAGTCATATCAGAGAAATTCTATCGCCAGGGAAATGAAGGGCAGAAAAAAAAGAGGACAGTCACCTCATGGAGAGATGAGCGGAACTGCGTGCACTTCACTGACCTTAAAAGAAATCTTTGCAAGAAGAAATTTTATCCATCGCCTCCTGTCATGAACGATTACATTTCTTGGGTTTTAAAGTGTTTAACTTGTCAATGGTAGCAACGGTAACATACATAAATGCCTGAAGCAGTGTAGAATCTATGTAACAGTGATTTTAGATGCGGTTAATTGACCTCCAAACAATGTTTTCTCTTGAGCCATTATAGAATATCCACGACGTTAACAAATGTATAATACATGTGCTAAGTGAGTTTCGTGTACCAGAATAAAGACGTGAGGGTGGAATTACTGCTCATATTCTATGAAAGCCTGGTTTAATTGCTGCACAAAAAAACTATCAGAACTGAACTGACCTCGTGGTGGAAAATAAATTCGTTCTGGCCCTTTTTCCACGATCTTTACCGGAAACAGTAGTTTGTGAGCATGCGCGCGTGCTTTTGTGTGTGTGTGTGTGTGTGTGTGTGTGCGTGCGTGCGTCTGTGTGTGCGTGTTGTGTGTGTGTGTGTGTCGTTGTGCAGATGCATCATAAAGCTTAGGTCCATCTAATAAGTAGTAAATATATTATTGCACCATCTATTTCAAATTAAGCCAATCCTTTCAACACGTTGAATTGTTGCTTCTGATTTTACTATTTCAGACATAAGAATGGAGATCTACCATTTTCGGAGATAGATTTTGTACAAGAGCTACTAGTTTGGGAAAATGCAACTGGATAATTTCAAAATGGTTCATTCGATATGTTTATACTTTTCAGTGAATAGCTGAAGTGAAACCTTTCCTTTCGACAGTAACCGCATCCCGCCATGATTCATGAAATGTTAAACAGGTTCATTTGAATAGACGCTACGCATACTCATACAAATCAAGACATAGTTTGCAAAAAAACGAACTGTTGCAAGAAAACGACGGCGAGACATATAATGTTGGACACGCATCAAACATAATGGGGATTTGTTCTTAAGAAAAGTTAAACGTTTAGCACGAGTTTGAACTTGTTAAATCTGGATATCGAGCAATAGCTCTTTATTATTATGCTAAAGATTTTCCGTTCCTTGGTGTCATTGAATGCTTCTGCAGTCGTAATTCTTACCGCACAGATATAAAGCCCCGCCTTAACCAAGCCGTAAGGACGCGGCTGCACATCTACAGCACGTCCTGCTCTCTATTCAGCAGATCTGAATGCCTAACTCCTCCCCCAACCTCCGAAAGAACTGGCCGCTCCTGTGAATTCTGTTGATGTTGCGTCGTTAAGTGACAAAACACATTGTCAAATTGCCGCTTGACTATTTCACCTGCTAACAGGCTGACGTACCTTTCTCCAGATAGCGTCACGTAAACCAAAAAGATCATTTAAGAACAAAGGGTATGACTCAGCACTGATGTTACTGTAGTTTACATCGAAGCATCGACCTAGAGAAGCCTATGCATGAGCGCCCAACCAAGATGTTTTGACCAGAAGGTTTACCGAAGGCCTAATGCCACCACGGCACTTTTCAATACTGGCGTTACTGCGGTTTGACTTTGAACGTTTGATCTTGCAAATCCTATGCACGTGTGCCGCTCTTCGATGGAAGCAAGAAAGAAAGGCGCCCGTGTGTTGCGCTGTGTCAGTGAACGTTAAGAACCCCAGGTGGTCGACATTTCCGGAGCCCGCCACCGTGGCGCCTCTCATAGCCTGTGTCGCTTTGGGGCGTTAAACCCCATACACTAAACCAAAACAAACGAGCGCCAAGCCCATGTTGCTTTCACCATGAGGTTGGCAGAAGGATATTCCGTCGTGATGGAATTCCGCACGACATTTGCAATGAGTGGAGGTATTCCCCAAGAACTTCGAAAGTAACGTGATCATACATGGATAGAAACATGGGAGTCTATGTGTGCAGGAAATGAATTTCTTCTTCTGAATGGGACAGGAACAGCGGTCTTAAGTTGTTTGAGCCCCACTGGCATCTTTAAATTAGCTTCATTAATTATATTTCCTAATAATTTCTAATCCTTGTTATTTATCAGTCAGTTTTCGTTTTCAAACATCGGATAACATTACAATGCATTATGTATATATATTGAGGAAAACAAAGTACAGATGCTTTCCCTGTGAAATCCTCAAACGCGGTGGCTGGCACTACCTGGAATCTAAGTCGCAGACTTCGCAGATTGAAACGCCGAATGACCTGTGAATGACTTTGGTTTTAGGTAAAGACAACCTCATGATTTTGCGGCATTACTGACTGGCCTTTCGTTTTTGACGGTGCAAAGGGCGGGGAGGGAGAAAGGGAGGGAGGGGAGGGGGGAAGAACAACTTTGACTTAATGCCTGTGAGCTGCCTTCTCGAAGACTGTAAGAGGCTTTAAAAAAAAAGAGAAATAACCTTAGACTAAATGTCTTGCAATGAAACATTTTCTCCTGATTATTATCAGCATTCATTTTTTTTTTGTGAAGACCAGGTGATAAAAGTGCTTCAGTTTAATCATTTTTAATGTGCCGTTTTTGATACCGCTGTGCAATATGTTTCCTTTCTTGCCTAAACTCTACTGGCGTCTTTTCTCCGCAAGTCTTCTGATCGCTTCCGACCGTTTTTCATCTTTTGAGACTTATTCTAACCATAAATATTTTTATTAGCCTTTAACGTCTCAAACACGCGGGGTCACCTCCTCTACTAGAGGCTTTTGCCTTACATTACATAAAGATATGAAGAATTACTTTGATGCATACCGTATCTGCAACTATCATTCCCCTAAAAACGATTGGTGTTAGAAATTCATTCGTGCTAGTCAGGACCCTTTGGTCCAGAAGTAAAACTCGTTCATTCTGATGGCCCAACCAGGTTTTCTCTTTTACTTTTACTTTACACAGTCTTCTAAGGCCTTTATTTAAACTTCTGCTAAGGTACACACTTCTTCCATCAGCGGATATTTTCAAAACTTCATGCATTACGTTCCATGGTTTGCTTACTACCTCTGCTTGTCTTTGAGCATTAGTATTTACTGTCCCACCACTCAATGTTCGTCAACGCAATGTCTGCCCAAACAAGAATTCAGTAAAATTAAACAGTGATCAATGTATATGTGTTCGCCCCTCCTGAGGATAGCGCTCGAAATTTCCAGCACGCGGAAACTGTTTCCGTCTCCAATATAAAAAATAAAAAATAAATCTTGGAACAGCAAGAAACACAAAGCTTCCACCAACGCGTGATATTTGGTAGAATACTTCAGGAGCAGTGCGGTAAAGTATTTCCGCGCACTCATGACCACAACACCTCCCCCTACACAGGCAGTTGAAGTTACCCTTAACCTTCCATCCGGAGTGCATTTTCCACTCTAACTGTAATCGCTTGAATGCCTGCTCCAAAACTTAGCTCTAAGAAAAATTAGTCAATCAGAAAGATACATATCCGTGTCCTTTGAAAATAAAACAAAGAGAAACTTGAATCGCTAGGGCGAACGTCTGCATAAACACATTCCGCTTCAGTACGCTCAAAATTCTTGAACATTTATTGTGTGTAACGTCTTCTGGATTTGGAACCCGATCGTACATGTTTTGACTTGTTCCTTTTTCTAAGTGCATTACTTAATGCTCCACCGTTTCCTTCTACTTTTCGCCAGGTTTTGGTAAAGTAGAGAAACTTATTCTCGTACGAACTCGGCAATGTTATAGTGTGAAGGCACTAATACTAACACTAGAGTAGAGCAAGAATGTAATCTGCTGACTTTGTGCCTAACTGCCGATTGGCAAGCCAGATCGTGACGTCGCAGTCCATTTATTATCTAAGCTACACTAATAATTTCTCGCAGAAACATTGTCTCTCTCTTTATTTTAAAAAACCTTCCTGGAAGTGGAAGCTCCTTAAACATAGTTACACATAATTGCACAACATATGTATGCAGTGTTCTAACTTTGACGAATGCGCAGCAGCAGCGAGAATTGCTTGAATTTAACTCATTTAACAATTACACACACTTGATTTCTCCACAAATAGGACAATTTTATTTTATCAACTTCCTACAATTGGAGAAGATAATTCACTAATTCGCGCAATTTTATTACTGTTGTACCAAACGGCATATACGGCTAATGAAACTTGGAAGAAAGAAACCATTTTGATTTGCATTCACCTCATTCATTGATAAAGCAATATGGTGAGCTGGAGAGTTACAAAATGAGATCAGCAGTGCTTGAATATTTTGCCACGTCGTCTATACCAAGGCCGATCCCGTTTCGCTGTATCGTGCGATTGCTTATGATACCTCGATAATTTCGTTAGAGCTGGGCGGGCTGTCTTAGTTCTGCCGTCCAGTGCCATTCGTCAGTAGTGGCGCAATAAGTTATCGGTGGGCAAATATCCCCCTTGTTTCAGGCCTTATACTTTAGTATGCATATTACAGCGAATATAAAGTGTGAAAAGCGCAATCACAAGTCAGCGTACCCTAAAGTCTAAGGCCGCTGTTATCGAATGCTATTCGATCGGCACAGACGCCACGCATGCTTATTCTGCTGGCCTCTTTGTCTCTCGGTAAGAGCGAACGCGTTATCTTCGAAGTGTGAGCAATCTCCATAATGTTTGCGATTACCGCTGCGGCGCACCTACCTCTATAGCACTCCTCCATTACCCGATTACACGGAAAAAGCTGTGTGCACTCCGTTGCTGGGCTTGCGTTTCCTCGAAAGGAACTAAGCTCAACTTGCCCGAAGCGTGCGTAAGTGCAGTGATACGCATCGGTGAAATAAAAAAAAATTGAGAGCACTGTGGAATCTACACTGCAGAAATGCGAAAGCTGGAGTTTTAGTGCTGCATACGGTGCATTATTATCAACTAAATGCACCGCCATTATCAGTAACACACTGTCATACATCTGTATAACGTCACAACACCTGTGGCGCTCCTGGCGGAGAAAGCGGAAGTTAGGCCGCCGTTCATGCGCACCGCCGTCTCTCACGGACGGCGCGAGTTGGTCGCCCAGCTTTGAGGCGTGACGTCATAACATCTGTGTCGCTCCCGGTGGAGAAAGTGGGAGTTAGGCCGCCGTTCATGCACACCGCCGTTGCTCACGGACGGCGCGAGTTGGTCGCCCAGCTTTGAGGCGTGATGTCACACAGAGGTCGTGCGAAAGGTCATTTCATGTGCACCGCCGTCGCACCGCAAAGGCATGAAAGTGAAAGTAGTATTTCTTTCGCAACAAAAAAAAAAAACATTAAACGAAGCACATTTCTATTGCTCGCTGCATGAATAATAAATAAAGGGGACGACGCGGGGAGTTCTCACGATGCACAGAACGAGGCGCAATGAACTCATGGAAGTGGTGCTGGTGAAAACCCTCAGCTGAAAGTTATGGAGAGAGATTGATGTGGGTGGGTACTCCAAACGAAGATTTTACGTGGATTCCGCTGCTACCCCTGCTCTTTTGAGGAAAAATGTCCTGCTTTTCTAGGTTTACGCCAGTGAAACATGTATCCCTCTCTTGAGTCGTTTCTCTCTAATACCAATTGTGTTTAACAGCTGAGAGAAAATTTGCGGTTACTACAATTCAGGCAGCAATGTATCTGGCGGAATCTACCGTAAACGAATGCCAAATTGTTGCAAGGAAGTTAAGAAAATAATTTATTCAAAACCTAGTCATATGAGTAGCAATTTCGTTCGCTGCTGTGCACGAGGTCGCTATGCAGATGCCTATCGCTCAAGGCGCATTTAGACACAAGCCATAAACACCTCTTTTATGGCTTACATCTGTAAGTACGGGAAAATTTCCAGTAGGCCATCTGACGAAAAAATATCCAATATGGTCTTATATTGGGTTACACTGTAACATACTATACCTACCCCTGCCGCAGAATACAACATATCATAAAACTCCTAACCATCGGGTGCTCGCGAAAAGATCCGAAATCTGCCGCTGCAAATCGAATGCCTTCCTGATAGGTTAGCTGAACATATCAAAACTTTCAACTTGAAAACTATTCCAGACTAGCAGAACACAGCATCAGACATTCAAAGAGGTTTGTAAACGATGGTATGAATGAGGGTCACAGAGTTTTTGACGAGTCTTTCTAAAAGTGAATTCACTCCAATGTGAAACATCATGTTGCCGCGATACTGCTCTGCACACGAAGGAGGCCTTAGTGCTGCTCCGCGATTCATTTGCGTCATGGTTCGTATATTGATACATGACCGCAGGGATTTCGTGACGAGGCCTAGTTTAGGCAGCAAATTTTGTCAAGTCTGCTGGGAGTCTCCGTATTTCAGCTCTGGTTCATTGCTCACGCCTGATATTAGCGATATGGAATTTGGATGGATAATAATCTTTTTCTCTCCCTTCCTCTTAGCTACCAGAATATGGCGCCTGTTTATTTTCTATAGTTATCAGTAGCAGAAGTTACATTTGTTCGTAAGCATTATATTCTATTTTGCCATTAGTGTGATAAATAAGGTGGTGTTTCGAATTTAGCTGAAAGTATACCTTGGTTTAGTAGGGTACTGCCGAAGGTCTCACATGCATAAGCATTTTCTTCTACAAGTAGGATAATAGCAGCTATTATTCTATTGGCGTTCCATTTTGTTCTTCTCCTTCTAGTGCGTATTTGACCCAGTATAATATTAGGTACCTCATTTTTATTCATGTAGCTCTTGGCCCCTTCCAAACAGTCACCTATAATTCTCCCCAGAAGTCTGCTTTCTCCCGATGCGCGCACATACCACCGGAATTAAAAAAGAACGGCGAAAGACGCAACACCAAGGCATTCACTGTGAAAGCGAAATGTATAAACAATGATAGAAACAGATTTATTGCAGTCGCAACCGTTATTAGACCGGTAAATTCATTTGAACATGTATTGTTCTGAAGCAACGAATTTGTACGCGTTTATGGCAGTCATTCTGAGTGACAAAAAGCATGAAACAAGATACCTGTGAACAAGGCGCTCTAGGAGCGTGCATGAAGTTCCAGTATAATGAGCCAGGACATCTCTACGCCACGACCACAGTTTCTGTCCTCTTCAATTAGCTCAAAAATGTCTCTTGCATAATATCTGACGCCATTTAAATATTTTGAACGATGTATCGTTTTCGTTCATATCCATCAAGTAATCACAGGACGAATGCGTATTATATGTCCTCTAATATTGTAGTTGGCTGCACTAACGGGATGAGTAGCCCCAGGAACCCAAGAGGAGCCGAATCTGCATTACTTCGTCGGACTTTGATGACAGAAACCACAGAGAAGATGAACAATTGACCCGGCCGCGGTGGTGCAGTTGATAAGGCGCTTGACTATTGTACCTAAAAATGCTGTACCCAAAGATTGAATCTCTCCCGCAGCGGTCGCTTTTCGATGGAGGCGAAAGGTAAATCACTTTTGTGATTACGATGTTAGTGCAGGCTAAAGACCTCCACGTTGCCGAAATTTCCGTAGCCTTCCACTACGGCGACTTTCATAGCCTTAGTCGATTTGGTACGTTAAACCCTACAAGCTAAACCAATAAACTAGAAGAATGCTGAAATTTGTTTTGTTTTAATAAAACTGAGATGATCGTTGGCTCACATGTGCCAAGAGCGCCCTTTGCGTGACCTCGAAACACTCTCCAGTAATTGTTCCGAACTGCGGCAGCACAATACGATGTAACCTGAACTAGCGCTACAAGACGCTTTCATATCCATAGGGGAGAACTAGTGCCAGACCATCTTCCGCGAGGCGCTAAGCTCCCGTTCCTATCTCCATTACAAAAAATTCACTCTGCAGGTTTTCTGACAGCGCGCATAGTTAAATTGCAACCTGCCGCTTGATGTTTATATTTAACGAGTTTAAATTATGAATAGTACTTTTTAATTTTCATACCTCTAACCCTTTTCAGCGAAATAGAATGAAAAAAAAAACGGGTTATCTTTAATGCCCTTAAACGTGACGCAAATACCAGAGGAACCAACAGGTATACAGGTGTGGAATACTGATTCGTGTGCACGCTCACTCAAACGCAGCGACTGCATCAGTGCTTGAACATTCCGCTTTCTCAGCCGTTTTTTATCGACTTGCCCTGCGACTGGCTGTACACTGATTACTGCACAGGCTAAGTACTAAAAATATTGGACGTCTCTGTTCATTCTCTCGCGAATTAGTGGCGCCCTGAGTTGCACTTTTGTTTTCGACTTTTTACCGGCCCTTTGTTCGTTCTATTATCGCTTGCGCCTTTTGCATATTTGATAATCAGGACCTGTTTGTAGTCGTTATCAGCTCCCACGCTTGTCACTTACAGAACATGGTCGAAATTTTCACCTTCTATGCAGTAGCTGAAACCAACAGGGATCGATTGCGTTCTCTCAAAAGTGTCCAGTACCGAATCTGAGTTTTGTTGTGCATTAATATCGACACTTCTACCGCACGATCGTGCTTATTTCCAATGCTAGCAAGGTGATGTTGAAAATCCTCCAAGGTAGGCAGCAGCAGTATGTGGATCGGGAGCTTCCGGACGTGCAAGCTGGGTTTCGCAAGGGCAGAGGAACTAGAGACCAAATTGCCAACCTTCGCTGGATCATGGAAAAAGCAAGAGAGTTCCAGAAACCCATCTACTTCTGCTTTATTGATTATGCGAAAGCGTTTGACTGCGTAGATCACAGCAGATTGTGGCAAGCTCTCCAAGAGATGGGAGTTCCAATTCACCTCATCTGTCTCCTCAGGAACCTGTATGAAGAACAAGAGGCCACAGTCAGAACTGGGCATGGTCTTACTGATTGGTTTCTGATTGAGAACGGAGTGAGGCAAGGCTGCATACTGTCGCCCTGCCTATTTAACCTATATGCAGAGTGCATCATGAGGAAGGCCGGTCTGGACGAGTCTTCAGCTGGAGTGAAAATTGCTGGAAAACGTATCAACAACCTTAGATATGCGGATGATACCACTTTAATGGCAGAAAGTGAAGTGGAACTCAAGAGACTTCTGATGCGCGTACAAGAAGAGAGTGAGAAGTTTGGGCTTAAAGTGAACATTAAAAAGACAAAGATCATGGCGTCTTGCCCTACCAAGTCCTGGAGCATCAATGGACAAGAAGTGGAAGCTGTGACAGATTGTTTCTTTTTGGGCTCCAAGATTACCTCAGAAGGAGACTGCAGCCATGAAATTAGGAGACGCCTGCTTCTGGGAAAGAGAGCAATGGTTAGCCTTGACCGCCTAGTAAAGAGCAGAGACATTAGTCTGCCAATCAAGATCCGTATAAATCGTTCTATGGTCTTTCCAGTTTTGATGTATAGATGCGATAGTTGGACTGTGAAAAAGGCTGACCGCCGAAGATCTGACACGTTTAAATTGTGGTGTTGGCAAATACTCTTGAGAGTTCCTTGTACTGCCAGAAGATCAAATCAGTCAATATTGTCGACCATAAACCCTGACTGCTCATTGGAGGGTCAAATTCTAAAGTTAAAGCTCAGCTACTTTGGTCATCTGATGAGAAGAGAGGAGTTTTGATGTTGGGAAAGGTTGAGGGTCGCCGCAGAAGGGGTAGGCAGTGAACGCGATGGTTAGATGGCATCCTCGAGGCACTGCAGATGAAGTTATGTGATGTTAGGAAGATAGTGAGAGACCGGAAAGTGTGGCGTGACATGGTCCATAGGGTCACGAAGAGTCGGACACGACTGAACGATGAAGTGAACTTGGGCAGGCTGTCAACTGTCTCGCCCTCTCATCAATCGACTAACGAAATGTGATGCTGTCGGCGACAACTAAAAACCTACAAATAAACTGATCCCAATTTTCTCAACGACTTACTGCCCACACAACCATACCACCTACTCGTGCCGAACAAACCCGGCAGGGCCACCACCCCGAACAATACTTTTCTGTGGGAAGTCGGGCTTTCGAGCAGGGTCCAAAAAGGAGCCAAGCTGGCGACAGCTGCTACTGGTGGCCTGGGCAGAACACCCTGCCCTGGAGGGGACATTTATTTATTGAACATAAAATAACGCTTCCCCTGACCATCCCTGGCACCAAAACTAATCAGTGTGTGATTCGAAATTGGTAGGACCTACCAACTCGAACAGCTTCTGCGAGGTGGGAGAGTGAGACGGGAATTGAGTCCATGACCGCACGTTCAAATCACACTCGCTACGCCTAGGGCACGCCGTCATGTACTTGAGGCCGTGTCAAAACAGGGACTTATATCGTGGTCGATAGTGTTTTACCGTAATGTGGAAGCGATGACTGTAATACCATGCGTGCGATAATTATGACACATATTAAGGACTGAGTGAACAGGTGAATAGCAAAGTGCATGTATGCGAGCCAGGATCTCCAAGGGGAAAGAAGGCAATAAAGTTCTCGCCAGTGGCCGTCAATTTTCTTTTCTGTTGCTTTCATACGAATGATACTGCTCACAAGTTAGCGCATCATCGTTTGTTTTATCTTGCCGCATCGTATATTCTTATCACGGCGTTTTTAGCCGGATTTGCACTGTGTCATTTTTAAAGAAACTAATACCGGGGATGCCATTCTCAACACGGCTTCAGCTCATGTTTGCATGCGCTGCCTAGATTAGGTGGATATTGAAATTAGTCACAATAGCGCAATGCACTGAGCGGGTTTTATTTTCACTGGGTCTTTTTCTGACGAACTTTACTAGAGAAAGCGGTTGCTCTTAATTTAAAAAAAAAAAAATAGAACGCTATTTGACAGCAACGTATTTTCGTATATCATGTATTTTCGGCGAAAATACATGATATATCATTGCATGAACTATCACCTCTACATTAAATGGTAGCTGCAGTTAGGTGAGCATTTGCGCTGGGACGACTGAGTTGAGCCTAAAAACGGTTGATGAGACCAAAAGTGTTCTTATAGGGGCATTTTCCCCTTTTCGGAGCAGTAATTTTCCGCCTAAAGAAAAAGTTAATGTTGGGCATTTGGCAGGCAATTTTAAGGAACCGCAGAAAAACAGGTGTAGTTTTATAGCTCAAAGTTGTTTTTCTTCAAAAGTGAAGGTTACTACCAAGTATAATCTGGTACGCTATATGAGGTTTAACGTGTCCGGTGGGTTCAGCTGTGTGGCGCATCGCAGAGGAGGGCTTGGTTGTCTCGAAACAGATAGGGGGTCTTTCACTTGTACTGACATCGCACACACTCTAAGACAAAAAGGACTAAAACGGATAATGAGGTTAGTCCAATTGGGGACCGACTGGTTTGCCACAACCATTATTCCTGTTGGGGACCAACTGCAAGGATAAACACTTAGTCTCCAAAGGATGAACTGTAGGAGGGTGAGCGGATGCTCCTTGCAGATGCTCCCCGAGAGACTAACATCCTGGGACGCAGCATACTGGCATTCTCCGCACTGGTGGCACTGGTCGCCCGGAGAGAAAAAAAAGGCCTCAGATAAAAAGTAAAAGTTATAGAGTAACGAAGCAACTCAAGTACATTAAAATAAGCTGAAAAAGTAAAAAGTCAAAACTAGGAGAAAGAAAAAACATCTCCATAGCGCACTTCGAACTGCGTACCTCATGCTCACTAGCTTGCTACACTAACAACTCGGCCACGCCGAGAACTCGGATGCTTGAGAATATTTTCGCGTGTTCTGTCATAATCGCGTTTATAAGGTTGGAACTTCATGTTTCGAAGTGTACAGGACCCATAGCTGCCACTCTAACAATTACAACCTCTTGACCATTGAAGCTTACTGTCTGCCCTCACGACTTGCAACTAATGTTCTGGATGCCTATGCGCACTATTTTGTGGACTGGAATCATTTTAACAAAGTGGAGTTTAACATCGCTGGCAAATTTAGCAGCGCCGGCTCTACGGTGATACTCAGCTACTGTGTTCGTAATTTTCGTTGAACACGAAGCTGTAGCCCAAGCCTTCAAGGACAAAAGTGCAACCAAGCTTCAATACCGGAAAGAGCATTAGCGAGGACACTATTTTGGATGGTAACTCAATCTTATTTGTATGTAAACATTTCGGGAAGTGTTGCGATGACCGAGGGCTCGGCTCGTTTATACGCAGAGCAAGAAGGAGCGCAAAAGTTTGAGAAACACACAAAATAGTATGCCTTACAAGCGCTGTATATTTTTTTTTCTCTCATGGGTCAATCGTTCGGTAAACTCCTCTCTTCCTGGTTTTACTACTTTTATTTCTGACGTTTATACTGGGCCGCAGTGCAGGCTACGCTCGCTGATGCGTAGGCCTGCGAGTGCTTGCAGTTGAGCCCGCATTGAACTTTTTGGCAGTAATCATTCTGTTAGAGCACGCTCAAGATAACCTGTAAATTTTTGTATGCATGGTAGCCCACATTATTCAATTCCAGTTTTAGTTGTAGGTTAATCTTCAGTGTGTCATGAGGTTCAGAGGCGCGGCGATCGTCGTATTTCTCGAGACGCTCGAAACGACCTATCGAAACGTGGAGACTCTAGAAAAAAGATATTGCCTTTGTTTTCTTACTGGTGCGCAGCGACTGCTTAGCAAAAAAGCGCTTTTTTGAAGCATATTTTTCATATGCGCATTATTTCTCACCTCCCAGTTTCCGGACTTCCGACTATTTCCAAAGCAATCTGGGAACAGTGCGGCCCCAGCGCACGTACAGCACTTCTCCCAGTGCATCGCGGATGCCAGCGACACACCCAGCGTCAGATAGCTAGTTCCAGCACGTAGTATGCAATTCCAGAAACATGTTATGCACGTTTTGTCCATCGAGCAAGAAACACATTTTCTGCACCTGAAACGCACGACGAGAGAGGCGGGAAGGGAGGCCAGGCATCAAGTGAGCAGTTCGTCTTCTCTTCCTCCTCTTTTTAGTCTTTTTCGAGCCAGGACCCAAAATTAATCCTCCGAAATTGCACACGGCACGCTTCTAGCCGCAGTTGCTCCTCTCGTGGGGTAACGGCTCGATTTGAGGACGAAAGTGAACGTTACTCCCCTATGCTACATTGAATCCCGGCCGCCGATCCCTGGATTCAAGCGGCGACCTCTGATGGAGCACTCCGGCTCCCTTACCTCTGAACCCCAGCGAGAAAAATGACCAAGAAATTTGTCTCCTGTGTGTTCTTGAGTGTCCGTGTTGATTGGGTTCATGTACGATGTGGAGTAACCGCTTCTGCTGACCTACAAAATGTGTTGATGTGTTTTGTACATAGTACTTTCATGCTTTTTTGTATTGTATATACCTGCATACCACTCCTGCTGGGGCGCTCAGCCTTCAATATATTGTAAATAATAAAGTGAACAAGGCGATTCTCGGGCCGTAGCCTCGCCGTTAGCCATCTCGTACTACTGATGCGTCGCTGCGCAAGAAAAACTACTGTTACCCGTGTCAACCTGAAATTTCACTCGAGTCACTGTTATAAACCAAAAAGGGTGCTATATTATTGCACATACTAATTTAACTGGGCTTTATGGTCGTCTTCACTGCCCGCAAATACAAGTGAGAATGCGCTTCTAACGCTGCAGCTTTCCAGCGATATGTAGCATGCTATGATGACGTGCTCACAACCTCTTGGCGGCTCCAGATTTCATTGTACTACCTATAGGTCATTCCAGGTTCTCATTCCAGGTTCGTATACGTTTTACAGCCCACGATCTTAGCGTCACTGTCACTGTCATGTTCAGCTAAAGCTTGCCTCGGTTCGGTGAGTCATAAGATATGAGTTCATGTTCACCATTTAGGTGATTTGTCCCTTCGTAGTGGCTCGTTGGTTAGTGCCCTGGACTGCTGATCCTGATAATGCGAGTCTGATCCTTTTCCACAAACGGAAGACGAAACGTAAGGCCCCCGCGTGCTGGGAGACGTAAAGCACGTCATGCAGCCGTAGTTGGTCGAAATACCCGGCGTCATTCATTGCGGCGTCCGTCACAGCTGATGTTGTTTTGGAATGCTAAACTATGTAAATCGGGCAAGGAGTGCGGCGCTGATGGGAGCAAACTTTGCCGACAAGCCGCTTTCGTTTTTGACTGCACAGCAGTAACTGTATATGCGCGCAAAAAGCAGTGTTTCTCAAATGCATTAGATTTTGGGTTCTGTAAAACCAGCAGGGCGTTATAAAAACATGGTCGAGTATCATCATCATCAGCCTGACTATACCCACTGCAGGGTGAAGGCATCTCTCCTATTCCTCCAATTAGTCCGGTCCTGTGCTAGCTGCATTCACTTGACCCCTGCGAACTTCTTAATCTCATCCACCCACCTGACTTTCTGCCGTCCCCTGCTACGCTTTCCTACCCCTGAAATCCAGTTTGTTACCCTAAGCGACTATCGGTTATCCTCTCTTCGCACTACATGTCCTGCTCATGCCTATTTCGCCTTCTGGATTTCCACTAGAATGTCAGTGACTTGAATTATATCTCTGACCCACTCTACGCGTTTTTCATCTCTTAAAGTTGTCCCTCGAATATAGTCCCAGAGAAAATTCTGATCGGTTACAACCTGATGCCGGGTATTGGCCCATAACAAGGATAGTGTTTTATGGTTTGTCCTTATATGTCAAAGGAATCTGCCGCGCCCAAAAAGTGTTTTCTCTCAGTAATGGAACCCGTATAGTAGCTTAAAGAGTGTAACCGAAATCGTTAATCAATAGGCTTTCGTAAATAATAGCAAAGCTTATTCGCTGGCTTAAGTAGACAGAAACCTCAAGAAGAAAGTACTACGCTGGTTTAAAAGAAGAGTTCGTTTCTCGAGAGCTAGCAAATAACCTCATGTTGGCGGTAACTTTGCTGTATCGTACATAACTGTCATCGAGCCATCTGAACGTAGAGAGAGGAACGCTACATTTTAGTAGCGCCGCCGTATTTCGACCATACTTTATATGTCCCTGTTCGTGTGTTCAGTTGACCCCACCACATGCACTGAGCGTGTACGCGAAAAACAAATGCAGTGCCCGGATTGCAACTTGCACTCTTGGGAGGCTATCTTTCACAACACTGGGACCACCTAACTCTTTGGAGCCTGTCCAGTTGCTCAGAATCACGTAGTAATCACATATAATAATAATAATAATAATAATAATAATAATAATAATAATAATAATAATAATAATAATAATAATAATAATAATAATAATAATAATAATAATAATAATAATAATAATAATAATAGCAATAATAAAACTAATGGCAATATCTTAGTTGCTGGCCGTCCAAGAAACGTCAACTGAGCGCGAAAGAGCCAAGTTGGACCTTATAAGCTGAAGGCGCAGCAGCGAGGATGGTACAATAGGAACACTTCTTCAAAAAACCCTTCAATAAAAAATTACTACTCCAAGAAAGCCAAGTTCACGAGAGCAAGTGCCTGACACTATTTCATCGTGCTCCGACAACGTCTCCTCGAGAACACCTCCTCTATTTGAAGGAATGCAAATGGCCTATGGGGACTAGATTTATGTCAAAATTTGGCCCGACAACTGCGTGCTGCCGTCTGAAAGACGCTCCTTGTTTTATGTCGAGTCAATAATGTTCGCAAGCAACCTTGACGTTCACAGCCGAGCAAAATCCTTTTTTGAGGATTGCGTGAGAAAGCGCTTGTGGAAAATGGCCGAAAATGCTTTTTCATCTGGCAACAATCGCTGCTGGTGACGTAGAATTTACGTAGAATATGACGTAGAGTTTGTGAAATGGTGTGAATACTTGGGATTAATTGTTTTGGCGTGAAATCACACCTTGTGGGATCTCCGCACGCCCTTTACCTTCTTAGGGCTGGGTGGTCGAGCGATGAAAACATGCGTATTATTTCGCGGCGCGTTGCAACGCATGGCGCTGTATTCGACTCTACAGAATCAAATCTCGCTTGCGTTGTAAGGGAACACGTCTAGTTGGGGTATGTTTTGGTCGGAGATACGAGCAAGGAAAACGAAAGCTTTAGCAGAATAGCAGTGGACAGAGCGTTTTTGGTATATACTTTACGACTGTAAATCATTTTGCCAGTAGACTTAAAAGAAACATTTGCAACAGGCGTATCTTGATAGTGCACCACGGACGCGAAGCGTAACGAATAGGGTTGAATTTGTATTTAGGACTGTAAAATTAGCACGCGGAAACGAAATGAACGGAATAAAACTAAGAGCTGGGAAAACCACGAATATAACCATCCTAGTTAAAAAAATAAGAGGTGGGCAGGGTAATTAACGAGAGTGAAAGATAACCGATGTTCGCTACCACAATGGGGGCAACGGACTGTGAAGTGAGATTGTTATCCGCGTGGACCGAGAGACATCTACTTTTGAAAGCGTGGCACATGCAATTCCAGTAGATAACAGAAGACAAGCGCAGCAGAGATGGCAGGATATCAGGTTACAGAGAATAGAGGTGTTGGCTGCGACGGGCGATACTAGGCACACGACCGAGTTATATCGCGATACAGCATTTGCAAGCTATTCAAAACAATGAGGTCGTCATTCAAACCCTTTGAAATCTAAGTGTAAGACAAGGAGATACACGCCGCGGTCAACTGTTAGAATGTGCACTTCAAGCACACAACCTTGCGACGAATTCAACCTTGGTAAATAATATTTATAAGGAAAATATAAATATAGAAATTGCCGTCATTCAAACTTTTAAGCAGTAGTTTTGCACGATAATTGTACTATCATTCTTTTCTCTCTTCTTTGTCCTTCTTGCGATCTGTAGTGTTAATTTAACCTTATTTTGTCTAGTAACATCTTATGTTTGGTAAATACGACCTTTATCTAAATATGCGATCGAGTTATTTTTATTTTTTGCCTAAAGAACCTGCATTTATTTTCAACGTGTATATGTTGTCCACAGTTAGGCTATTGTATAAGCTTAAAAGAAATTTTTTAATGGTTTAGAAATTTGGATCCAACGTGTCCAAAGGATATTTTGTTACTTCAGTTCGAGCACATTTCTGCTCCGACGAACATAACTTTCATTTTTTCATTGCTGAGTGGAAAACTTTGGAACGAACCTCAAACCTTGATCCTACAGTGTACACTGCCGGGCTTACTTCAATGATGACAAAGTCTAGTCCCATCAACAGTGTTTTTTTATCCCTACTTTCCCCGCGTTTAAAGCTAGTATTCAAGGAAGCCATATATACGCATGAATTAGCCGCAGTTTTTTAAAACAGTGCATGCAAAAGATTGTCCCAGAGAAATAAATTTCATTAAACACAAGAAGTTTTACGCCGAAGAAGCATCAAATGCTTCAGGAAACTGAGATAATATCCGCTAGCTTGCACAAAACTGAAAGCAAGAATTTACTCTATAATAATATCTTTCCTGCACGCTGGTGTTCTGAAATCAAAATTCATTGCATAAATCAGCATTTCTTTCTTACTGAGAGTCCCATAAAAAAAAAAGTAAGCTCAAAATAAGTCCAAGCTAAGCATTCACTGACACCAGATGAAATTTATTTTTTTTACCACAATATAAAAACAGCCACACAGGTAAAACAAGGACAGTCGTTGATGATGTTGAGGGCATAAAAGGGTAAAGCTGATAGTGCACTTGAACCCTCAATGTATATGTCACCCTCGGGACCAACGAAAGACTGAACGATATCACCAATATGCACTCGATCGACGCGGAGTCGAATATTGGATCAGCTCTGATATCGGCGGGTGAGGTACAGAATATTTTGTGGGATGAGATGACCGCAGTAGGCACAGGGGCAGGCTAACGTTTTCTATATAAGAGTGCTGTTTGAATCACACTGCATAAAGTCAAGCTGACGCTGATAACGAGTTCTGCTGTGACAAAAAAAATGACGAACTTTGTTCTAGACACTCCAGGTTATCAACGTTTGTTTTATTTTACTTAAGACGAACAGTTGAAGCCTGTGTGCGTTATTACAATCCAACTTCTTCTCTTTCTACCCACACACACGCACGCATATTAGGAAAGGTTTGTAGAAAATAAAAACAAAGCAACAGAAAACATAACAAGATGATAGCGTTCAATAGGAACGTCTATGTAGAGCTTGAAGAGGCCGAGTGGCGAGCTTACGCTCCAGCCCGGCGTGTCAAGATCGCTGCGGCAGATCTTTCCGGTTTACAAACGGCCACACGCTCGCTGTGCAAAACAGGTCGCTCGTTGCCCCACGCACCCTTCTTGTAGCCTCCTCGACCATCTGTCACTCGGCGACGCCCGATTTAGAGCAGCTGGCAGAGTACCAGACCTGTTGCCAAATACAGCTGATCCCGGGATGTGGTACAGGCCAGAGGGGGGGGGGGGGGGGCAAAAAGAAAGGGGGGAGGGCAGTGGTTCACAATGAGCCGAGTGAGCAGAGTTGTAGAGGGCGAGTTCTGAACAGTGGTGGTGAAAGCCAGGAATGAAAGACTGTTCTGCTATTTCATTTATTCCGCATTTGTTAGCATCTCGCTGAAGCAGTTACATGCATCTAATATATAAGAAATCAAACTGTTCGTGAGCACCTAGATTATTGAATTTGCGCTTTCCCAGTAATACACGGTACAACGTGCGACAGCATCTTCAAACCACCCGCTACAAGGATGACTTAAAGTACCCTATCACTGGCAATTGTGAACTTTTTAGACAGCCACCCGTCTTTCCTAGCTATTCAGATCACCAGAGGGCTTTGAAAGGCATTCAATACTTGATTGCTGGTGTTTTAAATATCATTAGTATTGCTTCCCCAGTAGTACACGGTACAACATGCGACAGCATCTTCAAACCACCCGCTACAAGGACGACTTAAGGTACCCCATAACTGGCAATTGTGAACTTTTTAGACAGCCACCCGTCTTTCCTAGCAATTCAGATCACCAGAGGGCTTTGAAAGGCGTTCAATACTTGATTGCTGTTGTTTTAAATACCATTAGTATTTTCGGTCTTCTTTGATGTCAGAGATATATACATATTAAAAAGAAAAACTTGTGTAATTACGTTGTTCATGTGTTTAAAACTGTCTAATTTCATTTGTGTAGCAATTTAATCAACCACTTGTACTTTCCAAGCAGTGCATAGATGACAGTGCCCTCATGCACACAGACCTTTTACCTTTCGGCCTTTTGTCCAAAGCGAATTCTGCGTGAACGACTGTTCCAAATAAATAAACGTATTCACTAGTACAGCTATTTCCGGAGCAGTTACTGCTTTGACCGCTGATGTCTGTAGTAGTAGTAGTAGTAGTAGTAGTAGTAGTAGTAGTAGTAAAATAATTTATTGAGGCGCAACTCTTAGGCTCCTAATACATCGATGGCCTGCTGGACGAGCAGGCGCTGTTCTTCTTCACCCTCAGCACCAAGCCAGTCCACCCAGGTCCAGATAGTATGGGAGGAGGTGGGAAAGAATTCCGATTACAGTGCAACCGGACATGAAAATAGGCAGTGAGAAACGTTGGCATAAGGGGAAGGGCAGTTGGGGCATGATGGATCGCGACAGAATTTGTAGAGATATAGCCGTGCAGGGGTTATGAGTGTATTCAGCTGTATTTGCCGAAGGATATGTGATCCTCCCGAACGGAAGAATTAGGATGAGGGTCGGAGTAGAGCTTGAGGTCTAACTCCGACCCTCATCCTAAACTTTCCGTTCGGGAGGCTCGCGTATCAAGTAGAGAAAAGTGCAATTTTGCTCATTTTAAATTATATACTGCCATCAGTTCGTGTCAAATTGTTATGCTTTCCACACCTCGCCAAGTCACCGTTGATACTGGGAACATTTGCAAGGCTTCCGCCGCTGCTACGCAACATTTCTACCATACTACACTTATTAACTCTTTTAGTGCATTTTTGCAGATCAGTGAACATGAAATCCCTTATAGGTTGGCTTCTGTCAACTTGAAGCTCATCGCAACCAGATATTAACGCCAGAAAGCTACTGCACTGCGAAAGGATTTGTAACCTGATTACATTAACCTTTCATTCTTGAAGGTGCTACTGAGTAGCGGCGGGCGAACGTTTAGTTCAATACAGGTCACAATAATTGTATCGTTTTCTAGCGGATAGACCTTCCTCAGCAACGACAAACTTTTTAACTCAAGTAAACTTTCCCACACTTAACGTGCTCTAGGTGCGGCGATACTGTCAGCTTCCACAAGGATACATCTTTATTATTGTCTATAAATCAGGTTGTTTTATTTCAGCATGCACAGAACGCAAAATGAATCATCAGTAGCCGAACCCTAAATTTATTAAACATTTCTCTGTATTATTTGCATGGCATATACTTCAACAGTCTTGGAACAGAAGCCAAGAATGCGTCCGTTGCTCACCAATGACGGCCCATGACGTTACGATGGCGCTTTTCCAAATATCTTCCACATAAGCTTCCCACAACCTGCCACGGGTTTTGAGGCTGCCTTGCATGAGTGCAAATCCTGATTGCAGCATCGATAAAACACATCCTCTGTTTTTAGTATTCTTAGGCAAAGCATGAATAAAAGAATAAACGTTTCACAAGCGATAACTGCCTATCACTGAAATCAGAGAGCGGCGAATAATATCGCAGTTATTGCCTCCCCGTGTCGTAATCACTAGTTACTCAAAACGTTATAGGTACCACCTACTGTATTTCACGAAGAGTGCAACTGGCGAATAATATCGCAGTTATTGTCTCCCCGAGTCGTAATCACTAGATACTCAAAACGTTATAGGTACCACCTATTGTATTACACGAAGAGTGCAATTAGGGGTAATGGTTATGAAATTCCCGCTTCGAAGTGTGGGTGTTACATCGTTGTCGCACGGATTAAAATATTTGATGTTTCTGTAAATATTTATAAAATCGTTCTACACAAACAACACAGTAAAGATGCCTGCAATAAACGCTTGGCATGTGCCAGATTTATGGATCTGTTTCTAATTACTCATTTTCCCTGGCATATGCCAAACGTCAAACGAGTTTGTTTTAGAACGCTTCTTACGTGCATTCAGGTTTTGATATTCTGAACACCATAGCATTCGTTACTGTACATCTACATTGCTTTGTTCAAGAAACGGTTTCCTTGCCTTCGAACAACGTTTTTCACACCCCTCCTAATGTCGACCATCAACGCTGTCAACAACTAGGAATGGTTATAGAAATTTGAAATGATTTTTTATTTCATTTAGAATATAGTGGAAGCTAGTGGCCAATCAGGAGAAGAAACGAATAAAAAAGCGAGAAAACTGCTCCTCACCTTTAATTTGTGAATCCGGCAGTGCGGCCAGGAGGCACTCTGAGCCCTGCATGTGAAAGAAAATGAATAAGAGGAAGTGAGGCGTACAATAGTGCCAACATATTACATACCCAGCAGATATAATGATATTTATACTAAATATATTTAAGAAACGTTGAGTGAAGACAAATAATGTATGAAGTGAGATATGTGCAAAGACGGAAGTAGATAGCTGCTATATTACTCCCAAGCTGACCGTTGTGGTCACCATATGTCTCCCTAAATAATTTTTTATTAGATACGTAACCATTTGTTTATTCATTTTTCTGAACAATTCGACACTTCATATTGAAATTCTCATAGTTTCGCTGTCAAACTCTGCTACATAAGTGCTGAAGCTTATGTGGTCGCAAGGTAATGCGATAAATAGGGAGAGAAACTTGACAAAGATGTGGAAGTAGTAGACAGAAAATTAGAGAAGAGATAATGTCCACTGTGTCAAACAGCATTTTTAGGGTATTGAAACATGTGAGGTGGTATTGAGATTACGGCGACGTCAACCACGTTGCCTGAAGGCCTATTACCACCTAATATACGATTGCTATTCCCTATCAGAATGATGACCCACCGCGGTAGCTCAGGTGTTCGGCAATCGGCTACTTAGCCGAAGGAGCCGGGTTCTATCACGTTGTGGTAGACTAATTTCGAATGCAGGGAAGAGCAAAATATATCAGTTTGCGCAATGACAGTACACGTTAAAGAACCCGAGGTTGTCGATATGTATGGAGCCCACCATCCCACATAGCCTGAGTCATTTTGGAACAATAAACTCCGCAAACCAATCTGAGAATGCCGTTGACATTTCCTACGCCATTGCAGTTCCTAGGCATGGCAAGACGAATGCTAATACAGTGCACGCAGAGCACTCTGATGTGAATGCTATAAATGACGCCATTAAACATAGCGTCACGTCCACAAGCATTATATTTGGTTGCGGCTCCCGTAGAATATCAACGGCTTGCCTATCAACAGTTATGCACGGTACAGTTGAGGAGAAGTTTGTGCGTGGCGTCTCTTGCGCAGTTAGAAAGGAAACGGTTTCATTTTACCCATTCCCCTTTGTCAGGTCACAGGAGTAGCGGCGGATTAACGGTATAAGCGACGTGGCAGCACTTTATATTTAAAGCGCAGAATCCCCAATACAACGTATTCTTCATTTAAATGCTTTCCTCGAATGTATTTTGCTACCCGCTACTCATTAAAATAATGGTTGGGCGCCCATAGTTAAACTCGAGCCTACCACTGCGGAGTCTCTATATCCGAAGTATACACGCGGCAAAATAATTTTTTGCGCTTCCATGCTCTGCGGCGACGCACTTCTTATCAGGCAACTAACCTGTTTCTGAAAAAAAAAAATTTGGTCGTACTACGCAGGCCTGTGTAAATACAGCGACCTGTTTGCAAACATAAAATTGAAAGATTGCTGGTAAGCACATTTCAAATGTGAATTGTTTTGGGCATGGCTGTTTCTACATTAATGGAAAGTTGTTTCTCGGCACAATTGTGGCATGGAGCGTAGTGGTCTATGACAGGTGCAACACAACGATATTGCACTTCGTAATATAACCAACTGCACTTAGTTCTGGCTCTTTTCGCTATTCGTCACCATAGCAGTTTTGCTTTTTCTGGTATCCTTCGCTGAAAGAGGCAGGGGATATAAAACCGAATACAATCATTTGGAAGTTCCAGCTTCATAACAGTCTCATATTCGGTAAGTGCCTTTCGGCGACAGTTGGCTAAGAATTAGAACGCTGGTTGGGCAAACGCAAGCATACAAGAGGGCGAAAGAATGCATGTTTTCATTCTTTATAACTGCTCACGATTCGCAATCCCCACTGCTACACTTTTAAGTAGTTCATGAGCGCGAAAGGGCGGCAAAAGAGAAACCTGATGCCAGTAGGGCACTACTACAGGTCGCTGTTGCGACGATACGTTTTCAGCTTACTTGCGCCGCTCACAAGACTTCACTTCGTGAATCTGGCTTTCCACCACAGATGTCACTATTTCTTTTGGATACCCAGCCTTCTCCAATGGCCTTAGCTGGGCACGGACGCTGTCACGCACTTGATGCTCGCCCGACTTGGCAAGATTAGAGCGAACGCAATTGTTCACTATAGCTCTTTTCATAAGCTTCGAATGGGCCGATTGGTAGTTAAGGATTTGTTTCTTCGACCGTGGCCTGTACTCAAGTGTCGAATCAGGTGTCACACCGCCTCAAGAAGGTCGGCAACAAGTGAGGCGTGCGTATTGTATTTCCAGCCCCTGAAAACCGGTGACGCATGTGCCACCTAGTAAATGACACCAGGTAGAAGCCTACGTGCACAATTAGGCACACCGAACCTCTAGGTAAATGTGAGGTCACTCGGACGCTGCTTTAACGAACGCGTGCTCGAGCATAGCAGGACATCTCATCCATTAACTGACATAGGTCAGCTAGCTGACCACATTCACCCTTACTCACACAAGTCAGCATGCAAGGCATTTTGGATACGACACGTGTACTGCGCAAGTTTGACACTCAAAAGAGCCTAGAAATTTTTGAAGCTTTCTGTATAATAAATGAAAGAGGGAACTGCGTTAGCCGCCCCTCTGTTGCGCTGCGTAAAAAATAAACGGATTTCGTGAAGGAAAATGTGTTGGGTCAGCCAGGTAGGCGATAGGTCGCTGATGTGAAGAGTGAAGAAAGGAAAAAAAAGAAAAAAAAAGTCACATGGAATTTGTGGTTTGGTTTGGTTTGTGGGGTTTAACGTCCCAAAGCAACTCAGGCTATGAGAGACGCCGTAGAGAAGGACTCCGGAAATTTCGACCACCTGGGGTTCTTTAGCCTGCACTGACATCGCACAGCACACGGGCGCCTACGCTTTTCGCCTCCAGCGAAAAGCGGCCTCCGAGGCCGGGATTCGATCCCGCACCCTTGGGAACATGGAATTTGTGCCCGATACGTATGAATCCGATATGGTTATCTGGGCGCAGTATACTTTTATAGCCTTGTCTCCTTTTTTGTACATATATGCCTGTTTGTCGAATAAACTTCAGTTGAAATCAGGCATTCGTACTCACTCTTCTACCTTCGATCGGGTGTTTTTCGTGCGCTGGCAGAATGTTCCACAAATTTACTAGAAGAAGCCAACTAGCCCAGTTTTGTTATGCTAAATCTGTCCATTATCTCTGCTTTGTTTTTCACATTACTTAGAGCCGCTTTCCATAAACATTTTGCACAATAGTTCTTTCCACGGTATTGATATCTTGCATATTGAGCTAGGCGTACTGGCATACGAAGATGTACTAATAGTGTAAATTGAGTGATTAATTTGACTGAACTGTTTTGTTCTTTTTAAGGATCAGATATGAACTTTGCCAAGAGCATTGGTCGGCGGTTTAGATTGTGAGGTCTACTCCACCTGAATACGACAGTGTAGCATTAACACGTATGGAGGCCAACTACCTCGCTATCCCATTAGACGAGCAAGTACAGCACAAGCTATAGGAAAGAATATATATCGAAGTTACAGCGCCATGTTCAGACCTTGATTCCATATCGGTATTTATTATGGAACGCTACCGCTTGTAACATGTTTCTGATAGCGTATACTTGTGTTCTATCAACCAATAATTGCGCACAAAGGCGATGAAAACAATGAGAATAAAGGCAATTGAGTTCATACACAAATTTGTATTTAGTGTTTGCCGCTATTCTTCGGAGTTTAACCTTTGCGCCTATGAAGCGCGATTACCCTTTTCGTCCTTTCGGTGCTGGTGGCCTGAGTTCACTTCATATTTATGTACGAACGATTCTCTCCAGCTTTATGTACTTTCGGGAGGATCCACATCTGAAATTTCAGTATATATGCAAGTGAATTAGGTTAATACATAGCCCTCTCTGAGCTTTTTAATTTATATTAATATTATTATTATTTAACTATTTATTTAGTTAATAAATTGCCCTGTCTGAGTTTTGTTTAAATTTTTCAGGGTGTCATTATCTAGTCATGATTTGTGTTAGAGATTATTCATCTGCGCGCTTTCTAGCATCCCGTTTTTCACTTGATATATTAATGTCAGTTTTGCGAAAATGTTACACAGATCACTGATTTCAATTTCCATTGCTCCGCCAATACCGTTCTTTAAATTGTGTACTGCCTTAACATTACACATATATAAGTGTTAGACAGCTTGCTTAAGAATGATTTAAAAGAGTAAATGTTGGGCAAGATGGTGTTCACTTTTCTCCCCCTTTCCTTATCAAAGAAGCTTCAAAGGCTTCAGGACCAGTTTTTATCACTTTTTCCAAGGATTGATAAGCTACTGAAACGTGGCTCACAATTGGTGCAACCAATACAGTTGTCGATAAGATACGTTCTCTTCTTATTGTCGAGATCAGTTGAATATTAACGGAGAAGGTCTTCCATGCAGTGTCCTGTCGGGCCGACGTACAGGCGTGAACATAAGTAAACGGACCACACTTGTCTGTTCCAGATGTATTCACGCCTTCCCTATCAGACATGCAGAAACATTACTTGTCCACAAGGCAGCGCGCTAGCTCCCACTGCCTGCCTTCGTATACCACAACTTCCAATATCAATTAGGTAGCGCGTCAAATGGGTAGATGGGAAAGACGCGCCCCATTTACTTATGCCCACACCTGTACAGTTGTCCAAAGGACCAGGGAATTATGTACATGAAGTTCATAGCATACTGCACAAAACGCTTTTCATAATTATTTTCACAGCCCCGTTTGTTTGTTTTTTTTTTTTTTGCTTTTTTTTTACCTCCGCAAGTAATGCGACGGCTCAGCTAAAAATTTTGTTTTTGCAATTGAATACGCCCAGCACATTCGCCAGGTGTATTCTCCATAAGCACAAAAAAAAAGCTCTTGCCGTACGGCTCCTCTCATTCCAAAATCAAAATAGTAAAGAGAGGCATTGCAGCTCTCTAGCTGCAATACATTAGGCGGATTAAGGATTAGTGTTAAGGAACTCTTGTGTCCAGGAGATGCAAGCAAATTTTGAGCATCATTTGCGTAGGCTGTTTTCAGCTGGCTTTCCTGGCTCGGTCGGGATGGAAGTGGTGGGAACGCCCCAGAGGAATATGAATCCCGATAAGCGTACGATTGCTGCGAACGGCCAGAATGGTCAGCAGAAGACGAAACTGGTCCCCTACCTGCACAAGATCTCCCATAACATGAAAAATGTGTTCAATTCGTTTGACGGGTCGACGGGTTTCTAGACCCCAAGATACCGGATCAGCTGAGCCATCGCATTACTTGCGAATATTAAAAACGAGGCTGTCAGACGTCGTGTACAAGAGTCCCCTGTCCTGTGGCAAAGTGTACAGCCCTTGTCAAAAATATACAGCCCTAGGGTTTTGCTTCTAAGCACCGTAACTTAGCTCGTTGAGCATCTGCAGCCCTCGAAACCTCGTAGATGACAAATTTCTTCTTCGCTCTTCTCTAGTTTACCCATGCATTCCAGTATTGCTTCCAGGAGCCTCGTTACAAGGCTTAGCTAGAAGCGAACCCCTTGGGCTGTATAGTTTTGACAAAGACTGTGCATGGCCAGACAGTGCGCGGCGTGAACGACCGACTCCGGTTTCATGGAAAAGTAGTACTTGCCAGCGGGTTAGTTGGATATATGACGCCGACGACCTCTGGCGCTCCATGGTTATCGAAGCATTCAAGATGATTTCGGGGGAAGAAGGGAAATGCGTGAGTGTTTCGTCGGTGGCTCTCAACCGCAAGGAGGTAATACTTCTCCGTTTGGACAATGTGACAAGACGTTTGGACAATGTGAAAAGAAGTTTGACCTAATTTGTCATTATTTTCGTTTTATTTTCATTTCATTTTTTTATTCTGAATTTCTTCGCATTTTTTCTGAATCTCCTGTTTACTTCTTCTTATTGTAACCCTACGCTTTTTGTGATGCACTCTTCTTCGTCGTATCACAAATAACGGGCAGTTGGTAGCGAGCGCATCATCGGTATGAACGTCTTGGTTTGATTATTTTGTATGTCTGTTGTGTTTGTGTATAACCATGCAGCGCCAGAGGTTGTCGGATTTATGCAAAAGATTTGGAGAATAAAGAGCGCACGAATTTTATTGACCACACTGCATTGAGTGCACCAGTTATGAACCCCGTTTCCGTAGCGTGTCAATTTTGTGTCAAAAGTTACAATAAAAACTTCTCGTCAAGACTTACATCCGTTTTTATTAGGAAAGGTAGACAGAACTGTGCTAGTGCCATGTCGATCGTAACTGTATATAGCCGAGATGAATTTCCTATCGCATCTGCTCTGATGTCTGCAGCTGGTCCATGTTCTTTGTTAGGTTGATACTGCCTCCCCCCCAAGGTCTCTTACATATTGATATGCCTGATCTCCCCTTCAATAAACGTGTTAGTAGTGCCCGTGTTCGTCTTCGCTTTTTATTGTTCTGTAATTCCGCGCTAAAAATATGCTTGTGAAGTAAACAAATATGGCGGTGGCATAGTGCTCTCGGACACCGGCCAGCGAGGTTGTATGGTCGCATCGTCGTAGGGTCTAGACCCACACCAGGAACAGTTTTCCCGTGTTAATTTTTTTCCTATTTTTGATCAAGTTTTGTTTTGTTCCGCGGGTTTAGCGGGATTTAAAAAAGCACAAACATGGGCTAATTGTGCGGCTTAATGCTGTGTTGCTTGTGAAGAAAATCTATATAATGTAAAACATATGTAAAGAAGAGGTTCTGATTAAGTGGGCAGATCACCGAGAAGGAGGAAGAGAAAGTGATTTCGCGGACCAGCTGACTGCAAGTTAGGCCACCCCTGATCCGGTCCTGCTGGCTACTAGTGCCCGCTACCAGTGCCTGGATCCCCGCTTAACACTTTGTGGAGGTCGCGGGATTTCTCTTCCATTTCCTCGCCCTGGAGCTCCGCAACCGCCGAATTCCTACCTCAATGACAGACTCCAGCACTAACACCACCGGCCCCGCTACCTCGGCCCCTTCTATTCTATGCTCTGGGGTGCTTCGCCAGCGGGACCCGCCGGTCTTAAGCGGTACCAACGATTAGGACGTCGAGGACTGGCTTTCTTCGTATAAACGCGTAAGCACCCACAATAAGTGGGATGACATCCTAAAACTTAACAACGTGATTTTCTACCTGACCCAAGTAGCAAAGTTGTGGTTCAAAAATCACGAGGCTGACATTGCAACTTGGGCCTCGTTCAAATCCCGATTTGTGGATGTCTGCGGTCGACCTGCGGTCCTCAAGCTTCGCGCCGAGCACCGTTTGCGCGAGCGGATCCAGCAGACAGGAGAAACCTTTACCAGCTACATCGAAGACGTTTTAGATTTGTGTCATCGTGTAAACGCATCAATGACTGAAGCTGAGAAGATTCGCCACTTCATGATGGGCATCCACGAAGGCGTATTTAACATTCTGATGGCAAAAGAGCGCCGTACTGTAAGTGAGGTTGTCACGATGTGTCAAAGCTACGACGACTTTCGTGGGCAACGCATCGTCCCTCGACAACCTGAAGCCACGATCGCGGCTGTGTCTGACGCCCCTGTCAACTCCACACTAATTCAAGAAATTAAAGACTTCGTACGGGAAGAAGTTGCACGGCAATTATCATTAATTTCGAACGTTCCGCATTGCAGCTCACACCTGGCTCAGACCATACGCCAAGTTATTTAGGAACAAGTTGCCGACGCACTTCCGCCCCCTCGACAACCTACTCTTCATTCCGCACCACTGACAGCTCCGCTCATTCATGCCGACGCTGTTCCGACGTCCGGACCCACTCCACTGTCTTATGCTGAGGTTGCCGCAGGACCACCCCCTCCTACTCCTTTGCCATCGTATGGTCCGCCTCAGCGCGCATTTTTCACTCAGCGTCGTGCGCCACCTATTCAACGCTCTTGGCGCACATCTGACAACCGGCCAATTTGCTTTGCATGTGGTCTCCCTGGCCATGTTGCACGCCTGTGCCGCCGTCGCCCGACACTGTACGCTTTCGATCAGAGCCCGGCTGCCTACGCACAGCCGCCGTCCCCACCCCGTGCGCCACCTCAGCCCTCGTCTCAATTTGACCACTTCTCACACGACCACCGCTCAACCTCTCCGCGTCGTCGCTCCAGCTCGCCAATGCCGGAAAACAACTAGACGCAGTTCCGCAGGCAAGAACTGCGCTTTCGTCGACAAGTGAAAGTCCTGCTTCGCCACATAATAATTTGATCGAACTTACCATTGAAAATGTTTGTATTCTTGCGCTTGTAGATACTGGTGCTGCTGTGTCGGTTATTAACGTTAGACTGTGCCGCTTGTTACGAAAAGTTGTTTTGCGTATTCTGGAATTTCTTTGCGCACCGCCACTGCTCAGCACATCGCACCGCTCGGTACCTGCACGGCTCGAGTCACCATTCAGGACGTTCTCTATGTCATCAGTTTTATCGTTCTCCGTGACTGCCCCCATGACATTATTTTAGGGTGGGACTTATTGTGTCGCAATCGCGCCGTAATTAATTGCGCTCGTGCCGAGGTAGAGCTTTCTCCGCTGAGCACCGCACCGACCGCCGTTAACGTTCTTGGGGAAGCCAAATGCCACGTTGCGGATGCTACTGATATCACGCCTTTATCTGCCGCTATTGTGCCTATAAACTGTGCCTCTCTTCATGAATGTACAGTGCTCTTCACCTCATCTTCTCTTTTCATCTCTCGACGCTGTCTTCCCCTACCCTGCGCCGTTCTTAGTGTACGAAGCGGCCGCACCGAACTAGCCATTACTAACGATTCGTTCAATCCACTCACGTTGCAATGTGGCGAGTGCGTTGGGCATGCCGACCCTGTTCAATCAGAAAATTTTGTTACCGTCCCGCCGATTCTCTCCGCCTGTGCCGACACAATCTCCGACAGCATAAGTGCCCTTAGCCCACCTCGTTCCTCGTCTCCTTCATCGCCTCTTGATGCCTTTGACAAAGCCATCGACAGTGCTCTCGCTCCAGATCAACGCGCCAAGCTCTTCGACTTGCTGAACCGATTCAGAACTTTCTTTGACATCCAGCAGCCATCCTTGGGTCGGACATCAACTGTTGCCCACCACATCCATACTGGTACACATGCCCCGTTACGCCAACGTCCTTATCGTGTATCAGCCTCAGAGCACCGCATTAGTGATGAGCAAGTCGATGAGAGGCTCAGTAGAGGTGTTATTCAGCCCTCCAGTAGCCCTTGGGCGTCCCCGGTAGTTTTAGTCAAGAAGAAAGACGGGTCTATTCGATTCTGTGTGGACTACCGCCGCCTTAATGCGATCACACGAAAGGACGTCTATCCGCTACCACACATATACGACGCGCTGGATAATTTGCATGGAGCAGAATTTTTCTCTTCAATCGATTTACGATCTGGCTACTGGCAAGTTCCAATGGCTGAAGATTATCGCCCCAAGCCAGCTTTTGTCACCCCCGACGGCCTCTATGAGCTCAACGTCATGCCGTTTGGCCTGTGTAACGCACCCGCCACCTTTGAACGCATGATGGATACATTCTCCACACGCATGATGGACACATGGAATATTCTCCGCGGTTTGAAGTGGCACACATGTCTCTGCTACTTGGATGACATCGTCGTATTTTCATCCGACTTCGCGACCCACCTAACTCGCCTTGAAACTGTCTTGCAATGTCTTAGCGACGCTGGTCTGCAGCTCACTCTGAAAAAGTGCCATTTCGCCGCTCGCCTACTTACTATTTTAGGGCATTCAGTGTCCAAGGATGGTATCCTTCCTGATCCATCTAAACTCCGCGCTGTCGCTGAGTTCCCGAAGCCAACATCAATCAAGCAACTACGCAGCTTCATAGGCTTATGCTCCTATTTTAGACGTTTCGTTCGGAACTTTGCGACCATCATTGCTCCTCTGACGCGACTTCTCAGCGCCCACAAAGATCTTTCTGCCTGGTCGCCGGCTTGCGATACTGCTTTTACGAAATTGCGCACGATATTTAGCTCACCCCCCGTATTGCGCCATTCCGATCCGGCTGCTCCTACCGAAGTGCACACCAATACCAGCGACGCCGGCCTCGGCGCTGTTCTTGCCCAACGAAAACCCAGTGTTGATGAATACATTGTGGCGTACGCAATTCGAACACTGACCAAGGCCGAGACCAACTACTCGGTGACAGAAAAGGAGTGCTTGACCATTGTTTGGGCGCTTCAGAAATTTCGGCCATACTTGTATGGGCGCCCATTTGATGTTGTTACGGACCACCACGCTTTATGTTGGTTGTCTTCACTAAAAGACCACACCGACCATCTCGCCCGCTGGTCGCTCAGACTACAAGAGTATGATATCCGGGTCATCTATCGTACAGGGCGTAAGCACTACGACACAGACGCTTTATCTCGCTCGCCAGTGTCGCCTGACGCTCCGTTGTCCCCTGCCTCCAGCTCCGCCTTGTCTTCCTTGTCCATCGACGACATGCCATCAGAACAGCGCAAGGATCCATGGCTTACATCACTAATCGATCTTCTTACGAACTCGTCACTTTCACCGGAGCTCCTCGCGCCCTTCGTCGCCAAGCGCAGCGTTTCGCTCTTCGTGACCGTCTTCTCTATCGACGCAACTATATGCCAGATGGCCGTAAGTGGCTGCTCGTCGTACCTCGCCACCTCCGAAGTGATATCTGCGCATCTTACCATAACGATCCGCAGTGCGGCCATGTGGGTGTATTTAAGACTTATGAACGGTTGCAACAGCGCTTTTACTGGCGAGGTATGTATACCTTCGTCATTAAGTATGTGCATTCGTGCATCGATTGCCAACGTCGCAAGCCGCCTCCTCTGCATCAGCCGGCTCCACTACAGCCCCTTACGTGCCCATACCGACCATTCGATCGTGTTGGCATCGATTTGTATGGCCCTCTGCCGTACACACCTGCAGGAAATCTTTGGATAATCATGGCCGTCGATCACCTCACTCGATATGTGGAGACAGCAGCACTTCAGGATGCCACCGGACCCACTATCACGTCCTTTCTTCTTCATCATTTCATTCTGCGGCACGGTGCCCCCCGTGAACTTCTAAGTGATCGAGGCAAATCTTTCCTACCTGAGGTTGTCGAAGCGCTCCTACGCGAATGTCAAACCATCCACCGGACAGCCAGCGCGTACCTCCCTCAAACCAACGGACTGACAGAGCGCTTCAATCGCACACTAGATGACATGATGTCCAAGTACATCGCCTCCGATTACTCCGATTGGGACAAGATTCTCCCATTTATAACCTACGCCTATAACAACGCCGTTCAAGCAACTACCGGATTCTCGCCATTTTTTCTGCTGTACGGGCGTGAACCTTCGTCTCCACTCGACACCATCCTTCCCTACCGTCCTGATATCTCAGAGTATACATCGCTTTCAGCAGCTGCCAGGCACGCTGAAGAATGTCGGAAACTGGCTCGCTCACTCATTTCGGACGAGCAAGCCCAGAAACAAGCACACAGCGACAGCAGACACTCTGTCCACCAATTTTCTCCCGGTTCTTACGTGTGGCTCTGGGTTCCATCGACACCACCCGGTCTGATCAGCAAGTTTATTTCCAAGTACCACGGACCCTACCTAGTGCTCCAACAGACTTCTCCCGTGAATTACCTAGTTGAACCGCTAGCCGCATCCACCCACCTTCGCCGCCGTGGGCGTGAGATTGTTCACGTCGACCGTTCGAAGCCTTACTACGATCCCGCATTCCTTTCGTCTCCTTGAGTCGCCAGGATGGCTCCTCTTTTCTGCGGGGGCCAGATTGTAAAGAAGAGGTTCCGATTAAGTGGGCAGATCACCGAAAAGGAGGAAGAGAAAGTGATGGTGCGGACCAGATAACTGCAAGTTAGGCCACCCCTGATCCGGTCCTGCTCGCTACCAGTTCCCGCTACGAGTGCCCGGATCCCCGCTTAACACATACATATTGGCAGTCGCTCTTTGTACAATGCACTTCTTGCGTGTCCATGTTATGCTTTTGTAAAGCTTAGCCCATTGAGCGACAGGCGTTACTGCACTAAAGCCTTCTTGTAACTTTTGTCTAAGAACATAATTTCGAAATGTCCTAAAAAAAGGGCTGGAGTGCCGTGAGTGACGACGCGCACAGCGCAAGCTGAGCTCCCATACTTTCTACTTTATGCGCAACAATATTTGATGGCTCTTGCACGGCTGCTATCCAGCTGTCACAGGCAACATAAAGCAAAAAAAAAAACGCAGAGCGTCGTAAATAAGCTAGCGTTTTACGACTTTTAGAAGTGCCGGATGCTTTGCAGCGCTGCAAGCGACAGGCGTCAAAAAGTAGAAAAACTCTTTTAACTAAACTGTGGCAGCAGCAGCGTGTAGCGTCACTCCTCTTTAGTTTTACTACTTTGAAGAGAATCTCCATGGACGCTCTCCTCTGGCATGTTTCACAGAGCTGCCGAACGTTGTGAGCGCAGTGCCAGTGCCACTATTTCCGCTACGGCGATGGCGGTAAAGATGGCAGCTTGCGGTGCGCTGGGAGGCTAAATATATATTTAGTGGCCCCGCCATGTCCGTCCCACTTTGTTACAGCCTGGAGGTGTCAACATCGTTGAAAACTGGCTCTTCGAAATTCCAGTTGTTAAAACGTATCACCTCTTATGACCATTAGCTAGGGGTCTCAACAAGCAACTCGCGGGCCACATGCGACCCGCCCGCTTCTAATTTTCAACCTGTGTTCTGAAAGTACAGTACATGTCAGCTTTACAAATTGCCTTTAACACCACGCTCATTTTACTTCTAAAATCATCTAAATGACATCTTCCCTATAGGTACACGTTCTTACTGCAGACGAAAACCAACATTAGACATGGACTTCGGGCGGACATTGCTGCTTTCAACGAAGGAAGGAGACAACCCGCCTTCTTTTTATTTGCAAGCCTGCATTTGTTTGCTTTCAGAATAACTGGGCGGCATGGTATTTAATCATCGTTGTATACTTCAGGTTCCTTTAAATTACTTTTAAAGTTCCTTCAGTACTGATATCTTGACTACAAATAGTGACAAAAAGAGCTCACAATAGACTATTATACTTATGTGATAATATGCATACCGATGCAAATCAGCCAGGTTGCAGATGTGTGTGCCTGTAATGAGACCCTTAAGCAACATTTAGGTGTCGATACGATGAAGAAACCACCGGCAGAAGCCACAAGGCTAACCACACCTGTATCTAGCAAAAACCTCAACTGAAACTTCACGTAATGTGAAGATGGTTAACATAGCCGCATTCTTGTGTTGCTAAATAAAACATTTGCACCGAGAACTATCGGGGCTGCCAGGTTAGTGCAGTGACAGAACATTCCAAAGGACGTGATATACTCAATTACGTGATATTTGGCAGGGCTGCAATACAAACACAAGGCTAACGACGCTGGATAGGTGCAGCGGATCGATTTCCAAACGCATTCTGTCCAAAATGAAGCACTCACCGATGCTTTGGCCTTTACTGGTGAGGCGGTGCGGGGGGCTACCGTCCTGCCTGTTGTCGTGGCCTTCCTGGGCGGCGGAAGCGGCATCGAAACCCGCCCCCGGCCAGCACTTCCGGTTTCGATGTAATGACGTACACAAAAGTCGACGGGCCAGAAGTGACCGAAGAGGAAGATGGATGCGTGCAAGAAGGAAAAAAAGGACAGGTTGTTAGGAATCTTGCTAAAACGAAAATTATCATAGGACAAGTACAACTAACCCAAAGAATAGATAAAGAAATAATAAAAAACGGCATCGCAAAACATACCAAGTCACGTCAAAAACTGAATATATTGGGTCTCACAGTGTCAAGCAGTGGATCGGCATAAAATTAGCAATATTTCTTCCTTTCCTGTTTATAACATTTTAATGAAGTTTCCATAGCTACTCCGCATAATCAGGCTTTCAAACAGCCTCCAGCATATTTGCAGAAACAGCATTTACTAAGTTTTCTAAACTCGTTAAATCCCGCCTTATGACAAATGACTCCTAATGTCTCTTCAAGAGCAACAGAGCCGATATATGGGTAACTGTTTAAGGTTTATTAAGGTTTATTTGTTCTAAAGTCCCAAACCTGCTCAGGCTGTAAGGGACAGTATGGTAATTGCTGAAAATGTTAACGTTTGGGATTCTTTAACCTGCACTTATGTCGCACAGCACACGGGCGCCTTGCTTTTCGCCTCCATCGAAAACCGACAGCAGCAGCGGGGATCAAACCCGCGCCTTTGGGATCAGCAGTCCAGCGCCCTAACTACTGTGCTGCTTTTAGAAACTGTTTATCTAGGCCGCTCATCGCACTTAATTACTAATATGCTTGCCTTGTGCACGCACAAACCTTAGATTTTGAATGTCATATGCTTTTTAGAATATTTTGCATCCTTCATCAATCTACTTATTCATATCGAAAGGCCATGTACGAAACTCTACAGCAAGGTATAGCTTTGTTCTCCTTGTGTGTGTGTGTGTGTGTGTGTGTGTGTGTGTGTGTGTGTGTGTGTGTGTGTGTGTGTGTGTGTGTGTGTGTGTGTGTGTGTGTGTGTGTGTGTGTGTGTGTGTGTGTGTGTGTGTGTGTGTGTGTGTGTGTGTGTGTGTGTGTGTGTGTGTGTGTGTGTGTGTGTGTGTGTGTGTGTGTGTGTGTGTGTGTGTGTGTGTGTGTGTGTGTGTGTGTGTGTGTGTGTGTGTGTGTGTGTGTGTGTGTGTGTGTGTGTGTGTGTGTGTGTGTGTGTGTGTGTGTGTGTGTGTGTGTGTGTGTGTGTGTGTGTGTGTGTGTGTGTGTGTGTGTGTGTGTGTGTGTGTGTGTGTGTGTGTGTGTGTGTGTGTGTGTGTGTGTGTGTGTGTGTGTGTGTGTGTGTGTGTGTGTGTGTGTGTGTGTGTGTGTGTGTGTGTGTGTGTGTGTGTGTGTGTGTGTGTGTGTGTGTGTGTGTGTGTGTGTGTGTGTGTGTGTGTGTGTGTGTGTGTGTGTGTGTGTGTGTGTGTGTGTGTGTGTGTGTGTGTGTGTGTGTGTGTGTGTGTGTTTGTGTGTACTTCTTAAAAATGGTGCGTTTACTGCGTACGATTAAGCTAATAATATTTAAGTTAAAAGTAATGCGGACGATTAAGTTGACTTGCTTGTATTTAAACAAAATATAGCGACAACACACCAATGGCACCAATAAAACGGCCAACTCAAGCTCTCACTCTTACGTGAATGTCCACTCACAAAAACCAGCAACCTATAGCTAACGTAATGTGAAAAATACTGGTGCACAAGTCAACGAAAACACAAAAGCAGAAAGTATATAAGTCAAACCAAACTACTAACAATGTCTCAAACGAACGAAATTTGATGTAGCTGTACCCATGTAATGCATCTGCGCTCCAGCTTCAACTGTGCACGCCACGCCTTCAAGGGGTGAGCCCCCGCAGAAAGCATGCGTTCTCACCGCGTTATTTGCTAGTGGTTCTGATTGCGCTCAGCGATGCGTTTATGAGTGGTAAGTGAAGGTTTCTTGTATGCACAGTTGTGCCTGCCCGACAGCCACAACACTGCATTATGCTTTCAAAGCTTGAATCTAAACGATTCCATGGAGATCATAAAGTATTGGGCCGACACAGCTACGGACCATGGTTTTACGGCTTGCAAGTCAGGCAACAGCTTCGAATTAAATCGCTTGAAATATATGCATACAAGCGCAAAAACGGTAGGTAACAAGGCGAAAACCACAAAGTTATGAAGCATGCGAAACTTCCCTCGCTCGTTCATCAGTTTATTCCGGTGGTGATGTATATGTCGTAAAGAATGCTGGTCCACCACGGAAAAAGTGAAAACCAACAACCTTCACCTCTTTTTTTTTTACGATTCTTTCTTCTCCTGCGCTTCCTGGCGATATGACCCGAAGTTGGCAAATAGAGCAAGGAAATTGTAGAAGAAAAATATCACACAACACCTTGTGACGATGCCAATTCGTCTGGCCCGCCCTTCTAGTGTCCTGTAATTACGCCGTGGTAGCAGTTTCCTCTCAGACTCTTTTGAGGCACTTTTAGCGTACAAACGTGCACTACATTTCGACTTGCTGCATTTGGACAAGAGTGCAAATTAAGACAGTACAATACACTCACTTCTCGCTACAAACTTTCCCAATACGGAATGTTATATTGAACGTACAAAAAATTCCCGACTTTTTCTTTGGTGGCGCTCAGGGCAACAGACTGGCCCACATGGAAGAACTTTAATAGCTGAACAACACCGTGGTGTATATGGCGGAAAGAGAAGCAAAATTAGTATTGGGGTGTTCATAGGGTACAAGATACAGTATGATGTTGGCCATATAGCGCAACGTAAAGAGACGCACACACTGGTTGATGCTCTTAGGGAGAAGAAAACCTTCTGGGGGTGCTTAAGCTAGCGTGACGGAAGGGCTGACAGTTGACAAGAGGATGCACATATGTCAATCTTAAGCTAAGTACGTGCAGATATCCGCCATCTGTTGTGTGCGCCAGTGTCTACAGCGTATGTTGAGGTGGCGATTTATTTTCAGCCATTGGATGTCGGAAGAGCATATAGAAGTAGAGGTGCGCATGTCTAGAGCTCCCATCTAAGGATGTGTGATCTTTGCGAGGGCATCTAAATATATTTCGCAGCTGATGTAAAAAAAAAAAAAAAAACTCAATGGTCAGCAATTGTTAGCGCTTTCAATGAAATTATTTTCGATGTTAGACATTCTTCTCCAGAGGTCAGCAATCATTTGTGCAATCCCTACCTATGTTTGGCTCTTTCGCTGAAGCTTCTGCTTTCCGGTGTAGCAGCATTTTATTTATTTATTTGTTTATTTATTATAGATACCTCAAGGACCCTTGGGTGAGAGCTTTACATGAGGGGTGGGCAAACAACCTTGTGTTAATAAAACAATTAGCACCTACACTGTGGGGACAACGAATCACGTGATCGTCAAACAGTTTCACAAGATAAATAAAGTAGAGAGTAGGTGAAAAAAAGAAAGGAGGGCGACAGCAGCGTCACAGAACTTCCCCTTATAGAGAAGCAATGCGAGGCCGTTCACTAAGCTACCAGCCACCAAAATATTTCTGCATTTTCCTTGGTCGCTAGACACCTGCAACCTGCGCCATCTTGCCATGGGAAATAGTTGTAGCTATCAACAAAATGAACAGCTACATTAAAAAAAAAATCATTTTCTCACACTAACCGCCATATTCTACGTGCAAATCTATTGTGGATCCAAACAGTGCTCGTTGCGAAACCGCACTGACTGTTTTTTTTATCAGCTTTACACTTCAAATGGACCAACCCTGACTTGTGGAAGCGAACTTCAGAAAGAACGACTATTGAGCGCGGGGGTGGTCATAACGATGGTGGGCATTCTCTGCTGACGGAGTCAACAATGGTTTAGAATAATCACAGACAACAAACAAATGCAGCCTTAGATCCCTAATTAAGAGTTTTGTTTATTCAATAGGCTGCAGTACCACGCCGTTGCCAGTTTTATTTCAGATTTTAAATTTGCTTCAAGTGTTATTTTTGCAACTGCGAAGCTAGTAAATATCCTGGAAATCAATATTGATAAAACTACCTAAATACGCAACTTATTTGCATGGTTAAGAAGCATGATACAGGCTTTTACGCATTCAATTGACTCGTGAGCTGTAAAACCAGACTAACGGGTGCGTTGCACACGCCCCTGGAAACAATGAAGGTCACGCCAGCCCACTCAGAATTGAAAACAAGGGAAGAGGAGGCATGTTTGCGTTGGCTGCCGGCCCCCGACCCAAAACGTGTTGAATGTTTGTTTTTGTCTCTTTTTGTTTATTTACCCGTTGTCCAAGAACTCGACGTTGCCCTCCCGAAAGCATGCAGCGCGGGTTGTTTGTTTCGCACATTGTTGTTAAAGGTCGAGGGACTACAACCAGTTCGCGCGTGATCATGAGTTGAATAGCGTTAGGAGTGTTAAAATACATTGAAATGGCGGGCACTATCACATTTTCAAGAATCGCTTTTCTGGAGCTCGGGGTACTGTACAGAACACTGTGCATAGCAGCTTACGCCTTGGAATAGAGTGGATGCGTTGCGCACAGCAATATTCGCAAATTTTCATGCGTTCACCTTAGTGTGTAACGAAGAGAGAAAACGAAAATTAAGCCAGTGGTTATTTTATCGCCAACTACAGGCACAGACTGCGTAATAATACTCTGGTCTGATTGGCTTCCCCGCACCCACCAAAAAAAAAAAAAAGAAACAAATCACAGATATTGAGGCATCTCGGTTGTAAGTGCTATTGGAGCTGGCCAGCTCGCTGACCTGAGCCTCTATGTAAAAAAAAAAAGGTCCTCTCTTCAGATTACCACATGATAGACAAAGATGTAGTAAAAGAAAACAATATGGCCATTTAAGGTTCGTGGGGGAGCAGCTAAGCGCTGGAAAATGTTTCAATAAAAGGATGTTCACAGTCTTTGAGCTATACACAGCTCGGGACGAGTGTAAGCGGGAAAAAGCTATTGCTTTTGATCCTTTCTTGACCATGAGTTGCGTTGACTGGAAGTGTAGGCCAAAAATTCGCCCACAAGAACTGACACTACGAAAAAAAATCGTGTCACTGCCGGCAACTGTACTGTCATCATTCGGCTCCTCAGCCAAGCGTGGAAACTATGCTACGATCAGTGCCCCAGAAAGCGTTTGTAATTCCCCCTGTCTAGCGCGAACATTGGAGGACACCAATTGGAAGGAAAACAGGCATGGAGAGTAAAAAAGAAGATAAAAATGAACAGAAATTCTGCAAACCTGTCCTAGGGTGTAGGTTACGTCTTGTAACGAAAGCGACTCAAAACCTGCCCATGCAAAATTCTAAAATAAAAATAAAACGAATATCTTTTAGACAGGCGTGTTGCGTCATCTAGCAAAGGCAGCAGAGGTTGACACTCGTGTGGTAAGGAGCAGCAAATGAGCCTCGAGCGTGAAATTACCCTTAAGTTAGAGGAACAAACGTGTGTTAGAAAGGGACAAGGCATTCAGAAATGGGCATGCAGCAATGTAATCGCTAGGTGTAACAGATACGCTGGCGCATTTCGGCACTTAAGCCAACTTAGGCGCGCCCTCGAAGATAGAAAGAGAGAGAAAGGCTTCACATTTTAAGCACTTACGCAGTCGCAGCCGCCTGCGGTCGGCATCGAATCCGGGTACTCCAGCACAGTAGTCTGGCATATTAACCACTGAATCACCGATGAAACCAGTTTCACGCTTCAGAAGTCTTACAATGCAATTTACCAGCCTCAGAAGCAAGCAACTTGCTTCGTAAAACTAGAGCCTATTTTAATTCCTAATATTGAATTAGCACAGGATTTCTGAGTGTGTTAGTCCTTACGCCCTCACAGAGTATGAGAGCTATCCCTTATTGCCGATTTTGTGAACTCAATCGCAGTTTTCTTAAGAGCCTTCCTTGTGCACTTCAATCTGCGCAGCTCTCTCACAGCGCTTCTGAGCTTGCTGGCTACATCCTGAATCGGTTTCTCTTTGCTGACAGAAGCATTCAACACGCGTTCTTCAAAGCTGTTTTGAACGCTTGAATAAGCTACAACACCTGGAACGTAAGACGCAAAGATAGGTCATACGACGCGGACGCATTATACCCACCACGTCGTTAGCACGCTCGTGTTGACGCTCTGGCGCGGCGAACGTTGCCAGCTGTTCATTTATGTCCTCGTCTCCCTGTTTACACGTGTCATCGCGGCCTGAGGACACAAATGCATCCCGCCACAGTGCAGGGACGTTCCACACGCTCGTAGTATGGCCCCCACGACGCATGCTATGCGTTGAATAGCAGGGCTCCGACGAAGTGGGTCGGTATTGCAATCTGGCTTGGAGCCCAACAACGAGAATGACACGCGAGAAATTAGGCGCAGGGTATAAAGGGTGCACACGCATCGTGGTAGAGTTTTGGGACGCCTTCCAACCGTTTGATTTCCGCTGGGCACGGCGCATTTTGGTATGCTGGTTACTGTACCTGAACGTCCCTTTTATTTTTAATGCGACCCCAAATTACGCCCATGAATGTGCTTTCGCGTAATCCCGGACCGTGTTACATTTGACTTTTAAGCTTCAACCGTGAATCACCTATGACGTCATACCAGCTGTGAGATGGGCTACTAAGTCGAGTCATCGGGCGGTCTCGGATCGTGCCCCTCCATCCGGCGGTTCTCCCGCTAGAGGCACCGCGCTCGCTGTGAAGTCATACGAGCTGCGTGAGATGAGCTACCAAGTCGAGTCGTCGGGCGCTCCCAGATCATGCCATGCCGGCCGGCGGTTCACCCGCTAGATGCGCAGCCATGGAGGAAGGAAAGAACCTAGGAGAAGCCCTGACGGCACTTTTTTGAAGCCGGCATGGCCGCGCGGCCGCGCCGCTACCGGACGCTCTCTCCTCCACCTTTACCCTCCCGCATTTTATATCTCCGCGACGCTCACGTACCACGGGCCCTTAGCAACGCTGTTGCTAGTGGCCCGAGTTTTCATAGCAACAGCGATGCCGTTGCTAATGGCCCGACTTGGCTAAACCTAAATTTTGACGTCACTTCCGCCACACTTTCTCCAATGCATTGGGAATGGCAAGGGCCTCTCTTAAGTTGTTTCCTTCCTCTATGTGCGCAGCGCTCGCTGTGTCGTCATACCAGCTGCGAGAGATGGGCTACCAGGTCTAGTCGCCGGGCGATCCCGGATCGCGCCACACCGGCCGGCGGGTCTTCCGCTAGAGGAGCTGCGCTTCCACTTCGAGCGACGGTATAAAAGAGGCTCGCTGCTCCTCGTTAGACAGACGTTATGGAGAAGGAGAAGGACAGATTTCACCAGGTCGCCGCATTGCTTTCGCAACCTACCAGGCTTAACCAAAACTAAGCACCAGCTAATTTTTCTTGCCGCCCTATTCGAATACGGGCATTTTTCCGGTTGAATAGTTGAAAGGAAATAACGAGGTCAAATTATGAAAACTCCTTTCATCGCGTGAAAAAGAGAAGTTGCAGTCCGCACTGAGGCAACAAAATTGCCTACCAACTCTGTCACTGTCTCCGTCCACTCAAGGCATCGCTGCATATCTCAAACACGATTCACAAAAAGAAGGTCCGACGTTTTGGAATTGCTTCATTTAGCAGCAGAGATCATGAAAGCGCCTTTCATACATGTAATAACTAAAGCTAGGCTGTGCGCTCACATAAAAGGTTTTCTTGTCCTTCAATGAGCGAAATCGACCGGCTACCTATGACCATGTTGCATTTACACAAAGAGTTAAATATTCTATCCGACGCTTAGAAGTCTGAGTAGCCAGCCATGCATATTCCATGTTAGCCTGCTTCATAATCTGTTTTAATGTTCTACTCGTGCCAGCCGCTTGATGTGACTGTCGAAAGCCGCAAATGCAAACTCTCACGTTTATACCTTGACGCTGACAAGGCCATCAAAATACGTTGGAGGACGCTGTGCCGAGATATGCGCTCCATATGTGGTTTTATATTGGAGCAACCGGCAGAATTTCCAGCTGCACTCACTTCTAGTGGCTATTGATTTCATGTGGAATTCATGTTGTAATCAGGGCATGGCGAGTACAAATTAAGTGGCTCTTCCATAGATTTCTTTCACCTTTTTTTAATTTTTGGGCAATGCGGTTTCTTTCACTATACTATCCGTACCTCCGATGCAGATCATGTGATTTTTGCATTGTGCTTTCATGCCACCACGCCAAGTGTTCTCTTGGTCGTCATTATTGGTGATGTTGTAATTTCGCCTTCATTGTACCTAAAAGCGAAGAGATTCAAGATGTCATCATTGTTATTCCGACGTATATTTTATGCCTTTAAATTTTTACTTCATGCGCAGCTGCATGCATAGTTTAAGATTTTATAGTTTCCCTTCAGCTGCGTCTTATTTGGACGAACAAACGACACATCGTACAAACGTCTCCCACTTGGAAACGATTGATGTGGCTGCCACGAAAACACGAAGCTTTTGTCGGAGGCAGCCTGCTATTTGACCCCTGTCCCTAGAGAATACAAGCCTATTTTGGCTATGCCTGTTACACAACTCCTCGTCTAACTAGTGCTTCACCATCTAATACTCTAAAGGGAGTGAAATGTGGGTGTTGCAGCCTGTGTGGTCAACAGCCTGTGTCCAAACGAACTGGTCAGTACTGCACAGGATGCTTTTCTAGGCGAACTGCAAGTGAGGAGGAGGGAGAAATATTGCACGACGCAACAAAACCTGACTGCCTAGTTCATAAACGGCATCATCTGTTAACCTCGACTATATGATAACACGTTTGTAGCCCTGTTTTCAAACGGGATTCATATCTGGTGTGACCGATAATTTATTTAAAAAACACACGTTGATATGCTCCATATGATCAGTACGCCATCATTGCTCTCTAATTCATAGATGTGTACTGGTGACTCATATTTTCGATCAGTGACACATATGATGCAGGTCTGTCATTTTCATTCTCTGCACGGGTTAAAAATGCTAAGAGGGTATTGCCTTCTAAACAAGAATTATACCCACTATGCTTAACATTTTTGTAAAGAATGGTGGAAAATTCTTACAAATCTTTTCATTTAAAGTAATGTGTTGTGCTCTATTTTATCCTCCCCGCCTTTCTTAATTCTCCCCCTTGTACTCATATCTCTTATAATGAGTATCCCAGGATCAGAGTTCAGACCAATCCAGCACCTACATTTGGGTGACTGGATTGGGGATTCCCCACAAGAAGCCAGAACGGAATGTGCACACTGAGAACACACAAGGCACCCATGTTCGCACAAATGTGTCTTGCGTGATTCTTCCCTGTGTGCGGATTCCCTGCGGGCACATTTTCTTAAAAGATATTTATAGAGCTGTTCATAATATTTCAAGTTATTCACCACATTTTGCACCCGTTTCTATGCTTACTTTAAACACTAAACTATAAAAAGGAAGCAAGAAATATGCCAGTGATGAAATTTTCGCTGGTATACGGTCCAAGGTTAAAACGAAAACAACCAGCATGCCTTATTTCAATGTCAAAGGTTTTCAAATAATACAAATGAATGCAAAGAAGAGAATTAGTCCACAGGTTTGGTTACATATATACTTTTTTTTCGAAACGTAATACTGCTTCCTATTGGCAACACTCTATATTGCAAAACAAAGCATACACATTTCAATCTTATTCAAGTACGTCTAAATGCTCACTTAAGGTTCAGTAAGGATTGCAGAAGAAAGAACAAAGAGGCAATATTCTGTCTTCTATCGAACAACCAGTCCTCATATATTGCTGGGACACAGTGGCCGGATCATTGCTTCTTCCTTGAGTTCATAAAACCGGAAATTTGTTTTTATTCATGTAATCCCCCCCCCCTTTTTTTTAACAACTTCTTTCATACGCGGTAAATAACAATCACGCCTGCAAATCTCAGGCATATACATAGGGCCCACATCATGTATAAAATCATACCCTTTTTTGTTGTGTTAACAAAATGCTGTCGACGCTAGAAATAGGTTTTAGAGCGTCTTTGTAGCCCTAGAGAGAAAATAAAGAATTTGGAGAAACAAATAACTACAGTGTTTGTTCTTGAATGGCAGTGACGACACTAGTGTATTTTCTCATTTTGGGCAGTCTGCAGGTTTTCACTGAATTTCAGCAACTTTCTGCGCCCGACATGTTTGTGCCTACTGCGAGAGCTTTGAAAATTGAAAGTCAGAAAGATTTATTTCGCCGCCTTTTTGCTCTGGAAAGAAGCCAGAAAGACATTTCATTGCTTGGAGTGCTATCGATTCACGGTCTTATTTCTTTTTTTGGTTATGTGTCGATGTTTTTGACTCTTCTTGAGATTGTCGCTGGTTCAATGCATACCGTAAATAATTCTGTGAGTAAGCGCTATGGTATGCCACTCTTCAATCGGCGTCTTACTTTGCCCTGCAAGACTTTACTTGTTTATTTGAGTAACTTAGTTGCTAGAAACATATATTAAACTGCAAGTTATATGCCTAAGCTTATCAGCTAGCAAGTGGATACAGCTAGCACAGAACCGGGTTACGTGGTGAAATATGGAAAAGGCCTTCACCCTGCAGGGGGTACAGTCGAGCTGATGACGATGATGATGATGATAATAATAATATGTGCTTAACGATCACTAATCAACCAATTTTAGTGCCAAGAACGCATATTTGAGGACAGTACTGTCGCCAACTATGCTTTCCAAGCAGATACCTGGGCCGCACCTATAGACGGAAGTAATAAAGAGGGTAACGGAGTAGATTGACAGAAATCATTGGAGATAAAAAGAAAAAATTGGCCGCACATGCCTTAGGAACCACATCTCACCAAACACTTAATTTAGTCCCGCGTTAAAGCCCGCGGTAACAGTCAAAAGAGGGCATTTCATGCATAATTTTTCTTGCGGTAGCAAGTCCAGCTTGATTTGACGAAAATGTTATTTTGCAGCAAGAAAGTTAACGTGACTAAAATTGAACTAGTGAATTCAGTTAGAAGCTTAGGAAACATTTTTGATCACGAATGTCTGGGAACAGTAATATACTATCACTTATAAGTAAACTATCTCACTAGTTAGATTTGTTTTTTTTTCTTAGATATCTCTCACGTAACATAAAATTGCTGATATATAACTTTCTCTTTACGACTGACCTGAACTACAGATGACTCGTCTGGGATACCACATCTGCCATATATACAGCTCGGTGATGTTTCCCTCAGAAAACGTTTCTTCGCGCGATATGCGATAAGCCATGTGATTCTCCATGCGAGCCTTTGTTCTGAAAGCCTAAAACACAGAAGTTGCTTATGTCATACAATTTTAGGTTAGCGCATGCGTACATTAAGGAACGCAAATTAAATCATTATCATATCCGTGCAATAGCTGACCTTCAACAAATATACTCTGCTAACAAACGCGTAGTCTAGTATACTGTTATTTAACTCACGCGCGTGCTAATTGCGTTAAGGGAGTAGTTGCGCATACCCTTCATGTATCACTTAACACATTCATCTCAAAAGATACCGATATTTTACTAGTTTGACTGTATTAGTCTATACAAATGTTTTTGCAGCTAACCCTGATCCCATTCGTGTACAATTGTATTGTTCTGTTATTTTATGTGTTGCTGCATAACCACTACGCAAAACCAATGTGAGTCGTAATTATTTTGTGATAAATTTGAGCGCAAATGCTTTATCTACTTGGCCTATATTGTGATCTTGTGTAACGTTTGTAAGTTATTATATTAACGAGTTTCAAGTTTGCTGTTTTGCTTAATTGTTTCTTGGTTTTGATTTATTATGAGTGTCTTCTTTGCATTGTCGTCCCGCAGCACTAGTGCTGACAATAAATCGTTTGAGGAGTTCTCAACTTTCTTTTGCAGCTTTCTTCCTCAAGCCTTCCCGTACTCAAATATATGTGGTAAAATGCAAATAAAGCATCTTACCTTACCTTAAAAAATTTTGTAAGATAGTTTATTCGAAGCATTGAACAGAACTCTCCTGTCACTCGATGCGCAGCATATTTCTTACATAAAATGTATGTCCCAAGCTCGCATTGAGCAGTTAAAAGATTAATTCGTAGACCAACAGGAAACGTTTTTGATGACAGCAGAAAACTTCGCAGTAAAAATTTATTAATACCGGTCTTGCAGTCGATTAATATTTAACATTATTTATTTACTGCAGAGTCAGGTAATGATAAATAATACCGGCTTTGCAGTTAATTATCAAGAGTATCGCGATTATATACGATGCGGAAAATGCAAATGTAGGTTACTGGAGAAATCAAAGGGGGCGCCCGTCCTCCTGTACCGCAAAAAGAGGGGCTTTTTCTGACATCACGAAGTTGCGAAGCTCGGGCCACTACCGGCCTGCAGCTAAGGCGACTGTCTCACCTTCCGGTTCTAACCACCGAAGAGCGAGATAGTCACGATGTTGGACGAAGAAAAGTTCTCTCTCTCTCTTGCGATCATCACGCTTAGAAAGCCGAAGCTACGTTATTTGATGGAGCCCAGGAACACGTACTGTGGGACCGGAAAAGCGATCGTATTTTCAGCGAAGACCTTTAATGAATAATCAGTCGAGTTTGTGATGAGTGTTCGCATGTCACAGTTAACATGGATTTGGTATTTTGTCTAATGTTTTCCAGTGAAGCTCTCGCTTTGAAACGAAAGCTTCACTGCACTAGCTACGGCGCGTTTCATGTACACCGCAGTATGACCTTCAGCCGCCCTTCAGCAACGCGACTTGTTGTGGTCTTCATAAAAATGGCGCATAGCCGCAAGGAGAATCGGCCACGACCAGACGGTGATTACAGTTTTTGAGATTCCTTTGTGCACAACATGAGATTAGAAATTTGTGGAATTCGGTTCACTGACAGTGATGGATTAGGGTGGCGCATGGGCTTGCTGAAATTTAAATTTCTGAGATTCAAAATATTATTATTAATAAAAGGAATAAATAAATAAAGAATACATAATTAGCAATAACAAAATGATTGATTGATGACATGTGGCGCGCGGCCTGCTCGTCACCTGCTGCTTCTTCTGCGCACGTGTGGTGCACGGAGTGGGTGGCGCTCCTTTTTTCTTCTGCTGCTGCTTTTCTTCTCCTTCTGATTGGCACATCTACTCCTTCACATGTGTGACGCATGGATGGCGTAGCGATCAATTCTTCTGCTGTTGTATTGTTCTTCACACATTTGGCACACTTTACCCATACCGGTACACAAATGCAGAAATATACAACATTGCCTGACACAATGCCACACATCCTTCCAGTCCTCTGCCTACCCTTCCCTCCACCGCCACTGCTGCCCACCTGGCTCGCATCCTGTGACCGCTCCTTTCACAATACCCTCGAACCCTCGACACCTTTGTGTCCTCTGGACCCGCCTGTCATGTCCTTGAGGTCCGTAGGAATCCATGGAGCAGTTGCGCTCTTTCGCTTTTTGTTTTATATAGGTTAAGCCGTGTCAAACATTTCCTAATTTTCGTTATTACGCGTTTTCAACTATTGCTTTTCTTCAGATTTTTGTAAGAACGACGGCTTGCAGTAGAGACGAAGACAACTTTCCTTTTATTTTCGTGATTGTGTTAGCCGTTTTATGTAACTGAGGTGAACAAGACCGCTGTGTTATATAGCTTTCTTCAAGCAATAGACATTTGTGTGTATTTGGTCTCCTTTCGCTTTTATTTATTTTGATATTCTAGCTATATATAAACACCATTCAACACGTAGTGCTGGACGGTGCGAAAAATACATGATCTAGACATATTTCTATTCAAGACAGCTAACGATTTGGGTTTGCATAGAGTGACACCGCTTCCCTTGATGCTACTTGGCCCTTCTCGTAGAAGACGGTTCTGGGTGTAATCACGTGTTTAATGAATATTTTGGTTTGCCGTGTGACCCAAGCACAGCATGACACGTTTAAAGCTTTTCTTTTTTCTTTTTTGTTGTGCTGCCTAACCATCGTCGCGGATCGGTGTGATCATGCTAACGTATTGTGGTAAACCCTGTTGGCACCAGTCACTGGCAGTGACTGAGAGCAGTGGAAACTCAATAACTTTGGCACTCGGAAATGCATGAACATAGCTAAGCTTGCTCTAATTTAAGCAGGACAATGTTGATGAGTCGCCTTTGTGGCCCTTTCTCCGCGCCAGAGTTGACCGGAGTTGAATGTCCATGGTAGCCGCCCCGAGGCGTGATTGAACGCGAAGCATGGCACGGCAGCCAAGAAAGACAGGTCCCATCACTCAACTGTGTGGCCTGGCCTTGTTCTTGTCTAACGCTGCGCTCTACACTACCTGGCTCAGTTCGAGACGTCCATCTGTCTCTGCCAAGAAAGAGGCTGGAGTGAAGCCATATTAGCTTGTGCGAGACAGCCTGAAGAAGTTTCATGGCAGTACCCTAAGCCCTCACTAAAATTATACATGAGGATTTGCAGACAGAAGAAGAACTAAGTAGAGACTAAAATGGCTATTTATAAAGCTATTTGTAGTTGCGATGGTTATATAGCTAAGACGGGCAAATGTCTAAGTATTTGTGAAAGTACGTAATATTTCTTTCCGCTTTCCGTTTGATGTTGGAATTTCAAGCGGATTCGAGCAAAGATCATAAATATAACTGATTGGGGACTTTAGCGGTAACCCACCATAAAATCTGGACATAGTCAAGAGAATATCAATCACCTTGAATCTGTGCAAAAGCGAGTCGTTTGCTTCATACTTTCAAATTTTCGTCATAACTTCAGCGTGATGCTAAGAAAGCAGGTTTATCATTAGCAATGCTTTCACACCGTCAAAAAATATTTTTCTTTGCTTGTTTCACGAGATATATAATGACAACCCCATCCTTAAGAATGCACTGATAACCGAATCTTGTTAAGTTTCAGCTTGCATCGACCAACATTATACGGTTGGTGTTCCTTCATGCGACCCCAAACGTTTTGCAGTTCATTCATCCCCAGCATGTCAAAGTTGGAATCTCCTTTCCCGATCTGTTGTCGTAATACCTGAAATTCAAAGTTCAAAGCCGCTTTAATTAGCATTATTTGTCATAAAAAGATAACATTGTGGCAATGTCATTGTTTCTTTTTTTTATTTTTAGCCCACCGGCTGTTTTGGCATATTACTGGGTTGAGTGTCATTTTTTTTTGTTGTCTTGTTTTTCTGTTTGCAAAAGTATCGCTTATGCTTTCAATTATTACCTGTTTTTCTTCCTTTCCTTACAATCAACGCCATTATACTGTTAACTTCTTTATTCCACTGATGTAACTTTATATTTTTCCCTGTGAACCGCTCTTCTATTTAGTTATATCTGTTATTTTACTAATCCTTAGTTTTCGACTTGCCTGCAATATACCCCATCCCCTCCGCCGTGCCCTCGGGTCACAAAGGTAATAAAATATCTAAATAAATATAAATAAATAAATGACAAATTTACGATAATACATTTCGAGGACAGCGCGAAATTAGTGCGTTTGAATCCCGCATGGATGGGATTTGATAACGACAGAGACATGCACAACAGGGTGGTAGTAAAACACACAGTGGTATCGGCTGTGGCTATCGTTACGAGGGTCTGTCCCTTCTTACGACGAACGCTTAAATTCGAATCGGCTTCACTACGACGGTTTTTTGTTTCCTCTGAACTCGGCTTCGTCTAAATTATGCAAACCACGAAATTATTGCTTGGGTGAGGCTACGTTAAATAGCCGTTGCTCACCAACACGTCATTTTAATCAAACGGCTTTCTGAAATCCAATATGTCCTGCGGTGTTTCTCTTGCAGGGGCTGAGGCTGCGTTTGTAGTCTGACTTGAATGCATGGAGGAAGAAAAAAAACTAGGAGGGAGCGCCGCGGCGGAAAAGTGAAGCCCAGTCATAAAAAATATAATGGAAAGAATCATGGGAAATCAGCCGTCGCGTGATACGGCAAGCGGTAGCCGGTAGCTGGAAACCGCACGCTTCGCTCTGAAGGAATGCCTTCGCGTGGCCTTCGCTACGCGACGCTTGCACTAGAAACCTGAGGCGCGCGCTGCGAGCAGGTGGTGGATGGAACTTTGGACTTTTAGACGGGCGCGTACAAAGACGAAGCACGCGAGAACAAGAAGCACGAGGGGACGAAGCGCTGATCATCTCTTTGTCCTGTCGTCCGCTGTGTTCTTGTGCCCTGCCTTTGTGCGCTGAGTCCCGCAAGCATGGAATCAAACGAACTAGCCCAACAAAAAGTACTGCCATATGAAATGCTGCGTGCCGGGATGCAAGAACTACACGCATATACCCCTCGAAGCTGTCGCTCCAACAGTGAGTATCCTGCTATGGGCACTCCTCAAGAAACGAAACATTTGTTTGTCAGGGCTTGTGCATGTATTCTTCGAGACGAAAATTGTTTGATACATTTAGGAAGTGCAGACCTCAAATACACATTTTTACGCTGAAGCCAGTTCCCCAGGCATGCAATGTTATGTCGAATTCGTAGTCTCCCTGACGAGACAAAAGATGAAAAGGCCACCTTCAATTCTTCAATTCTCACTAGTGTGCCTATAAATACGGAGTACAATGCAACAAATGTAAACAAAGTAACCTATGTGTTACGACGAGACGCGCAACTTTCGGCAGACCACTCCGGTAGGCTTTCCCGTGGGGACATCCAAAGTCACTAAAAAAATACCACGTACCCTGCTGCTTTTGAGTCTGACAACTATGTTGGCTAAATTCAAAAGAATCATTGCGCGCAAGAGAGAGAAGAGAGCGGCGTCAGAGGAGGTTGGCTTGCGGTGGCTGCGGGCGCTACCTCCTAGTTTGTTTCGTCCTCCATGCTTGAGTGGCACTTATTTGCTTGGAAGCAGTGACCTGAAATTTATGCTTGATATCCACAGAAACCCCACGCCACAGGTGAAGCCACTCGACGTGTGGTTCTGTCTTGTATACATATATTTTTACTACCGTTTTTGCTTTATATAGTGCAGAAACCAGACGAACAATACTTTGGACTATGTGCGATGCTGTGGCTGTAAAGATTCAATTCTAGAGGTATTAATAGCTAGTCTTCTCAAGTGCGCGCGGTAGGAGGAGGTGTTGCTAATAAATTTTTGAACAGCCCGCGGCCTGCATGCTGGTTGATTGAAATATTATACAGACTTTATGGACGTATATGTGAGGCATTACAGCTGTGCTATCGACTGTGCATCTCACTCTCACGCAATGAGTGGCAAGTTGGTTTCAGGTGGTGACTAGCTGGTCGTCTTGGGAGTGGACAATCCGTGATCGTTGTGTTCTACCTCCATTTTTCGATATTCCTGAATTTAAGGAAATCAATCAACTACTATATTAGTACTTCTTGTGTTTTATAATGTCGTCCTTGCTTTTGTTAATAGATGTTTAAGGCATTTTAACTCTCAAGACGAAAATCAAAGTCATCAGCATGTGTAATAAACTTACTTTTCGCTTGTTGATGATCTCAATATTTTGTAAGGCATCGCATCACCACATGATTTGATTTATTTACCTTAATAAGTAAGTTATGTTGGTTTAAGAAAAACGCGAAGCATTTATAGTCGGTATCTCAATCCACGACCCTTAGCTTGCGAACCAAACAAAATATACTCTAGTCAATTTACAGGGAAAGCTTGTACGCTTTAGGGTCAAATGGGGCTTGTATGCATGTCACGTCGTGTTTTACGTTAAGTGATATCTTACTACTGCACGGTAATGAGTATATTTTAATTTAGAGATAGCGCCAGGCCGCTATCATAGCCTAGGCGACACCGGTTTTATGTAGGGCTTCGGTTTGGTTTGGTTTGGTTTGCGGGGTTTAACGTCCCAAAGCAACTATAGCTATGAGAGACGCATCTAGGGCTTCAGTTCCGCCTTAGTTGTTTGCTCAAATAGCAGCTCGGATAAAAACTTGTTCGTCAGGGCACGTCCCCCACAAATTTTAAAATATGCGTTGGAAATATGGGTATTTTGTAGACAGCGCGCACTACTCCCCATTTATTCTATTTGTGCGAGCTTTCAAGTCTTTCAATTTTCCCGAACCGTAATCTTGATTCTTCACTGAAGACTTTCTACTCAGTTTCAATCCTCCTTCTACACCGCGGTCATTAGCTCACCACTTGAGATTAATACGAATCGCCTGCCGCGCAATCCTTAACTTGAGTTCAGCCTTTTCGCACAAATTACCATACCTAATAAACTGTCATGAACTTCGCCACAAAATTTTGAAAGTAAATTTCATTCCTTTCGATGTTTGTGCCCAGCTAAAATCGGTACGCTGTTAACTTGAAGGAATTATCACATATGTATATAAATGGCATGCTAGCACATGCATTTCACTTAGTGGAACTCGATGGTTACAAGAGTACCACTTGATGACTGTTAAAAAGGTTACAGCCTTTTGAATCTAGTGGTCTGAAGAATAACTAATCATCAGCTACTTTAAATATTTCTATCTCGTCAATATCCTCTTCATGGTTAGCAATAGCTTTGTCAAGTTAATCGAAAAAGGCGAGGCCATGCTCAAGCTCACTTTGAAGTTTGGGTTTTTCAATTTCACTCAGTGAAAGTTGTCTGATAATAGGACCCCGAAAACTCTAAAGCACTGCTCGTCGATACACCCCCAAGTTTTGAAAAGCCAAAACAATTATCAAATCAATGCAATCATTAACAGAACTGCTTGTGAAATGCCTTGATTGAGAAGAGCAATATCTCTTATAATTTGGCCGTCGTGTTGAGCGTCTGTTTGACTGCCTTTTCTATTATTCTGCCCTAAAGTTGGTAAAGCTGGCTTTGAGTCATGCACCAGCCAGCCACGTTCTTCAGACCGAGGTGATCTCTGGTAATATGGTTAAATAAATCAACTGAGGCTCTGCATTTGTAACTGCGGAGTTTGGCGTTTCCTCTAAAATATTTAATGGCAGCAATTTTAGTGTGATCTACACCGCGTTATTTGTGCATCCGTGATATCCACCATAGTACCATCTGCTGCTTACGATCATTAGTTCCTCACTGTTAGCTCATGCTGGAGGCAGCCAGTTTTTGAATGCCACGTTAGTTAGAGCGTGCAAGAAGGAAAGCAAAGCCACCTAATGACTGATGCGCAACGATACACGAAACCGGTATTCAGTATAGTCATGTCATGAAGAGCGAACTGATATTCATATCGCTGAGCGCGAAATAGTCATCACACAGCCCCTGAGACTGACAAACAAAAGTGTTCAAATTTTGTAGCAAAGAAAGGTGCCCCTGGAGCAGTAGATGTCATAGTGTTCGAGTGGCGGAGAAACATTGCACACGTGTTACCACGTAAAAGTTTGAAAAGCAACACAGCATACAAGTTAAGATATGCAACGAACAGAACTGGAAAGATACCTCACACCAGACATATCAACGAAGAACGAGCATATCTCTGCTGCACTCAATATAATTAATGCAACAAGGGCAGCTATCCTGGAGTCCATTAGGCCGATAAAGAAAGTTTTTGTCTTTAGCCTCGAACAAAAGAAAAACTGCCAAATATTTGGTCAGAAAAATGCTTTGCCACAAGATTGTTTCTTGTCCCAGCAATAGGGGACAATTACTAAGCCATCGTGGAGGCCACTGAGTTAAAGTTTTGTACAAATTAAAATAGTTCATGGGGAAGTTCTCGCTGGGTTTAAAGCATTTTATATTGAAACACTCGCTGGGCTGCTTGCCGAAGTTGACCATTTGACACGAGAAGAAGTAGAGCGGCAATAGTCTGCTTTTCAGGGGTGACTATAATAATCCGAGCGCGACTGAGAGGCTTTTGTGCCCGAATCGTGACATTCAATTGCTATCCTCGCCTTCGCACAATGTTACACAGTTTGGTAAAGCTAATTTAACAAGCTGACGAAGTTACTGCGGTACCGAAAGGCTACAACGTGAACTCAAAACTGCCGATTGAAAATTTATGATGCAGTTGACACTTTTCGAACAAGTCGTACTAACGGGCACAATCATTATTGGCATTGTGAAAAGAGGATGATTCCCTAAAAACGAATATACATAAAAGGCGCCACCGCAACTGCATGTAATCCTGCAGGAATGTTATGATGACTCCCACTATCCTGAAACATCCCGTTGAGCTGAGGTTTAAGCAAATAGTCAGGCGATGCACGAGAAAGCCCTTTATAGAGCCATGTATACGACAACATCTTCAACTATCTCTCTCATAGGTACATCGCCAACAAGTGGTAGGTTTCAGCTGGCCTTAGTCGCTAGCCTCGGTGGTTCAAATCATTGCGCGTTTTTGCATGACACCTACCAGAGAGTGCGCGCTCAGAAAAAGCGGCTTGTTGGTTTTTTTTTTTTTTTTTTTGCAACGTTAGACTAACTTCTCTGCCCGCGTAACAGATTCAACCAAGTACAAGAGAGAGGATCAACACTGATCACGCTTTGTCAAGCTTCAGACAAAAACGCCATTATTTATTTCGCTGTCGGTGTTGCCTACTTTACTTGTACTCTTCTCATGGTATGAAATAATTTTTCCGCTCGTCTCGGCAAGCTCCGAAATCCACGGCAAGCTAAATTTAGTGGGAAAAGTATGCTTTCAAAACACCCACACACGGAGAGCGTAGGTTTGCTTTCCGAGGTCCCAACGCCGAATGTCAAGTGGCAAATGGTAGCACATGATACACTGTCAGTGCTTCGGCGATTCCAGATCAATGCTCGCTTAGAGACTTAAGCTCCAGGGCATCATTTCAGTGTGCTTCAGCTTATGGCGATACAGTAACCAGTCGCCTGGTATTTAGAAGAAAAAGGAAGGCTGAGGATCTCCAGTCTTTGTCAAAAATGTACGGCCAAGGGCTTCGCTTCTAAGCGCCATAACGAGGCTCTTTGAGCACCTCCAGCGTTCGTAATCACGTAGATGATAAATCTCGTCCTGCCTCGTTTATAACTTACCTACATATTCCAGTATTTATTCGAGGAGCTTCATTACAGCACTTAGGAGAGAAACCCTTGGACCGCACTTTTCTGACAAAGACTTCTGATCCACGGCACGCAGAGGGGCACATTCAATGGCCAGCACGGTGCCCCTGATGTCATGGGTGCTTTTTTATTGCAGCTCTTCACTACTGCACGTGTCCATCAAAGGCTCCTTCTTCGCTTCAAAGACGTCTGCGATAGAACTGTTTGGTTATTCGGTGCCGCAATAACATAAAATGGACCAGACAAGTTTAAATAACATGGTCAGATTCTAACACTCGTATAAGGGACCACAGAGGGCAGCAAAGATAATGCAAATAATTTGACCCAATGGTCTACTTTTCACGACAAGAGAGACGGCGCTTTCTATATATTGCTTTTTTTAAACTAAAATAGCCTGTGTCGACCTTTTTCTGCCAGTTCGTAATCGACAACTGTGCAACTATCACTCGAAGCTCACTTGCTCTGAGAGGATAGATTTCGTGTTCATCTTAGTGTTGTTTTTCATTTATATAACGATGCCCTTCCAAGAATGAGGTCTCGCCATTCTCCGCGCAGCAGGTATAAACTGGGCCGATATATTCAACATAGAAGTTGCATTTCGTATTTAGATCACGGGGGGTAACATGTCATTCATTCTTAGAGCGTACATACAAGGCCTGCTTCTTCAAACCACCAGTGCTTGAGACCAAGCAGTAAGTCGCAACAAATTCTTACTGGCACATGATGATCAGAAAGGCTTAGTTCGCACGATCTCCCATTTAGCTTTGATGTGCGACCGTGTCACACTTATTGAGTCTAAAGAGTCCAGGTGAAAGCTCGTCTATCCACCCTAACAGTTGACGACTCTGTAATCGAAAGGTGCCGAGTCACCAAAACAAAAGCATAGAATAGGGCTCGTTTGTGCGTTTATTCTTCACCAAAGCCCTAAATAAGTAGTTAACACAATGCTTTCCTTATGAAAGTTAATTTAACTAAAACATTCTGCACCACCAAGCGCAGCTGACATAATCCGAATCGACGATCTGTCTCTGTGACGTATACGAGTATTAATCAGCTTTGCGTCTAGGGCGGATGTCTGAAGATCGAGCTTAATATGTAGATACAAATTTTTCCTTATCCGTTTCTTGATTTCAGTGACTGTCATCTTCTTTAAAATGTACTAAAACAGGCTGTTTCGGACAACAATGACGTGACGGAATGGGATAAGTAAAAGTAAGATCCTGAACTTTAATTCCGCGACAGTCTTAGCATCAACATAGGATATTTTACGACCATTCCACTAAACTAGTAAGAAGTTTGATTGGAATCTTCAATAGGATCGCAAATAGGGGTACCTGTCGGGCACTGCTAGAAACGCAGCACAAGGGACTTGGGAGAGAGCGGCGCCGGGTTGCGTCTTAACCGACAACTCTCCACCATAGAGATCTTGTTCACTGGGAGTGTTTCCCATGTGGGCCTGCAGCAATAAAAGATACGTATACAGTGAAGTTGGCGCTCGGTGGAAAGCACTGCCTCTCCAGTCACGCAGTTGACAGAGTAATGATCTTCGCAGTATTCACACAGGTTTTGCAAGTAAACTATAAAATTGCTCAGTTGAACGTTACAGCATCGTCGCATGAGTAAATGGTTTCCTCATCCTTCTTCAAAAGTAATCATTTCCCTAATTATCTTCCATCCACTGGCGACGTCTCACTGACCTTCTCCTTGGTCCCTTACAGTGCCTGCTTTGCATTATCCCGTTACTGAATAGCAATGTGCGAAAGGGCTGTCCGGGATGCCCGATGCTGCGTGCTGTAGTAAAATGTACAATACATAAAGGCTCAATTCTAATAAATTCTAACGCGCATCGTCACGATTTCAGCTCTTTTTCCTTCCAATAAATAGCTTCTAACCCTCTTGTTGATTTTATACACTTAATTAAGGATGTCCGCATGCTCGTTTGTATTTAGTGCTCCTAGCGTTTCAGCTTTCTTAGCGAAATACTGTCTAGTAAAATCTCACCTGTTCCTCGGCTCACTTGCATTATATTCCGTAGCATGGCAGGCTACATGAGTACTACAGACTACCTGGGACCCTGAACGTAGCCCAGACGAGCTCAACATTTCACAAGCAGTGTCACCGCACACAATATGCATATCACGCTTACTCCTACTGACACAAAGGATCTCATCGTAAATGCTTCCATTATGGTTACACAATTTTCCTGTGCAACAATGGGGTCATAGTGGAGCTTATTTCAAAGTTATTTTATCCTTCGCTTAGGCACCAGTCCTCCCCCCCCCCCCCCCCCCCCCATATATCCTCATAAATCCATTATGCCAGCCACGTACTTAAATGTTTCACCCCGTAATGCCTTTAAAATGAGCTATCAGACTGGGACTAAAATTTATTTCAACGTGCTTTCTCCACCGCCTCATCGTTATGGCCTCTTCACCGAATTTGCCTTTAAATGCACAAAACACTTCGCATTGTAAATACGTGTAGTAACTCTTCAATCTGGAACCCGATCCCCATCTCACAGCTCCAACCAATGTAAACACAAATAAATGTTTGGGATATATGACGCGCGGTTATTTGGTCCAGGTGATATGTGCAGACAGAGGAGGGCACTCACGCTAGAGCATGCTCACGACTGGACAGGGGTAGGGACTAGTTACTACATCCTTCTATTAGCCCCAGGATGGGCGAAAGCTCCTTTTTTCCAACTGACATCTCTTCCGCTTTCTTCTAGGCATATGGTACCCGCGTCTTTTCTTAAAGGTCGTTAATTAGGGGGCCTTCAATAATTTCAAACTGAAAAAGAGGTTGGGCGCTTTGCAAGAAGCGGAAATAAACAAACGCTGAGTGCTTTTTCTCAACTTTTTGTTTTTGCTTTCTCTTCCTTTGAAGAAGCATAAAGAACCATTGGTTAGGAAACAGCGCTTCGTTCTCTCCTGGCAGCTCTTTCGAAAGCAGGACTGTTCATTTTTCAGGAGAGTTACGACATAAACGCTGCGTGCTGAAAGTAAGTCCCTCGTCGAGAAGGTAAGTAGGGAACCACTCCGAGCTCATCATTTAACTGGAAATATTTGCGCCAACATCTGAAATTTGTAATTTCTTCCTCGTGATGCAACTGTCAGCAACTATTACGAAAGACCTGAATGGCGTATGAGAATAATGTTTTTATATAAACTCGAAACTTTCTCAGTGCTTGCAGTTGTTTCGAATGTTGTACACAGTTCAGTTTTCTAAATACTACCCGCTATAAATCAGCAATTCTAATAAAAAGCAATCTTGTACCGCTTTCTCAACTAATGATGAAATATCAACATTTAGGTAATGCCTCAAGAGGAAACATTGGTTGTATTACTCATGTGCATAGGAACCTTACATCTGAGCTCAATGTGAGTGTTCTCATTTTGAGCGCCCCCAGCTTTATCACGAAATATATTGCGAAAGCCGTTGGCGACTAATATTCCTCTGCTCAATACTTTTTTCATGATAAGGCGGCCGAAAAGTTGTTCCAGTGCCAATGATGCGAAGGCACGGAAAATGTTATTCTGTATTGAATTCTATTCGCTGCAATAATGGCTGCAATATGTAGAGGCAAACGTATATTGTCTAGTTTTCTGGCACATTTGCAGCTTATGACAGCACGTGCAAAACGTAAAATAATAAATCTTGTATTCTAGACTAGTCATAGGTTACCACCAAATTTTTTCTCTGCCGAAAATGGAGAGCACAGCAATAACATGGAATGTCTCAAAAGCCCAGTGTCCTAGAACAAGGTCTGCAGTTTTGCGAAGTGGTTGAAATCCATTGCGGGAAACGGGTTCGGTAAAAATGTCTATGAAGAAGAAGCTCCAGGGGCTATAGGAGGCGGAAACAAATGGCCCAGAAGAAACGCCCCGGATGAAAGTCCCCATTTGTGAAGCAGAAATGATTTTTCCCAACGGTTACAGTGAAATGTACTGAAAAGTATAATTATTTCGCCATGTCTGGTTCCGGCTCATCTAGCGTGATTTAAGTATTTGTTTACTGTGTTTATCTTACGTCTTCCTCTAAATATTTACCTTCAACCTTATTCCTGTTTTTGAACCCCTTTGTTTATTGCCGTTTTCTGCAGTTCGGTGTACAAGGCGTAGACAGAGTTTCCCGTGTCAAGCCCCATGATGTAAACCAAAGCACTTCTACCCATCGGCTTCAAAGTTATAAAAGTGGAACTGATGTCGTGCGATCATAATACAAAACAAGTGGCAACAACAAAAGAAGTATTCTCAAGGACAAGTGCGTCTCTATAGATATTGCCGCGCATCAAGAACAGCACTGGTCGAAGCGTTGGATTGAGTGATTTTTCTCGGTGGGATCAGCGCTTTGTGACTGTGGTCTAGTCTGTTACTCCAAAAGAGGCACCCTTAACAACGGCTTTGTTTTCGCTTCAGTCGCGAGAGAAAATGTGTGGGATACCATGCACTGCATAATACTAGCCAGATGTTACTCAGGGCTCGGATTTTGCACTATGCGTTGTCACCAAGCCTTCTTCACTTCTTGTAAACATATCAGGAACCCAGAGTATCCAATTCCCAAGCAATGATTTCATCTATTCTTCACAAAAGAAAAAAAATCCCATAAAGTGTGCAATTTTGGGCGAAGTGGTTCCTGAAAGATTTTCTCTTTGAGTTACTTCCAGGTTTGGGGGCGTGTTTTCCTAGAGAACGCTTCCTGTGGAGCCTTTACTTCCGGAGCGTTTCTGCCCCGCCGTACTTTCTGGGCACCTTTTTTTCCGGCGAAATTTTTTCTGCACCCGTGGGAAACAGTGCAAACAGAAGACAATTAAACTGAGAAAAGAGCACCAAGGGTAACAAAAAGACAAAAGACTTCTTCAAAACTGCTGGTTAACGATTTTGGCTTCATGACCGAAGGACAGCTTCTGCGGCAGACTGGGCTGATCCTTTTCGGCTAAGCACAGCTTCTGGTTTCACAAGTGTCATGGTTTCAGAGCAGGACATAATGCATCTCTCAGCTGAACTTAGAGCTGCATTTTTCAAGGAATTTTGTCCTAGATTTTCTTGAAGTACTGTTTGTACGTCGGAGAGCGAGGACTTATTTTTGCAAAGCGTAGAAAATTAAGCGGTACTGCCATTTACCTCTCTTGACCTTTGTTGTCCAGTCTCACCAGCGATACTTTCACAGCCCAGGCACACCTTTCCTTCTTTGCCTTGGACCTTTATCTGATTGTTCTGCCTTTGCGATGACTCGCTGTTTTTCAGGATGCTTCTGAAGCTCGCTTGAATACCCCGCCTGCGCTGCTGACGATGCTTCTGGTGGCAACGCCTCTCATATTGCGGAAGATCGCATGCTGGCCACACAGCTGAGCCCAATTTAGAGCACGGACCACTACCATGATCACGCTATCGAAAGCCTCCAAAACAGAAGTCAAGGTCGGCTCCACGGGAGCCGATGGTCATGCTGTCCGGCCTTCGGTCAATGGGAGCTCGCGGCCCCGTAGTATAAGCCAGGGACGATCGAGTGGTCCTGTCCCCGACACCGTCCGTCACGGGCTGTCGTTCACGCGCGGAAACCACAACAAGACCATCGCGTACGTCGCGAGAGGCGCGCGTGAACGGAATCAGCTATCGCCTCTCAGCGCGGCACGTGCATATGTGTAGGATGACGACGTGACAGGAATTCAAGTACCAGGACGGGATCCGTGTGCACGCCTCTTCTGAATAGGAGCGTTCTGAGGGCGGTTCGCAAAATTTGAAAGGGAGGGCGGAGCTCGGGGGTCACTGAGTACCGTGAAGTGACCTGGTACATTTTGGGGCCAAGCGTAAGCGTTCATTGCTTTGTTTACGGGGGGCAGTTTTATATGGATACAATGAAACTTCTTTGAGCCAGAAGCAATGCTTTGAGTGCCGATTCATGAATTCTGAACTGACATACGTTGGTTTGAGCTAAAGAAGACTTGCTGACATATATCGAAACTAATTAACATACACATAAAATGAACAAGACCGCATTTGGACTGTGTGAATTGCTCGGTTTCAAGAAGGTTTTCATCCACGATCGAAACACTCGATTATCCCCTGCCATGCTTTAAAAAGATGATAATAACCTTCATTTCTTTATTTTTCTTTTGTACTGTTTGTCTTCCTAATTCGTAATTAAATTAGCACTTATCCTAATTAGCTTCTAGCATTCTCGGATGGTAGCACACATCGAGTAATGGCTCACACGGCTCACACGGGCCATATCTGCAAGGAAACAAATAAAGGTCGTTACGCAAACGTCGGGAAATACATTGTCATTGACTTTGTGTCCGAATGCAGTCTTTTAATATTTTTGAAAATCACTTTGTTGATGGTTATGGTAGGAGTAAATGAAGCATTTTTAGTCGCCTTCTTTCTCCGTTTTTGAAAATGCTACCGTCGCCCACCTCGCTGATGCGCCATTTGAGGGCGAGCTGTAACAGAAGCCGATACTTTGTACTAGTTACCGTATCTCACCATACTATCCCAGCACAAGTCCTTTAGGTTATCAACCAAAGCGATACGAAAATATCATTTTTAAATGCTTCTTTGAGAGAAATAGAAATGGAAACAAGTATGTTCTAAAAACTATACAAATGTATCTATAAGCGGCAACGCTAAAAAAAGAAAAATAGGCGTTCTTTTTGATGGATACGTATTCAAGTTTTCTCCGAAATTGGACCCCTCCCAGGAACTGGACAGAGAAAGCCGAAGGGAGGACGTAAGCTACTTTTGCTAGCAAAGGCATTAATACACCGGATTTGTTAGGGGAATGTGGGTTTCAAACGATGGATACAATACTTCTCTCCATCTTAATAGACAAGAGAAACCTATTACTAGTGAACGGTTGCTTCTCGAGAGGGAGTTTGGAATTTAAATACACCGCGTCTAAAATGCCTGCATTGTCTAACTTATGCCAAAATCCAACACTTTCTCCTTTTGGTTTCAGTGCTGCGGAAGGATATTTCCGTTTATTGTATTTATTAGCTGAGGGTACCCTTTGTTATAATTTTGAGAGTTTGCTTTGTCAGGTACGAAGTCAGGAAATGCACAACAGATGCGCACATTTTCTTACAGATATGAAATTTAAAGTTGCGAACGAATATTTTCTCGTTAGGATGTTGTCTTGCATTAAAATAATTTTTATCTCCTCGGAAGAAAAAAAAATCATCTCTTTCCCTTGTAGTGCTAAGCCTCAAGTATTCAGATATAGCGGCTAACGCAAAAGAAACGCCCACAGACGAGGTAAGAGAACTAGAGTCAACTTCTGTGAGTATCTTCCTCGTACGCTAGCGATTAGGTCCGAATCCGTTGTAGGAAGAGTAGGTTTCCAATCATTATTGTTGTTTAGACTTGTTTATACATACCGGCATAGACCAGACGTCAAGAAAAAAAGAAATGAAAAGGTGCTTCCCATGTAAATTTGGAGTGCCTTTTATTTTACATTCAGCACCTCCAGTACGAATCAAATGAACACGTTTTCAAGCGCGATGAAGGAGAAATCAGTTATATGAGTCACATGTACAGATCCGCGTAGGGAAAGATAAAATAAACACATGCGCTGTTTTGTCCAAAGTCCACAGAAGAATGCATTCATACTTGATTCTGCACTGAACCGATAAAAAAAAAACACGCTAATGCAGCATTGATTAAACGAAATATTATAAGAAGGTGTCTTAGTACGTACCTAGAGTGTTCCATTGTTTTTCATGGGCACTATAAAAATGCCCTGCTTGTAGGAAACATTTTAGATTAATTTGCTCAATTTTTACCAACCCGAGATAAATTTTTCTCTCGCCTTCTTTGATTCCGTATTGTCGCTGAATACATCGTCAATCAATAAAGACATCACAAGCTTCTTTTCGGATAATTGTTTGCTGTGTGATTAGGAGTGCGGTGGCATAACATGCAGAGCATAATGTACTATTATGCCAGTGCAAGGTTTATAAGGTGTACTACAAATGGCAGATAAAAGCGTGACAGAATGAACGCGGAGCGCGAGACACCAACAATTCTCCTCCCTGAATCCTGTAACAACCTCACAAACAACACCGCTGCAGATGTCATCAATGTAATACATTCATTCAACGCTGCGCAGCCCAGGCCCGCACGGCGCACAAACTTTGCAAGTTACTTCGGGGCGGCCCACCCATAACTGCAGCGCCGTCGGTATAATGACTCCGGGGATAGCAGGTAACTGCACAGCACGGGGTCGGCAAATAAACTCCACTCCTCACCGAGCCCGTCCGGCGCTAGCCTTGGTTTAAGTTCACCTGCCCGGCAGCGCACTACACCGCTAATAAATGTATATCACTGTCTATATATACCAGCGGTACAAGCTATAAGCGAGAAGGGGGGCTATCCCAGCTCTCTGCGCCGGGCGTATTTTCAGAGTGACCCCGGGGCGCGCAGCCAAAAATGTTTCGAAAGCAACCGGGACGGGGCACGAGTGTAGTTGCTCCAGCCAGCTTGTTTACGCCCTGCGACGAACTCCGTGGCCGCTCTCTTTCTTTCGTCTGCGCGCACAGAGCTAAAGCATCGTCTGCCATTGTGCAGACGAAACTCGCGCCGGCACCACCCACCGCAGAGCCTGGTGTCTGCACAATCCTTCGTCTCACGCAGACGGAGGACTGTGAGCTGCGGGGTCGACGGAAGTTGAGGCATGGTTAAACTAATTGAAGCTAAAACGGGGACCCCAACCAAAGCTCAACGAACTTGCGTGGAGTTGGGTTCATTCTGGAGCTTACACTAGCGAGAAGGGGAATTTGCTCGGGGTTGGGCAATGTGCAGCAGCCGGAGCTTTCGATTGCTCGCCGTCTGGTAGGAAGTAATTCGTATTCATGCTTATAGAAAAGTCTGTATTTGGGTGGTAGGTACTGGCACCAAAAAATCTTGATGTGTCATCATTTAGGGTTTCGGACTTCAACTTATTCCAGCTTTTTTTTCTTTATAATGTATCATCAAGGATATTCCCGTCATGATCCATGATACATCAGCGACAAAGGTGAAGAACACTGAAATATCATACAATGATAAAGTTCTTGATCACCTTTTAACATAATAGCTTTAAAGGCCCCGTTCACCAAGAATCCGACGACGAATGGCTTTGTGAGCGAAAAGTCACTAGCATGGGGCTGGTAGGCGGTAGATGGTCCCTGACATGACCGAGCACTAACTGTACGCAGAGTTGCCTGACGTTAGGTTTGGCTTCTTACACAATGGGCAGGAGCTTCCAACTCGGGTCTCTGCTTTCATATGGGAGGTTACATCACGATCAGCCTCCACGTTACACTTAAGCCACGCAGAAACGTTCATACGGCGTGGTTAGAGCAGGGCTTTATATGTTGGCTGGTAGCCTACGCTATCGCGTCATAACCTAAAAAGCGGTGCTTCAGTGTTCCTCATCACTTTGCTTCCGCCCTTGAATTTCGCGCTGCTGTATCATGGACCATGGACACTTGCCTAGCTTTCTGTTCTTTTATTACTCCTCTGTTGTGTAAACTGATTTTAGGCATTATGAGAAACCGGCCTGCCAGTTTTAAAGGATGTCAAAAAAAGGTATTAGAAACTTTCTTCTGTTTAACTTCCCATTATGTCTACCCCATCTGTCTCTCTCTTCAGAATAGCGGATAGCAATAAGGGCCGTCTTATAAAAGGTACTTTAACAGCAAATGGGGCATTCTAACTTCTGTTCGCACTGTCAAGATAAATGAAATGATAAATTGGTTTAGTTGGGGTGCCACATTTTGTCAGGGCTAATTGCACCGTTAACGTATTACGTATGCAAACGTGCATATAAATGGTGCTCCTTGATTCTGCTAAAGAGAGTACTGCTGCTCGTGTACTGTATTTGTGGCGACCTCCCTTTGAATCGTACCTGAACTGAAAATCTGTGCACGTTATTTGAAGGATAGCTAAGCTTGCTTACTGGAGTTCTTGGTGTCACATAACGTACGCTCGTCTCACTGTGAGGTGTAAGCGGGCTCTTGGAAAAAGGCAGCAGAGCAGGTAACAACACAAAGCATAAGAAGCACACACAAACACAAGGACAACGCTGTGCACTGCAAGGACTGCGTTGGTTGTAGAGACCAAAAATGTCCGGCTGACCTTCACAATGTTAAGGTTATGAAAATGTTGAAGGATAAGCTAGCAAGGGAAATTTATGAAGCATATGCAATCTGTGACTTGGGAGACCAATGTGTCAGTATGCCTTCAGTGGTTTTGTCAAAGAAGGAATTACAATTTTTGCGCAAACCGGCAGGATGTTAAAGACAATGAAGAAGTTGGCAGCAGACGTGAAGTGAAGGGAGAAGATGTGCGGTTTCTTGTCAATATAGTTGTCAGTGCAGCGTTGTCCTTGTGTTTGTGTGTGCTTGTTATGCTTTGTGTTGTTAATTGCTCTGCCGCCTTCTTCCAAGAGATATGTGACCAACTAGTTCAGCGTTCGACTCAATTATTTTAAGCGATCTGTCTGCGATATCCTTACATTGATGACTAATATTGCGTATTGGGAAAAAAGTCAAAATATCCAGTGCTACGGGCACCTTGCTGGCTTCAAATTGCGGCAATGTCAAATTCGAACACAACCTTCGCGTAATTTAGTAGTTGCGGTCATTTCGAGCCTAGTCCTTATTACAACGAACCGATGATAGCTTTTTTATCGAATGGTGGCGCTTTTCATTACCGTCGCATGAACCCTAAGAATGATAAGGACTTATAAAAGAAGCGTGCGCTTGGTGCAAGCTTCATACAAAGTAAGTGTAAAAATAATACCTAGTGTAGGCGCGATTTTATCTACCTTGCCGCAGTAATGAGGAGTTGAAGGGTGTCAAGTATAGACAAATTGCAACACAGTTCCGACACAATTATTTTCACATTAGGCAGCCGGCCTATCCTTGGACACACAAAAGCTGAAATCAGCCACTCTCAAGCTCCTTGAGGTCTTCTAAATTCACAATTTGAAACATTACATTCACTCGCAAGGTTGTAAATCAGTTCTATATTCAATATTAAAATATATTTAATTTCATTTCAACAGTCACCTTACGCTCACAAACAAAACCATAAATCTGTGTTCATCACTGAGAAGCAAAGAGATCACGAAGGAATTGATTACGAAAACCAGAACATAAACAATAAGGCAGCGTCTAAATTTAGTGCCGCTTGTGACTGCTCTATCGGCTCGCAAGGGAACAATTGACCACCGGAATTTTAGAACTGCAGAATGTAGTTCTTAAGTCCGAAAGAGCTCTCAAGTGCCGATGCATTGAATCTCCCCAATAGTTCATAAGGAAAGGCTGAAGCATGGAAGCCAGGCTCAAAACCCAGATACCAGTAATAATTTATCCAGGAAGAAAACATCATGCACAACCTCTGCGTTGATGATTTGTGGGATGTATTTTAAAAACGTGCGGTGTGTGTGGGAGTGGGGGGAGGGGGGGGGGGAGAAAAAAGTGGTTGCTTAGGTAAACAAGAGAGGCAAATAGACACAATGTTGTTCTGCATTGGAAATGGTTTGATTTGATAACATTCTCGTCTTAATTGCGCAGATCGAAGTCACCGGTCACCAGTGTGCGTCTAAGCAAAACAAAAACAAATCCTTGCATCTCGTCAGTGCGCCTTAGTGCGTCGAAAACAGGCTCTGAGGACACACTCATAATGCCGCCTTATATCTATTTGCCCAAAGCGGTATAAATAACCGTCATGTTAACCTGGTATTCTTGTGTGCTCTACTGAAGAACCAAAGCAATGTCGTTTGGGCCAAGAGTAGTGCACAAACATGAGCTGGATCAATGAGAAGCAATATGAGAAAGCCGCTTATGTCACTTGTCTGTCCATTCAATAACTGTTCAACAGCGACAGTTCCCGCTACATCTTTAAATGTATGTTTTGTATAGGTATTTTCTATTGTCAATGGCAGATACGTCATTCCTCAAATGCACGCACCGAAAGAAGTTACGCCGTCCTAATGTCGGTCCATCGTCGTTTGGCTAAAAACGTGTTGATTGCAGTGCATGTCACTCAGTTTCATATCAGAATTAATGCCACAGCTTGCTGGGAAAACTTTAATTCGTGCATTTCAACAAGAAACACTCCTTTAGTGAGCGATGCAGGTTCCGCTTTTATCATTTTTTTTTTCAATTTAAATATTGTGTGCTAAAGGGATCGCACCAAGTGAGTACACACTCACTTTATGTTCGAGGTAATCCCACATTTTGTCGGATCTTAAGAATGACATATTCTTATCAGAGTACAACAGAATGGCATGAGGTGCCAAAGAATGATTCCAAAGTAGGCGTACGCTAGACAACGCACGACGAGCTGGATCCCATTCCACTCTTAAAACCATAACATCAAAGAGAAACAGAAAAGCTTTATAAATAAATTCTACTTTGAATTCCTGACACTAATATTTAAGCGTATAAATCTCATTTAAGCCGTAGCCAAGCGTTTAACAAGCATTTTCTATATGAAAAAAAAAATGGATCAGCTTCATCGCAAAGTAAACAGCAGCTAATTTCCCCGCCAGCTATGCAGTGTTGATTGTGCGGCAAAGGCAAGGAAAAGTATAGAACGTGTCACAGCCAAAGGATAATGGAAGCGTCTAGTTGACGCACTTTCGGCATGTAACAGGACACAACGGGTTTTAATACAATGTAATTATTTAATCATTAAACCAAACTTCTTCATTGGGTTCCTGATGGTTGCATTTGAAGAAGTTGTGGCTTTGACAAATATGTAATCTTTCTTAAAACAAAACGACCGTGAAGTAGCTGTGAAACAGTGGTTTCAGTAGCCGTTTTAAATGCTTCGCTGTTAATATATTGCAACCCGCTTACATCTTGCTTGTGTGTCACTAAAGACAACGCTAATCCCTTTGTATGACGGACAGTAAAACACCCCTTCTAATCAAGAAAGTCACCCATAGTAGTGCGGAAGTTGACTAAACACAAAATATTATGGGATGCGTGGGAAGGGATGTTTGTTAGGGGGCTATTCATTCATCTAGATTAGTTTGTCGCACTTCTCTCTACTGCTACGAATGCAAATGGTCATGATAGATGAGGGAGCTGTTGTGGCACTGGCACACAGATGATAATCAGCTGTAACATATTGAGAATTTATATTTCGACCATAGCAAAAGCACTCTGCAATGTTTACAACTGTACAAGGTCAAAGACGCACCACGTTGTTTGCGCGATCACATAAAAAAGCAAACGACAGCGGTACTCACCCTTCCGCCTTCTTCTCAATCTTGATCGAAGGGCGAAACCACAGGCAGGATTAAAAACGCGCACTCGCGCACTCGCCACACATAAAAACACGACGCAAAGCACTCAAGAATCTATTGAGCACCAACAGAGGAGCACTGTGCTTTCACCAAGCCGTACGGGACTACGAACCTATCGGGGCACACGGTGAAGAAGAAACAAGGCGGTGCCACGAGAAAACGAGGACAAGTGCGTGCTTGGCGACGAACTAACTCAGGCGTTTTTTTCTAAGGGTGGTCAGGTGTGCAGGCAGATAGAGGCAGAAAGAGAGGCAGAGACAGAGAGAGAAAGAGAGAGCTACGACGGGGTGGTTGGTGGGTCAGAACAGAAGCACCTTGGCGGGGCAGACCGTGAGGCAGCAGATCACTCGTCGCAGCAGACGACCCACGGCGGAGCAGAAGAAGCAGACGCACAGCGACACGCTGAAGCAGACGAGGGCCGTCGAGCAGGCGGCCACTACCATGGGCAGATGCCCGTCGTCTGCTATGGTTGGGCCGGATTTAGCCAAAACACTCTGAGCTTCAAAACTGGTGGGACGCGCCAACGCTTCGATCACGCGCAGAGAATGCGTAGAGTAGATTCCAAACCGGAGGTCAACGCGCACCACGCATCAGAGCGACAGCTTTTCGGCACGGACGAACGGGCGGGAGAGCGATCGGTGTACGTTCGTCCGCTCGTCAGGGGCAGCGGTTTCGTTTTGGCAGGCCTGTTCCCGGCTACGGGCCGCGTAATGGCGCCATCCAAAAGTAGCAGACGACGGGGAGGGTTCGCGCGGGAATCGACGATAGAGTGGAGGCGAGAGGGGGGCTCGGAGTCAGGAAATGAGGAGGGAAGGGTTTGGGCCGGGAATACACACACTTTCTCGGCGCCGGTGGGGCCTCAGAGAAAAAACTGGCCCGCCTGGATCCTCAGTGGCTGCTGGAAACACTGAGGGGCCCTGAAGACCTAGAGTGAAGGAACGGAGTTCATAAGAGCGGCCGCATCAACAAGAACACAAACGAGTACAAAAGAAAGAAGTGAAGCGCAAGACGGGATGATTCCGCTCGCTGGGCTATTTTTACTTCGGTTGAGGGCCTCGTGAGCTGAGCGTGTTTTTCGCTGTTTCGAATATGACACGCTCCCGCGTGTGGATAAAGGTTGCCAGCGGCTTGTCACCCCTTGTGCCCATCCGCTATGCTCCGGGCTTGGCATAAAATAACAGAATGGTCGCAATGAAAGCAGCAGAAGGGCATTGTTCTCTCTCTCACCCAGCGTGCGCTCAAAGCAATATGCCACGTATCCATCATCGTGAAGAGCGCTGGCGACTAGCTGCTCGGGTAAAAATAATATCTAGAACGACCTCTGTTTGTCACCATACTCCCCAGAGTGCACGCGTTGTGGGCTCAAAAGGCACACTGGCCAAGTGGCAAGTCACGTCGGGTCGTTGAATGCGGCGCATTTGTCACGTGGGCATTGGATTCCGAGAATTGCGTCCATATCAGCCATGAATTATAAAGAAACACGTTTAGAGAATCAGTTTCGCATAGTCAACGTATTGTACAGGGCATATGCGAAGCTGCGCAGAAAGCGTTTCCACTCTCGAAGACGATTAATTCTGTAATTTCATCTTGTTTTTTCGGAGCTGAACAACACCGATATAACCGAGCAGGAATGTATTTTTGGGAATCTTGAACATTTTTACTTTTCGAGATGTCACCTTAGCTAGGAAGCAAAAGTGCACCGACTGCCCCCATCAAGCTCACAGTTTTCCACCATAAAAAATATATATGTGTGTACAAAAACTCTCTGTGTGCTCTGTGCATGACACAAAGAGCTCCCGACTTATTGTAAAATCCTTACTTGCCGGCAATACACATTAGTTTTCGGCAAAGCAGCAAATGTCACGGTGGCTTAAATAAATTGTCTCTACACGTGGAGGCAACATAAAAAACAATTAGCAAATTTTGATTTTGAGTACACGAATTTCAGTTTCTTTCTACATTTTACTCGTCGAATCCAAATGATTTATTTTCCCCACCACGGTGGTGTAGTGATTAAGGCGATCGACTGCTGTACCCAAGGTTTCAGTCTTGAATCCCTGCCTCGGGCAGCCGCTTTTCGAACGAGACGAAAAGTAAAGCGCCCGTGCGCTGAATAATGTCAGTGTGCCTTAAAGAACTTCAGCTCATAGAAATTTTAGAGCTTAACACTACGGCCTCCTTAATAGCCCGGCGCGCTTTGGGACTTGACCCTACAGATGAAACCGAACCAAACAAAAGTTATTTCTCGAGAATAACTTTTCGCAGGCTTAATATTGTGCAGTATATTATTGTCTAATAGAGAGTAATGCAAGAATAGGTTATTTCAATCGCATATATATATATATATATATATATATATATATATATATATATATATATATATATATATATATATATATATATACACATATACGCTAGTAATAAATCAGGCTAAAAAGTTAAAGTTAAATTGGTTCACAGGAAGGGAAATGCGCCGTAACTGTCACACTTGCTCTGTGGACACCCGAACCGCGCCGTAAGGGAAGGGAGGAAGGTGGGAATGAAAGTGGAAAGAGAGAAAGAGGAGCCGTAGTGGAGGGCTACGGAGTAATTTCGACCACCTGGGGATCTTTAACGTGCGCTGACATCGCACAGCACACGGACACCACTTCGTTTCGCCTCCAATGAAACGCAGCCGCCGCGGTCGGGTTCGAACCCGGGAACTCCGGCACAGTAGTCGGGCGTCTTACCACTGCACCACCCCGGCGGGGCTAAATCAGGCTGCTCTACTTCATTTCAGTACATAAGGGAGGAACTGTTATTCTCTTACACGTGACTGTGAAACATAACCCAGTGCGGTCTCTTAACGGGGACTATGCGGTAAAGTGGACAATATGTACAATAAAAGCTTGATGATGAAACGAGTAATTGAGTCAAATTATTTAAATCAATTTGGTTCTTAATGTAAGGACTAATATTATATTGCGAAAATGTAAGCTGCGAGCATCAAGGGAGAGCGTTGTTTATGATGACGTCTCCAACCGCCATTTGTGGTCAACAGCGACATTATTGATGGAGGCCTAGATAAGGCCGAATGTTTTATCTCGTTCTTCAAGTCTGTGTTTTCTGCGCACAGGAACAAAACTCGAACACTCTTTCATTCCGCTTAAAGCACTTGGTGAGCCAATGAATGATATTGATATCGATCAGTTAACGGGACATTCAGACAACATCACAGTGTCTCGATAAGTCCAAAGCCCCTGGCCCTGATGAATCGCCTTTTGTCTTGCTTTCTGCTTGCGCTATATATTTTTTCCAAATACTTCTACGTTATTTTTTTATAAATCACCGCAAGAAAGCGCTTTGCCTCTAGATTGGAAATTGGTACACCCTGGAGCAGGAGAAAGTTTTCTTGAACTACGACGTTTCTGAGAAAACTGTATAGCTTTCCTTTGTAGCCGTACGGCTGCGCTCAGGTGGATGACAATGAGTAATTACTCCCTTATTACAGTTCACAAATCAGGAGCTTGAAATATTGTTAGTAATCCGCCTAATTCACAATGCCGCTCTGCGCATGCGTGCCTCTCCTCTGGTTGAAAACAAATACCAACCTCAGCTGCGCATGCGCAGATCTTGGCCTCCGCGATCGGCACAGCCGTAGCTGATCTCGGAGGCTATGTGTAGTTATTATTCGTGACAGGCGTATGCGATAGATGGCGTTAGCCGTCAAAAACACACACCGTCATTTCGCTGGAGCCAAGGGCGTTTTCAACCAGTAGCAGACGAATGTTCAACCACTCCCAGAGGGCGCCACAGTTTGTGAAAAGGGCGGATTATCAACCAGTGTCGTTGAAAAATGTCGCTAGTAAAGTTCTCGAGCATGTGTTTTACTCTAACATCATGCAACATTTCAGTAAATATTCGGTGCTGAATCCTCAACAGCACGGGTTTCGCAGAGCGGTTTTTCTTCTATTGCAACACTTACAAATTTAACCCATGAAAAAGCATGTGCTTTAGGTGAAGGGATTTCTGTTGACTGCATGTTCTTGGATTTCAAAAAAGCTTTTAATTTTGTTACCCACTCACTGTTGATTGAAACGTTGTCCTTGTATATATAAGTGAATCAGTTGTTGAATGAAAAAGAAATAGTGTTTTAATTAAAGAAGCCAACCGGTGATTAAAAAGAAAAGTAGTCGAATTGTGTAGGTGTGTCTTGTGTACTACAAGGGGCCGCTTTGAGTTCACGGTTGTTTTGAAATTATATGATTGATATTTCTGCTTGTATTTCTCTTGCATGCGACTATTCGAAGACGACTGTGTCATGTTCAGGCAAATTACTGATTAAAATGACTGCGTCCATCTGGAGAAAGGCTTGAACTGGGTTTTCATATGGTGCTATACACGAACATGCAGATTAGGATAAACCAAACAGTACTTATGTGTTTCCCTAGAAAACAAAATCTCGTTAATATGCCTATAATATAATGGAATGAATTTAATATCCTCGACTAAGCACAAATATATAGGTGATTACATAACAGCCAGGCTGACATGAAATTGACATATTACTTTACTGTAGATAAAGCCTGCTGACGTTTAGGGTTCATCCGCAGAAATGCTAAAAGGTTTTCTCCTTAAACAAAAGCACTGTTGTATAGGTGGTCCGTCAGGCCTGTACTTGAATATGGGTACACTGTATGGGACACCTGGACAGCGAGTAACATTAGTAAATTAGAAAGAGTACAGAACATAGCAGTGCTTTATGTTGTTATCTACTACTCAAGCAACGTCAGTGTAACCACTGGAAAAGGTACTGTTCGCTAGGACACGCTTCAAACACTAAAAAAAATCCTTATTCTGAATTCGTTCAAAACACCTTCCATTTCAGAATATGTGTAGAACCTAGTCGGTACATGCCGAGTCCCAATTATCTTTCCTCACTGCAACGAGGTCACTGCAAAAAGGTGAAAGAAAAACATACTTCTTGGACAGACCTCTTGAAAATGTCCTTTTTGCCCTAGACACCATGGAATAGAATTGATTTGACAGCGCTGTTGCAATGGTCGTACCAAAGTCTTATTTGGTTTCTATGCTCAGTTGATTCATTGTTGAATATTTAAGACTGTATAATTTTCGCCTGCATTTACGCTCTTGCCTTACATTTAACCCTCCTCCTCCCATCACACTAAAGCCATAGAGAAGCTTTCGGCACATTGATAAATAAATAAAAAATAAATTACGCTATGGAACCTAAGCATCTTATTACTGTAACTACAAGCATTTTATTGGGTTGAAGTCGGCGCAGTCGACTCAGGGTATATCGAATTCTAAGGGGATCACAAAATAGTTCAATACATCGATAATTCCATATATACAACATGCCAAGAGACGAGTTCTCTGTAACATAGAAGTGTCCTTATCATGAATCCCAGCTAGCGGCACACTTTGTACAGCGATGCACGTGATGCACCTGGCCATCCTGGCAGCCCACCGCTCGTCTCGGACGTGGCGACCCGCACTACACACGTACGCGCACCTGTGCGCCAAGCGTCGCCTCGCACTAGGCGCCAAAAAGTGGACGCCAGCGCGTGCTCCAAATATTTCGAATAGTCAGATTGAGGTTTCGAAGCTCACGCTGTTCACACCTAGCTTATAGCGAGGTGTGGCACATATGCTTGGTAAATGCCACTGCTCCCCAAGAAAGATCTAATGTTTTTACTGTCACTTATAAACGCTATAACTCCGTTAAAGAGTACAGCTGATTTCTCCGTCTCCTTCAGGAGGAAGCAAACTAGGCGAGAACCGCCGCAAGGTTTCAGTCAACTAGGCTGGCTTCACCGTACAACTGGTGCGCTGTACTCTGGTTTTCCGTATGAAAGCACTCTAGCATTGAAAACCAGCACTTTCGTGCGATCTCAAAGTTCACTTCATCAGGCGGTTTTACAGCGCTGAGCTGCCAAGAGGTACCCAAGGTTGCACAGCCGACCCGGCTCCGCGTGCAAAAAAGATCATAGGGGCAACATTAGAAGAAGTGCACCTTGCAGGGTCGTGGCGCGCAGTTCGATATATCGCATGTTCCGATCAGCAGGATTTCGAATAACGCAAACAAAAAACTAACATGTTTACACGAAATCGCCCCGGGGATAGTCCACAATTTCGAAGCATTATTTTGATATTGTTACGCCCTTAGCGTCGCGACGGAGACGTTCTAGTCGGTTCAGTACGCTAGGTACACACGGCTAGCGGGAACGACACAAGTGCCACAAGACAAAGGTCGAACGGGCGCGCCCACTTCTTCTTCCTCTTCCTTCTTTCTTCCTCCGTGCTCTGTCTGAGAACAAGTCCGTAACACTTCCCCCGTCGCAGGCGAAGCCCTCCGGGCGAGTCAATCGTCAGCACGAGGATGACAGGGTTTCAGACGCGCGACGTGGGAAAGCTCAGTTCGTGAAGAACGTCGGCCACTTTTTGTAAGGCGCGCAATCCGATAGGTGAGGTCACTAATAGCCTCGAGGATAACATAGGGACCGATATAGTGCGCGAGCAGTTTTTGACTTAAGCCACGCTTCCTTAGTGGACGCCAAAGCCAGACCATATCTCCAGGGAGGTAGGTGACGTAGCGATGGTGGTCGTCGTAGCGGGATTTCGAGCGCTTTTCTGAGGCGAGAGTTCTCAGGCGGGCTATCCGGCGGGCTTCTTCAGCCCGGCACAGGATTTCAGCAATCTCAGGTTCGTCATCTGTGGAGAACGGAAGGATGGTGTCGAGGATGTGTCGAGGAGACCGGGCATAGAGGAGATGGACTGTAACTTGTTGTTTCCTGTTGTGCGGTGTTGTATGCGTATGTTATAAATGGTAGCACAGTGTCCCAGTCCTTGTGGTCGGCGGCGACGTACATTGAAAGCATGTTGGTGAGTGTCCGGTTGGTTCGCTCGGTCAACCCATTTGTTTGCGGATGATACGGGGTAGAATGTCGGAAATGCGTTTGGCACAAACGAAGGAGTTCTTCGACAACATCAGCGGTGAACTGCCGCCCTCGGTCGCTGATCAACACTCGGGGAGGCCCATGGCGCAGTATAACAAAGTGCAGCAGGAAGAGGGAGACTTGGTGTGCAGTAGCCAGTGGAAGGGCTGCCGTCTCACAGTAACGAGTGTGGTAATCAGTGCAGATGACGAGCCAGCGGTTGCAAGAATGAGACTTGGGAAAGGGTCCCAAGAGGTCTACCCCGACTTTCTCAAAAGGGGATCTTGGAGGCGTCACAGGATGAAGAAGACCAGGAAGAGTGCCGGCAGGGCGTTTGTGGCTCGCACATTGAGCACAGCTAGCCACATACTTCTCAGTGGTTTCACGCATCCGGGGCCAGTAGAAACGTTCTTGGATGCGATGGAGCGTCCGCGTAGATCCCAGGTGTCCCGAAGTGGGGTCGTCGTGCATAACGCGCAAAACAGAGGAGCGTAGGCTGACGGGCACCACCAGAAGGTAGCAGAGACCAGTGGGAGAATAGTCCTTTTTGTACAAAAGACCACTCCGTATACAATAGGGAGTGGAAGCTGTGGGGTCCCTTGCAGCGGTAAAGAATGGTTGGAGGTTCTCATCTTTCCTCTGCTCAGTGCGGAACGTACGGGCATCGGGGAATGGAGGTAAAACTGCAGCGACGTAATGATCAAAATTTTCGGCGTCACATTCCGTTGTGGGAAGCGGTAAACGTGAGAGACAGTCCGCGTCAGCGTGCCGGTGTCCACTCTTGTACGAAACTGTATAATCAAACTCTTGTAAACGAATTGCCCACCGTGCAAGACGGCCAGATGGGTCACGGAGGTTTATCAGCCAGCACAGGGAATGATGATCAGTGACCACTGTGAAGGGCCGCCCGTATAGATAACAGCGAAACCGCTGAACGGCGAAAACTACCGCGAGGCATTCTTGCTCAGTGATTGTGTAATTGCGTTCAGGTTTGCTTAAGGAACGACTGGCGTAAGCAATAACGTGTTCCTTGTCGCCGTAACGCTGAATCAACACAGCACCAATGCCAACACCACTGGCGTCCGTGTGCAGTTCCGTTGGAGCAGAAGGGTTGAAATGCCGGAGAATCGGATGTGACGTTAGTAAAAACTTGAGCTGGCAAAAAGAAGAGTCACACTCTGATGTCCACTCGAAGGGAGCGTCTTTGTGGAGAAGACACGTAAGCGGGTTAGCAATGTCAGCAACACGGGGAATGAAGCGGCGGAAATATGAGCACAGTCCTAGGAAACTTCGGAGTTCCTTCACGTTCTGAGGTCTTGGAAACGATGCAACGGCCGCGGTCTTTTGAGGGTCAGTTCTGACGCCTTCACGATCGACGAGGTGTCCTAGTACCAAAATCTGACGCTCACCGAAGCGACACTTCTTCGAATTAAGTACTAGACCGGCGTTTTTGAAGCAGTCAAGCACGAGAGCGAGGCGTTCGTTGTGCTCTTCGAATGTCCGGCCAAAAATGACATCATCGAGGTAGCACATACATATTTGCCATTTTAGTCCCCGTAGGATAGCGTCCATAAATCTCTCGAAAGTTGCAGGAGCATTTCAGAGCCCGAAAGGCATTACATTAAATTCAAACAGGCCATCGGGTGTGATAAATGCCGTTTTTTCCTTGTCGTCAGGGTGCATAGGGATCAGCCAATATCCCGATCGTAGATCGACGGATGAAAAATAAGATGCCGAGAACAGACAATCTATGGCGTCATCGATCCGCGGAAGGGGATACACATCCTTCTTTGTTGCAGCATTCAGACGGCGATAGTCGACACAAAAGCGCCATGTACCATCTTTCTTCTTCACCGGAATTACAGGGGCGGTCCAGGGACTGCATGACTCTTGAATAACAGCCTTTTCCAGCATATCCCGAACCTGCTCACTGATGACCTGGCGTTCTGTTGGTGACACTCTGTACGGCTTCTGTCGAATTGGGTGTGAGTAGCATGTGTCAATGCGATGCCGGATACGTGTCACGGGAATGCACTGTGAGCCACTAGGCTCGGAAAGATCAAATATGGAAGAATACTTGACCAGTAAGGCCTCCAAAGCGTCACGCTGGTCCCTGGTTAGAGAGTAGCTGATCATCCGATGTAGTTTCGAGTCAGGGGCTGGAGCAGCAGCACTTTCGCCAGGTGCATCAGTAACCAAAGCCACCGACGGGGCGTCGTCTTGGCTACAGGTCGCAATCTTCATATTCACAGGCAAAACTACTGGTTGCGAAGAACAATTGCGAAGAACAATTGCTTCATTTGCACCTGCTTCTTTTTTGTTTCCGGCATGTCAGAGTTCAATATTCTTATCTCCGACATCAGAAGATGAAATTCTCTCAATTATAAACTCAATGCGCAATACATGCTCTCCTGGCCCAGACGGCATTACTGCACTAGCCGTAAAAGCTGCTGCTACATTTATTACCTTTCCTCTCGTACATATCTGTAATCTAATGCTTCTTACAGGTGAATTCCCAGAAAAAATGAAATCCACCCGTATTACAGTAATTTTCAAAGGAGGCAATAAAAATGACCCCAGTAACTATCGTCCTATTTCCGTACTACCTTTGTTTTCGAAAGTTGCAGAGCGAGTTATCTTTACGAGGGTATACAAATTCCTGGATTCTAATAATATAATTTGTAAGGAGCAGTATGGATTTCAGCCTGGAAAATCCACGCAGGCAGCACTGCTCGAAATCAAAAATAGTTTGATTAATAATATTGAACTTAAGCTTTTCACTGTCGGTATATTTCTTGACTTTTCCAAAGCCTTTGATTCGGTAAAGCACGACATTCTACTTCATAAATTGCAGAGATATGGTATTCGTGGAACGCCTCACAGGTTACTGCAAAGCTACTGATCCAATCGCACTCAGTACACACGACTTAACAATGCCGTATCTGAATCAGAAATAATAAACTTCGGTGTTCCGCAGGGATCCATACTGGGGCCCCTTCTTTTTATATTATATATCAATGACATAGTAAATATTTCAACTTATTCTAACATTGTTTTATACGCAGATGACGCAAACATTTTTTTTTCTGGTTGTGATCTTCGTGAACTAGAGCGTCGCACCAACTCCTGGCTACATGAACTGATGCTTTGGCTTGCTGTAAATAAATTGAAATTGAATGTTAAGAAAACTAAATTCATATTATTCCGACCTAAAAATAAGCCTATAGATTATCCCATTCAACTCCGGTTTAACGATACCCTGATTGAATCTGTAACCTCCTGTAAATTCCTGGGCGTATTTTTCCGTAGTGACCTAGGCTGGGGAGACCATGTAAATTATGTTCGCCTGCAGGTAGCTCGATCAATTGGTGTGATCAATCGTATCAGACACCTGTTGCCCTTGCAGATAAAAAAACAGTTGTATTTTGCCCTAATCCATTCTCAACTGGTGTACTGTAATTTAATCTGGGGGACTTGCAACAAAACTTGTTCAGACAGACTATTTTCTTTGCAAAAAAGAGCTTTACGCGCTTGTTCCACAAACCCTTCAAACGGCGGCCACTCATTTCACGCCCTACATATTCTTCCATTCCCTGTGTGCCATAAGTATTCTGTTGCTGTGCATATCTTTCAAAAAATTAAGCAAGACAGCACATCATTTAGAAATACATATCTGAACAGAAATACCGGCTACAGTCTGCGTGTTACCTCTCTTGTTTCCACTCGTGCCCGGACTAACTACGGCACCCAACATACAGATACCCAAATTAGTATAGTATGCAATGCCTATCCTTCAATAATTGATGATGCTATAAACAGTAAAACTATCTTTCAATTTAAAAAGAGAATGAAGTTGCTTTTTTCCACTTATTAGGAGTGCACCAAATCTATGTGACTTGTAGTGCTTGTTGTATATTATTTTGTTTACATTTTGTGTCACGAATTGTAGCGTTACTGATGTACTTACCTTGTTTACGATGCCATGGTTCTTATATACTTTCTTATAATGCCAAATATAATCTGAGATTTTTTTTTTTCTTCATTGGTTATGTTTTGTTTTGTTTTCTTGGTGAAACTTACCTTGACCTTGTCCATCCTTCTGCCATTGATGTGTGACCCGGGGTGAGGCCTCGTCAGGAAGATTGCCATCAGCTTCTTCCTTTTGCCTCTTCCCGTGGGCATGTTCTGTGTACATGTTTCATGTCCGAATAAACTTATTATTATTATTATTATTATTATTATTAATTAATGATCCACAGCCGTGAGCAGCCCTTGACCACCGACAGTAGGCAATGAGGAACCAGAATGTATTTCTTTGCACGGTTAGGATGAAGCGGTGCCACTGTTGCGTCGAAGGTGTCGGAAGCACGGCTGGGGCACAAAACTGGGACGCACACCATAGAAAAGGCTGGCACATTAGTATCCTCTGTTACACAGAACACATCCTCACGGACGTGCGGCTTCTCTAAGAGTCCAGAAGGAAGGGAACCATCAACGCAGAGTTCCCCAGAGCGGCAGTCGACCGTAGCGCCACACATTGTCAAAAAGTCAATACCATAGAATTATGTCATGCGTGCATCGCGAAAGCACTGCAAACTCCGCTGCGAATACCGTTCCACCCAGGGACACCGAAGCACTACACATTCCCAGGGGACACAACACCTCACCACCCGCGCCATGAAAATTCACATTTCTGTCCCAAGCAAACATAACTTTGCGTCCTAACCGCTTCTTAAACGATAAACTCATTATTGAAATGGTTGCCCCGGTATCCACTAAAGCCCTTGTCGCCACACCATCCACAAGCACATAGACCGTGTTCTTTAACATAACAACAGATGGAGGAATTTCTTCAGGCAGCGCACAGTCTCCAGCGGCCTGACCTGCAGCGGCCGCACTGACTAGTTTTCCGGCAAAGGCGATGCCGACCGCCGTCGTGGCCGTGGTGACGGAAAGCGGCGGCAGAAGAGGCAGGTGGTGGTGAGACACTTCGTTCGGAAGCAGGAGAGGGGTTGCGCGGTCCGTTGGTCTGGGGATATTCATACGAAGATGGGGGCCATTGCCAATTAGAGTCGTAGAAACGGTTACGTGGCGGAGCATTTTGGACGGGCCGATCGTAACGGGTGAGTGGGCGGCTGCGGCAGTATCTAGCTATGTGCCCCTCAATGCCGCAGCGTCGGCACACGGGGGCAGTGCGACGAAAAACGTGTTCCCTGGAGGGCTCCGAGGAGACAGGGTGCATTGGGTAGCGAAACTCATCTTCAGGTCTCCGGGTTGGACGCCGGAAATAGCGAGCAGGTGGTGGTTGAGGATGGTACTCATAGTGCTGATCATAGTGCGACAAGAAGTTAGTCGGGCGCGAGTCGTAGCGAGGCGGGTGACCAGGGCTATCGAACCTTGGCGTCGGGCTGTTGGAGTAAGCGTCCGCGTGTGCCGTATTGATAGAATTCACAACGGGCATCGAAGGGAGCAAGGAGGGAGGCCCTCGAGAGCCGACAACGTCAGGGGGCAAAGATGATGGAGACCGTACAGGGGGCTCAAACCGCTGCCGTTCCTCGCGAACTATTTGCCGGATCGTCGACGACAAGTCCATGAAGTTGTCTTCAATGCTCGCCACAAATGGAACGTTGGCGAGCCGCCCAAACTTTGGCGTTATGCGACGAGTCTCCAATGTCTCGATTGTGCGAACATGCCGAATTACATCACAGACGGCGTTCAGGTCACCTTTGGCAATTAGAAAATTATAAACATCATCTGCGATGCCCTTCAGAAGATGTCCTACTTTATCTTCCTCGGTCATATTAGCGCTTACAGTTTTGCATAGCTTCAGGACCTCCTCTATGTAAGTTGTGCATGTTTCCCCAGGTAGCTGAGCTCTGTGAGTTTCAATATTTCAATAACAATATTTCAGGGTTAAATATGCCCGCTATCTACTGTATGGCTGCGCTATTTCAGCACTGTAATGGAGAGCTTTAAAATTATTTAACAAGTCTTGTGCCCTTTAAATGATCACTGAGGATAAACTCAATTTGGCCTTTGCTGATAAATTACCACAGTTTAAAGACAAACATGCTTGACGAGGCAATTAAGCCAAATTACAACATTATATTCGAAATCAAGAATAAATGGGCATAGGCAGAGTATGTAGTGCGAATAGACATTAGCCTATGATGGTTGGTTGGTTGGTTGATTGGTTCACAGGAAAGGAAAGGCGCAGTATCTGTCACACTTGCAGCTGTGGACACCTGAACCGCGCCGTAAGGGAAGGGAGGAAGGTGGGAGAGAAAGTGGATAGAGAGAAAGAGGAGCCGTAGTGGAGGGCTACGGAGTAATTTGGGCCACCTGGGGATCTTTAACGTGCGCTGACATCGCATAGCACACGGACGCCTCTTCGTTTCGCCTCCATCGAAACGCAGCCGCCGAGGTCGGGATCGAACCCGGGTACTCCCGACCTCGGCGGCTGCGTTTCGATGGAGGCGAAACGAAGAGGCGTCCGTGTGCTGTGCGATGTCAGCGCACGTTAAAGATCCCCAGGTGGTCCAAATTACTCCGTAGCCCTCCACTACGGCTCCTCTTTCTCTCTATCCACTTTCGGATTTCAAGGAAAGGAAAGTGTAGCAGGGGGTGGCAGAAAGTCAGGTGAGCGAATTAGGTTAAGAATTTCGCAGGGATCGAGTGGGTGCATCTAGCACAGGCGTTTAAAAAAAATATGAAGGAGGAGGAGGAGGTAAACTTTATTAAAGAAGAGGTCGTAGGCGCGGGGTGGGTTGGCGTTCCCGTCCCCGCGGTGGGCTCCTCTTCTAGGCCGGACGCCAGGTGGCCGACCGACGATGTCGTTCGGCGACCTCTACGGCTCGCTCCGTGACTCGGAGTTGAACCTCCGGGTCGGAGCTGAGCAGCGCGGCCCCCCACTGAGATTGGGTAGAGAGCTGCAGACTCTGTGATGGCTTGTCTTGATTACATGAGTATAGGATGTGTGGTGTGTCTGCCTTTTGATGTCCACAGAGAGAACAGACAGGGCTGAACTGCTCTGGGAACCATATGGAGTACATGTACGGATTAAAAAAAGTGTCTGTTTGAAGCTGGCGCCAGGTGACTTGTTGTGTTTTACTTAGAGATCGATGTGGTTCTGGGAAGATTTGTCTTTCTTTCTTGAAGTGGGTAGTAATTTCTTTGTAGGTTGTCATCCGCTCCCTAGCCGACCTGAGCTCAGGGCAGCGCACCTCCCGGTTAACTACGAATCCTCGGGCAAATTGGTGCGCTGCCTCGTTCCCAGGATGGTCCGAATGGGCAGGGACCCATATCAATGTGATAAGGCGGGTATGGGAGATTTTTTGTAAGATTTTGATGGCTGCGGAGTGGGCCCTTCCTTTTGCAAAATTTCGAATTGCGGTTTTAGAGTCGCTAAGGATGTATTTGGCAGTGGTGGAGGTAATGGCTAAAGCTATGGCAGCCTCTTCGGCCTCCTCCGGAAATTTTGTTTTATTGATTGTCGCCGATGCGAGGGGAGAACCTCGATGATCGACAACTGCCAGGGAAAAGGCATCTCTGTCCGCATGTTCTGCCACGTCCACGTGCGCCGTGTCTTTCTGTACTGAAAATCTTTCGTGTAATTTTTGTGCTCTAGCCCTTCTTCTGTCCGTATCATATTCTGGATGCATGTTTTTAGGCAGAGGACGGACTATTAATTGCTCGTGCACGTGTCTTGGAATCGGCAAAGTGTGGGCCCGGGTCCCTTCATATTGTATTCCTGCTTTTTTTAGGATGAAACGTCCCGTTTCAGTGCTTGACAGTCGTTCGTACTGTGCGGTGAGGTGTGCTTCCACCATTTCCGCTAAGGTGTTATGAATTCCTAACTTTAGTAGTGTTTCATTTGGGGTATGACGAGGGAGGTTTAGCGCAATTTTATAGGACTGCCTAATTAGTGAATCCAGGTCGTCTCTTTCTCTAACTGTGAGGGTGACGTATGGTGTAGAGTAGATAACTCTGCTAAGAACGAAGGCTTCTACTAGTTTCCTGGTCTCAGCTTCTTTAACTCCTCCACGCCTATTCGCGATTCGTCTGAGGAGGAGGGAAATTTGGTTGACGGTGTTTTTCAGTTTCTTAATTAGTGTGTCGTTTTTTTGGTTTGACTGTATGAGCATTCCCAAGATACTTAGTGTTTCCACTTCTTGGATGGCTGCACCTTCCGCGTAGATTTTTATCGCAGGCGCTTTATTCTTTCTTTGACGCTTTGGGTGTAGAATGAGTAACTCAGATTTCTGGGGGGAACACGCGAGTCCCGCGGCTTGCGCCTCGTCTACGACTACGTCTACCGCTTGTTGTAGCGTATCTTGTATCGTGCCAGTACTCCCCTTGGTGGTCCAAAGGGTGATATCGTCCGCGTACAAAGAGTGTTCTAGGTCTGGGATTCTTGCGAGTTTGTGTGCCATTTTGATTAGGGTTATGTTGAATAAAAAGGGGGAGAGGACCGATCCTTGCGGAGTTCCTCTATCTCCTAAAGTGAAGGTGTCGGATTTGATAGTGCCAATTTGAATTTTAGCCGTCCTATCGGAGAGAAAGTCTTTGATGTAGTTAAACGTTCTTGCGCCTACATTCAGCAGTGAAAGAGATTCTAGGATAGCTTTGTGTTTAACGTTATCAAAGGCTTTGGTTAAATCTAGGGCTAGGATTGCCCTGGTACTCCTTTCTTGCTCATGAGATAGGACTTCGTTTGCTAGTCTTAGCATCGTATCCTGTGTTGATAAATGTGGTCTAAAGCCGACCATAGTGTTTGGATATAAATTCTCTTTTTGCATGTGGGACTGGAGTCTGTCTAGTATGACGTGCTCTATCAGTTTTCCTATGCAAGAAGTAAGCGAAATAGGTCTGAGGTTTTCGAGCGCGAGCTTTTTGCCAGGTTTTGGGATGAATTTAACGATGGCATGTTTCCAAGACGCTGGGAGTTTTCCCTCCCTCCAACACTCGTTCGCAAAGTCCGCGAGGGCTGTGATAGAAGCGTCGTCTAGATTTCTGAGTGTCTTATTGTTAATGCCGTCCTCTCCTGGGGCGGATGTTGTACGTACCTTAAAGAGGGCTGCTCTTATTTCCGCCATTGTTATGTCAGCATCCAGGATGGAGTTAGGCTCTCCTTTATAATTGGGCAGGGACTTCGTCTCACGGGTTGTGCAGAAGTATTTCTGCTGTAGCGTGTCTATAATATCTTGATCCGTGCCTGGGTCTATGTTTAAAATTTTGGTGATTTCCTTTTGAGTGGTAGCTTTGTTGGATTCCGGATCAAGGAGATGCCGCAGAAGATTCCACGTCTGCCTCGTGCCTAGATTGCCATTCACATTTTCACAAATATGGCTCCACTGCTGTCTCGCTAGTTCTGCGGTGTGGTGTTGAATTTCTTTCGTGAGTGTGACGATCCTGTTTCTAAGCATTTTGTTATATTTTTGCTTAAGCCATCTTTTTTCTAGGCTCTGCCTTGCCTCCCACATGTGCGTAAGTCGGCTGTCAACCGTATTTACGCCTAAGTCATGTACTAGTTCCTTAGTGGCCTTTCCCACATCCGATAGGAGGGTCTGTGTCCAGTGTTCTAAGTCTATGATTGGTTCGTTGTTTTGGTCGCGGATAGTCCTAAGTTTGTCCCAGTCGGTGATTTTGTTTTTTCTGGGTTGGGGTTTGAGATTGGCAATGGTGATTTTAGACATTATGATATAATGGTCACTTCCCAGATTTTGTCTGGTGTTGCTCCAGCTTAAATCTGGGAGATTTGGGAGATATGAAAGAGGCGTTTGCCTTGCAGTGGCTAAATTTGACTGCCGCTGCTGATTGTGATGCACCTTCGTCCAATGTGTTCTATAGAGTGCTGCGTTCCTTGCGCCCCCCATTACATTGTATGCCGTCGATCTGTAGTCACACCATGGACTTGCGGCATTGTCGCATTTCCGGAAAATGTGTTTATACAAGTTGGGTACGGTGTCCACTGGAACTGCCTCTATCTTGCTGTATGCTCAGTCAAGAATCTAGAACTGAGGAAAAAGGGATTGGCGCATTTGTCTTTGGTATTGTAGTCCAGAACTATACTGGGTTGAAGTTTTGACAGAATAGACGAGCCTTGCGTAGCTGGCTTGATTAGCATGCCATCAAGCAAGGCTATCGACATTCTCCTCTTGAGTGTGCAAATGTCCATGTGATTTTTGTTTGGTTTGGTTTGTGGTTTAACGTCTCAAAGCGACTAAGGCTATTAGAGACGTCGTAGTGGAGGACTCCGGAAATTTCGACCACTTGGGGTTCATTAACGTGCACTGACGTCGCATAGCACACGGGCGCCTTGCTTTTCGCCTCAATCGAAAAGCGGCCGCCAAGGCCAGGATTCAATCCTGCATTCTTGGGAATAGTAGTCCACCTTTGGAGCCCTTAGATGGGCTGCTCGAATTGCCGAGCTCACCCAGAAAGCGGCTGAGTACACGGCCCTTCTCGCCGACATGGCGCCTCTTTCGAGCCCTCATCGACCCAACCTAAACATGTACCGAAGCACAGAAACATTTGCAGAGAGCCATTCATGCTTTCTCTGGGAACACGACTCAACTGGCACAGAAACTCCGGGACCAGTAGCTGTGTACAGCCCAAGACCCCGTGGATCAGCATACTCTTATGCAGGCAAGGAGAACACAAAGCCGGATCAACTTTTCCAGCACCATGATCTGCGGGCGGTTCTTACAAAAATCAAACGGGGCACTGCCCCGGGAATGTATAAGGTCACTGTCAAGCTTTTGACGAACCTGAACGACTCGACATACCAGCCCCTCACGACTACATCAATGCGGTTTGGCGCGGGGACACCACCCTGCCAAGCGGCTGGAAAATGGCTCTGGTAACATTTATTCCTAAACCGGGCAAACCAATTGACACAGATAACCTACGCCCCATCTCTCTCACCTCCTGTGTGGGCAAACTAATGGAGACGATGGTGTGGGACCGGCTCTCTGAATATCTTGAAGAAAAACATGTATTTGCGGGCACGCTCATGGCATGTCATGCCAACGCACGCTTGACAAGGTCTGCTTGTCCCTGTTCCTGCTTTTCAATTTTGTAGAGAGAGCCACATTACCCAGTCTTGTCGTTTCGCCCTGGCTCCCGGTTCGCCAGTTCTGCGCATGCACGGGGAGCCGAGTGACGTCAGAGCCGTGAATCTGGTGCGCCGCGCTGACCGCGGAGCAGACTCCGCAACAGTGACGACGGATACTCCACGATGCAGAGCAGCGGAATCGCCCGAACAAAGAGAAGAACGCCTTGCCAGGCGGAGACGCCAAAATGCAGACCTCATAAAAAGATATAGAGGGCGCTTTGGAAAACTAAAGTTCGATGAGGCGAAAGCCACTATAGCGCGGTAGATCGTAGCCCTTCACATCGGCACGAAGGCACGAAGGCTGCGCTTTGTGTGTGTGTATTCGTGCCTTCTTGTCCCCTTTCCTTCGCGCAGTTCTGTTTTGTTATAACCATTATCAAGCATTGCCCTCTCATTCTGACCATTTTGACACCATTGATTCCACGCGCTATATTGCAGTCCTGATCTGCTCGGGGAAAGTAATTAGGCGGGCTTGAAAAGGCAGTGACTTTTCACTAGACATCCACAGTACAGGTAGTGCCTATATAGTCACAGCGTTCTGGGTATTTGGTTCATGAAATAGCACATTCCCAAACAAAGCCATCCCGGGCAAGCGAACGGCGTTTTAAGCAGAAAGAAATCACTTCGCATTGTCGGGTTTTTTCTGTGGCCATGAAAGTCTTACGCCCGATCTCATCAGGCCATAGCTTCCTTCTGTTGCTATTCTCGTCACTGCGAGGAATGGAAAATGACTTTTTCCTTCCGCACGGCTAGCACGGCTCCGGCAGCCGAAAGCACAGCAGCCCGGCACAGACGCATGTCACGCGCACACTTCAAGATTTGAGTTCAGAGATGTAATTCTTGCGTCTGCTTAATTATTAAGTATTGCATATGCACTCCTAAAAATGAAATAGAGGCATATGAAGTACTTTTTGCCTAACTAGTCTGCCAATATCACGCTGGCAAGCGCAGATCTCCGTGCATTTCAGTGGCGCAGCGAGCACCGCTAGACCCTTTGGGCGAAGCTTGGCGGCGAAGAAGTCACGTGCAGCCAACCGGCCGGCATATCGGAGGGAGGGGCGGCTGGGTCTGGACCTGTCTTCACCTTTAAAAAAAAGAGGAGCCTTAGGAGGTGCCACTTCTCTATTTTTTAGTAAGGTTCGGCGTTAAACTTTAATGGTCCAAAGTGCCCTCTAGAATGTTTTATAAGAATTATAACCGGAGCAGTCCCTCGCTGCTATCCCGGCTGCTGTTGTTCTTGTTGTGGCTGTAGGAAAAAAGAAAAGAAAATGCACGGGCCTGCTACTGGCTTTGTAGCTGAGCCACCTCCGCTGCCTCATGCGGACAGAAGAGAAAAATAGACAAGAAAGAAAAAAGAAGAGGAAGAGAAAGACGCGCTCTGCAACAACAGTCATCCACCACCGCCAGCCACTGATTTTTATCTGTTGTAGGCCGTCATTGCACCTGCCACCGCTTCGGTGGTGGTGGACGACGGCTGTTGTTGCGGCGCGCGTCTTTCTCTCCCTCTTCTTTTTTTCTTTTGACAAAGACATCTCAAAATAACAGATGTTGCTTGCGTAATTCATAATTATTGAACTAAAATATGGGACTTTTCCAGCGTGATTGAGATTTGCAAGCTCCGCAGACGGATAAAGACCTCCGTGGTCAAAGTTTGAGATGAATTCATTTTCTTCTCTTTGTACGCGCATGATTTGCTCGAAATGAAATACGAAGAACAAGTACTGCATCTTGATTTATGCTTGATATACTGCAATATAAGCGGTGACCTAGTACTGTGCCTATAGCAACGTTCTTAAGATCATCTGGAGGAAGGCCATTCAATGTAGCTTCGACGTTCTCGAACCTTACATCGTGAACCAAACGGTCAAGCTCATCAATCGGAAAGGGCGCGCGCGCAGTGAGCAAAAAAAAAAACGAAAAAGAGTTCAGTAGGGGAGTGCACAGGAACCTAAGAAAACGAACTGGAACTGTGACTGCGCTATCTGCCGACACGTGTAATCTTGCTTGACCAACCATCAACAGAATATCCTAGTACAACAGAGAAGCAATGCAATGTAATGGATTAAAGGAGGAGACGAGCCGCAAAAGCAGACGCCCCGAGCCTTTCCTCTGAGGCGCGCTTGCTTCTGATGCACTCCTGCGACTGATAGCGCTCCGGCGACCACCTCACTCGCATTGCCGCGCGCTGAAGACGACATCCGCGAATCGGGAGAGCCAATAGAGAGATTTAGCTTACCGTGATCCGCGATCCGCTACCGTGATGCGCCACCGCGTGTTCCACTGCGCATGCCCAGACCCCCCTTGACGCCGACAGATGGCGCCACATACTTGATGTCGGCACACAAAGCTACCGCGTCGGGACCAATCAGCTTGAGCTCCCCGCCGACCGTGGTAGAGAGTCACGGTGACGGATCGCGGATCCCGGTAAGCTAAATCTCTCTGAGAGACACCCGGCTGAGCGATGGTTAGATGGATGGAATATAGGAGCGTCCCCTTTGAAATGGGGTGGTAGCAGCAGCTATCATGCTCATTTTTCTCCCTATATCTTAAATATTCATTTAAATTGGTTAACTAAAGCATCATGCTATTTATTAAATTTTTGTTTCTACATTACTAACATTATAGCACTTCTCTGCTTTTAAGCCACCAATCTTCCAGTCATTTTTTGCTATTTTCCACCACCGGTTTATTCACCCGGCCACTGGTATCTCTAAACCCCAGAGCTTCAGGAACAGTGACGGATGGATACCATTACATTCGAGTATAATATGGTCAATTGTTTCACTGGAGTTACCACATACAGCACATGCGTCATCTTCGTTGTTACATTTCTTTTTGTAGCTGCGTGTTCTAAGGCACCCTGATCTAGCTTCAAAAAGTAGGGCACAGCCTCTTGAGTTATCAAAGAAAGCTTCCTCCTGATCTGCTCTTTCTCCTGTCGGTATAATTACAGACTCTGTTTCTTTTCCATCGAATTTATCCAATTTTTACCTTCTGTGTTTTTCACCTGTTGCTTAATGCTCTTTATTGCTCCGTCCTTGTGACTAGCATACTTACTAGTTAGTTTCCTAGATCTTTTCCTCCATTATGAGTCAACGCTTTTTAAGTACAGGTATTTAAATACTTTAGCTGCCCATCTGCTACTGTCCAATTTCCTCAGGCGTTCCTCATTAAATATTTAACTCTGAGCTTTCCGTACTTTGAAAAAGCCCAGCCTATATCTCCCTGTACCGCCTCATTTGTATGTTTGCCGTGGGCACCTAGTTCTAATCTTCCAACGGCTCTTTGATTTATTTCTAATGTTGACTGTACCTTTGATTTTAGGCACAAAACAGCATTTCTGAAAGTAAGGCCGGGCACCACAATTCCTTTCCAAATACCCCTCAAAACCTCATACTTGTTGTATCCCCACAATGCCCTATGCTTCATTATCCCGGCATTCCTTCGCCCTTTAGGCTTAAGTATTTGCTCATGTTTTCCAATGTATGCCTATAGTTCATTTACCCATACTCCCAGATATTTATATTCTGCTACTCTGGGCATTTCATGGCCTTGTATTTTAAGACCCTGATCAGTTGAACCGTTTAAAATCATCAGACCCGACTTAAATGCGCTAAAACTGAAGCCTAGAGCGTCTCCTTCGTCTCCACAATACTTAACTAGACTTTGCAATTCTTCCAAACTCTCAGCTAGCAGCACAATATCGTCTGCATACATCAAACCGGGGAGGCGCTGCTCTACCGCCTTTCCACCTAATTTATATGACAGGTAAAAACCTAGGTTACTGTTTTGTATCCTCCGTTCCAGGTTTATCATATAAAGCATGAACAGCAGCGGTGATAGAGGACAGCCTTCTCTTAATCCTTTGCATACTTTGACATCTTCCGTACTTCTTATCCCTTCCCATCTAATTTCTACTTTGTTATCCCGGCATATTTCCTGTAGGAACTCTGTTATCTCATAACCGATACCTTCTTTTTTTAATATGTTCCCCAGGAGTTCCCTGTTGTCGTACGCCCCGTTTATGTCCAGGAAAGTCAAATACAAAGGTGTATTTTCCACTCTAGATATTTCGATGCATTCGAGCGACGAGTGCGCCAGTGTCGCCATCTCGTGGCTACTACCGAAGTTAACATTCAGCGGTGGCGGCGGCGAGGCTACGATCAAGCGCGTTCCGTTCTAGCCGCGGCAAAGCAAGCATTCTGCTTTTCTGTCTCCGCGATGAAAACTCGACCTCAGTTAAAGTGCACTATGGAATTCTGGAACGCGAGCTCCAAGCTCTGCACAATGAGCACACCTTACGGACGCTATCGCTTTCTGCGCATGCCTTTTGGAATTGCCTCAGCCCCGGAAGTGTTTCAAGCAGCAATGCATCGCGTGCTAGAAGGTTTGCCAAATGTCGCAGTAGTAATGGATGACATCCTCTTATGGGGAAAGACTAAAGAAGAACATGACTACCACTTGCAGCGTGGTTGACGACTGTGCAAGTTGGTAAAGGTTCATATTTTACCAGCCAAAGGACGAGACACAGGAAAGAAGAGGACATGACAAGGCTTTTAACTAGCTGTCGCGAACGTAACCTGAAACTGATCTTGAAGAAATGTTCATTTTTCCAGCCCGATGTACGCCACCTGGGACACGTGCTCACTGCAGAAGGCCTGCGAGTTGACCGACAACACGTACAAGATATTTTGGAAATGCCAGCATCAAAGAATAGTAAGGAACTGCAAGGGGCACGATAAACTTTGTTCAACGTTTCATCCCTAACATGTCTGTGGTGACCGCCTCTCTTCGATCCTTGCTACGCAAAGAAATCGCATGGGTATGGACAGAACAGCAGCAAGAAAGCTTCGAAAAGTTGCGCGAGGCTCTGATAACAGCCCCGATTCTCTGTTATTTTGACCCCAAGAAAGGAGTTACCTTATCAGTTGACGCAAGTCAGTTCGGGGTAGGCGCCGTTCTGATGCAGGATGCGCACCCCGTTGCGTTTTCATCACCGTCACTCACAGATGCGCAGCAAAGATATGCTCAGATAGAAAAGGAGGCCCTCGCGATAGTGCATGGCTGCACCAAATTCCATGGCTATATATTTGGACAGCATGCAGTAACAGTGGAGACAGATCATCGTCTATTGGAGGTCATTTTCAATAAACCACTGCACCAGTGCCCGCTACGCTTGCAACGCATGCGGCTGACGTTGCAACATTATCCCATCATCGTTACGTACAAACCCGGCAAAGAACTGTTCCTCGCAGATGCTTTATCTCTCTTTCCCAGTAAGGCATACATGGAAGAACACCAGGAATTTCAAGTCAATGTTCTTTATTGCGTTTCAGCCTCGGAGCACTGCCTGAAAGACCTGCTTGCAGCAACCAGTGACGACAGTAACCTGACAAAGCTGCGCGAGTACGCCGAAGCAGCGTGGCCTCTTCACTAGCACGAAGTCCCCGAGCAACTTCGGACCTAGTGGGGGTACCGAGATGAGATAGACGGGCAGGATGGCCTCGTATTTCGCAGCAACAAGGTAATTATACTAGAGTCAAAAAGATACGAAATGATCCGCCTCCTTCACGCGGCGCACGCTGGCGCGGATGAAATGAAGGCGAGGGCTAGGAACGTGATGTACTGGCCGAACATGGCGAGCGACATTGAGCATATTGTCACTGCATTGAGCATATCTGTAAAGGGTGCAAGGTGTGTATGAAGAATCAGCTGCGAAACGCCAAAATACCCCTTTTAAGTCACGATGTCCAAACCCTACCCTGGCAAATTGTTGATATTGACTTGTCCTTTTACGAAGGTCGTGAATTTGCTGTCATCGTTGACTTTTACTAATTTATTTTCGAGGTTCGCGAACTTAGAGCCGCCACAGCACAAGGCAACGACGCGAACCATGTCGGTACCCTCTACACGAGCGACGTTAAACCTTGTTTTTCCGTAAAAAGGAACATGTAGCAGATCTGAGTAAGGCTGAAGTCGCTCGCTCTAACAGCTAATCTGCGCATGACCCAGTAAGTCAGCACACTGTATATATACGCCTTCTTATCGGGAATAAAGTTGTTCATCACCCGACGCGGGGCCGTGCAGAGAAACTGTAGTAGAGCGGCAGTTTTGGCGAGTTGGTTATGCATTTTCTTATAAAACTGCGCAAAAATCAGCCGACCAGCGATCATCGGCGAACCATTTGATTTTGAAGGTGAACTGTTTTTTTTACTGGATCTGAGCGCCCACCAAACATACACGCCGGTAAGAATGTACACAGGACAGTGCACCTCTTTGTACTGCCTGAGCGGTGTACTATGGAGCAAACACGATCATCGCGGTAGATGACGAGAAACAACGAGGAGCTAGTATGCGATCTGCTGGCCGAAAAAAGAATCGCAGATCTACTCGCGCAGTGGAACACAAGGCGAGATCAGCGCTGTCAATTGACCCCCACGGCGACAGCCGCGCGGAACCGATGTGGTCTCTCTCTCTGCCGCGAGGGCGTCCTTCCGCTGGCAGCGCGCCGCGCACGTTCTCCCGCCCGCCAGTATGAGCGTACCTTTAGTTGTTGGTTGGTTTGTGGGGTTTAACGTCCCAAAGCGACTCAGGCTATGAGAGACGCCGTAGTGGAGGACTCCGGAAATTTCGACCACCTGGGGTTCTTTAACCTGCGCTGACATCGCACAGCACACGGGCACCTTGCTTTTCGCCTCCATCGAAAAGCGGCCGCCGAGGCCGGGATTCGATCCCGCGTCCTTGGGAACAGTAGTCAAGCGCCGTAACCACTGCGCCACCCCGGCGGGGTGTCAGCGCACGTTAAAGAACCGCAGGTGATCAAGCTTTCCGGCACCTATATGATAGCCCGAGTAGCATTGGGACGTTCAATTCCTTAAAGTAAACAAACTAGGCTTATTAATAACGATTTCTTTGTAAGGTGCGGTCGGTTCGGCCGCGTGCTCGCTATGCTGTGAAATGTCAAGCTGATATAAGAAATGCGCACTCATTATGCAGTAAATAACATGATATTTGCGTGAACGTTGATGTAAAAAAGTGTTTAATTTTGTTCGCCGCAAAACAATCTTGGGCAGGTATTTTCGTTTGGCTCATAAAAAATCGCTCTTCTTTGTAAAGTCACTTTTGCTCAGAAATGCCGTTGCTGATTTCAGGTGAATATGTTGTCCGCATAGAATTAAAAGCGGAAAAATAGGTTATTGCAATAGAAAACAAGGAAAAGAAAATTACTGCTATTGGGTTGTATAAACACAGATGTGTTCTATGAACACATCTCACAGAGGTCTTCGTGCCACTGAAGAGAAAAGTACGCACGTCTAAAATAAAACAAGACCTTTTTTTTTTTTCGTTCGCCTTCCACATGCCTAGTTCGCATTTCATCTGGCGGTGGCACTCATCATCTCTAAACCGGACTGTCTGCGTTAAATTACGGCGGCCACCGAGGGGATTAGCTCCGGCGAACTCGACTCCATTAGAAAACAGAAACAAGACGAGACCGCCGTTGTCGATGTCAATAAAATTTTATTTTACAATTATGATCAAAATGTACGAAAATCTATGCCCACAGCAAGGAATGCAAAATGAAAAAACAGCATTTCATACTGCAGTTGTCTGGGCAATTAATGCAAAATAAAAAAAAACATTCAATACTGCAGTTGTCTGGGCAATTAATGCAAAATGAAAAAAAAACATTCAATACTGCAGTTGTCTGGGCAATTAACATTACCAGCGCTCCGAATCGAGCTACAGGCGAGGACATAAAAGTGACCTATACACACTGCTGTACAAGCATAAGTGAAGAGTCGAAGACCCACCGATAAAAAACAAATTTTTCTCTGTGACAAGTTCATGAAACGCAATGAACGCTTATAGAAAATCACATTATAGGTGCAATCAACATATGAGAGAGATGAACACACGAGGAAACAATGTAGTTTTTCAAATTTGCACACTCACTCAGAAAGCGTCGTTTATTCAATAAATATTCTCCTTATGGGATCACGCGTTCAGAATACCACCGACCTGCGCGATATTACGACAATAAAAAATGGTAGCTCACTCACAGCAGCCCAAAGTGCGTGGACGGCCTTGGGCGTCATGCACATGTGCAGAATCTACGCTGGACGTCCAAGGGAGCTTCAATACCCGTGGGTGGCAGCTCACATAAATGAAGAAAATATCCACAACATTGGGCCTTCGTAGATGCAAGAAGAACTAAAGGAAAAGGCGGAGTAAACTGAACGAACAAAGTGACAAAATAGAGGGGATTACAGAAACAGCGCAAAACCATGACACCAGAGAAACGTGGGGCAAACTTAGCACGCCTGGATTTTTGAGGAAGTTTAGGCAGTCTAAATTGCGTTCGCTTAACATATGCATTCTGGCACACACTTCTGCGCACTTTGGAAAAAAACTGAGTAAACAAAATAATTGTGTTAATATTGCATGGCTTTGGAGGTGATAGGAAGATGGGGATCGAGCAAGGGTCATAGAAAGAAAGGGAATGACGCAAGTTAGCGGGAAAAGAGAAGACAGAATATGTACATTCTGCACTCTATATCAATAACCTCAAATTAGATTCCGGGCCTCTTACAGCGAACGAGGCTGAGCCGTCAAAAATTAGATCTTTTCCACATTTACTAACCCCGAACGATGCATGCGCAGACCTCCAAAGGCACGAAATTCCGAAACAACTGGGCGGAGGTTCTCTGGCTATATCCCCAATATCACTTCTTCATGGATGCACTCGAGTTCGACGGACTCGATTTCGAGGGATCCGATTCCTAGAGACTCGATATATCTTGAAATATTTTCTTGGGGACTGATTTCCAGGGACAGCACTTCCACGCACTCCGGACGTTCCGGCTTCATTGCAGAGATTTGGACGTTTTGAGAGCCGCATTTGAGAGCCGCCGGAGGCCCGGCGTCAGGGGCTTGACCAGTCTCCGTATTGGCTGTTTCCGTCGAAATGCAGTTCTTCGTAGGCCCCGGGCGCTTCGTGTTGGAGAGGGAAACATCGTTGCAAATTGGGCATGGGAACGGTTTCTCTCCTACGTGCACGCCCTTGTGCCTGCAGAAAAGGAGGAGGAAGAGACTGTACATCAGCCACGCCAAGCAGACTCAGTCAACGGGAAAGTTTGTTGCTGCTCTTCATAAACGCGGAGCAGCTGCGCGGCTATCCACTGGCCTTTGGATGATCAGCGACGCAAAAAGATATGGCGGCTTTGCATAAAGCGGTCGAGACATAAATGTTTAAAGCGTATTTTTGCTTTTCAACTGCACCTAAGGCATGAGTAGACAAGCATCACTGAGTGAAATTCACCGGTACTAAGTAAATGATTTAATATTGAACTTATTTTGCTACACAGTTTCGGTTTCAGGTAGCTGAATAATCGTTCCGACCACCGTGGTTCAGAGGTCAGATTCACCGTGGTGATCAGAACTAAGTATGAGATCATGTAAGACCCACAAAACTGCAGTACAACTGCCTTTCCGTGCCATGCCGGGGTGGTGCAGTAGTAAGACGCCCGACTACTCTGCCGGAGTTCCCGGGTTCGAACCCTACCATGGCAGCTGCATTTGAATGGAGGCGAAACGAAGTCGCGTCCGTGTGCTGTGTGATGTCCGTGTGTGTGTGTGTGTGTGGGAAGAAGGAAAAGAAAATGCACGGACATGCAACTGACTCTGTAGCTGAGCCACTTCCGCTGCCTCGTGCGGACAGAGAGAGAAAGTAGAGAAGAAACAAAAAGAAGAGGGAGAGAAAGACGTGCGCCGCAACAGCCGTCGTCCACCACCTAAGCGGTGGCGGGTGCAATGATGGCCCACAACAGATAAAAATTCGCTGGCTGGCTAGCCCCCGCCGCAAGCGGCGTTAACCTACCGTCCCAGCCCCGTAGAAACAGGAACAGCCACCCTTCATTCCTCATGTCGGCGCACGATAAAGATCCCCAGGTGGTCGAAATTACTCCGTAGCCCATCACTACTGCTCCCCCTTCTCTAAATGTAAAAAGGTGACAGGTATTGGCACAAATACATATAACAACAGGAGTTGTAGCTTCTGGGGTTAAGCTCATTATCAAAAAATATTTTAGTTACTGTTTCAGCATGTGCGGTGCGATTTTTTGTATTATGTTATAAATTTACTAGTTATGACTTACCATCATGTTAATGTTAACTTATACCTCTACTGCAGCATACCATCCAGTAAAAGGAATGAGGTGAAGTGTTGTTACTCCTGCTGCTAAAGATCAGCCTGGTTTCTTCAGAGCTGGACGAATATCTATGGCAAGATTTGTGTGGTATGTATTTTCAGATGCAGCTGTGGCAATATGGTCAGTTTATCATTTCTAGACGCCCATCAAAGACCATATTTTCTACTCTGAGGAACAATAGCCCTAGCATTACATTAATTTTGGAACCATTCAGTATTTTTGAGCAACTTAGCAAGGAGGGAATTGTTGCTGTATGTAATGGAGCTGAATATTGTGACTTCTTTTTATTGAGTGAGCTATCATGTATTTTTTTACCTTCAAAACCTAATATTTAAATTGTTTGCACTTGGCTCTCAGCAGGAAAGGTGTCTTCTCTGATGGGTATAATTTCCAGTAACTCTCATGGTCTTATTTTGCTAGGTATGTCCACAACAGAATAAAACTAAAAATAAAGTGCTGCAGATGATATATAGTGAATCATATTTTAGCACTTTCAGATTTATTGTTTCTTTTGTTTTGTGCATATTGTTTTGTTCATTTTGTACCCAGTGCAATCTCTTTGTGTTCCATAACTGCAATTTACCTATACATATTATATGCCCCCGCATTATGTAATGTCTACAGGCCTTCAAGGGAGAAATAAATTAAATAAAATTTGGTGTAAAATCAGAACTGGCTACTGCAGCATGGTGGACATGTCTTTGGTAGAGTATAATGGTTGAATGGCTAATGAACCAAAATTAACTAAACTTTTTCATTTCAATTTTAGTGGATATTGTTGTACAACGGAAATGAAGGTCTCCAATATTTGAGATGAGCTCAGTTCTTATATTTTCTCATTGAGCAATGTAGTTCAGAATATTAGACAAGGAAAGGCATATTTGAAAACTCTCATGCTAGCTTCTCATGCTGCAAGAAACACGCTAGCTTCTTCTGCATTATCAAAACACAAAATGCGTCCGCAATCTTTGGATTAGAAATGTCACTGACACCGTTTTTAACTATGTAATGTGGAGAAACCAACTTGCAAAGCTTTAAAGGCATGTTTTTAATGCTCGATATGTTAGACCACATAACTGATTAGGAGGATTTTAGAACTGGGCTCACTTGTGATGTTATTAGCCTTCAGTTTCGCAATTTTCATATTGCCTTTTATAAAAAAAGAAGGTACGTTAAATATAGGTAATTAATTCTAAATAAAGACTGTGTCAGGCACCCAAAGTCCACCTTGCTGCACAACCCACCGGCAGAGACTGCACGGGAGTCTTCCGAGTTTAAATCCGTAAAGATGAAAAACATCATCTTGGAGAATTTGTTGGAGACACTGTTTTAAGAAGCATTCTTGTATACTATCAGTCAGTATTTACAATTTCATTAGTTAGGCATCTGAAGAGACAGGTGGTGCACTGGACAGTTCTGGAAAATTGAACTTTATGCGTAATTTTATTCATGCTGCAGGTGCTGTAAGCATTACATGAAGCAGTAATACATAATATTTCAAGCTTTGTGGTTTGTTCAAGGAATTATAGAGGTGCTGAAGTCGATTGTTAAATTCCTCTTGAGCAAGATATTGTAGGTTTGAAGCAAAAGAGCAGTCTTGAAAAGAGTCTTTTACACAGGCATATGCAGATGTGTGGTGTGGAGCTGGCAATGAACATATATAAAAGTTGCGTTTTATTGCCATGCTTTACATACATAATTTTGCGTATGTGACATCACTTCAGTAATCCACATGTGCAGAAGGTTTAAGCTGCTTTTGATGCACCTTGCTATCATTGCCCTTTTAGCCTGAGACGTTCCATCATCTTTCAGAAGTGGTATCCTGCATATGCTAAGGCATAGCCTCTGTGTTATATTCATGGCTTTCTCCAGGAATGTAAACTGAGCTAAGGGCATGGATAATAGGATTATCTTAGAAATTACACTGCAGGAACAACCTTCATTCTTTATATTCATGGGAAATGAATATAGCGACAACAAATGCAAGAAAAACAGACATCTCCCCCCCCAACCCCCCTCCCCCCCCCCCCCTCCCAGAAAAAGTGGTGTGCAGTTGTCACTTGTGATGGATGATTAGGTGACGGCAAGGCAGTGTAGTGTCAGGAACAAGTTACGCTATATGATATAAGATAATATCATGAAGAAAAAGATACAATGTTTTCTGGGAGGAGGGTCAGACCATAGTGACTTTATAAATAAAACCACTGGGATGGTCAGGTGTGAAACCAAACTATAATGTTTGGGTGATAGAATGGAAACCAGTAAACAACAAAGGCAACAGTGAAATTGATAAAACAAAGTTTAACGTAAAAGCTAATGAAAAAAGGGAGAACTACACTGATGACAGAATAGAGGAAGGGGTTTGTTAAATCCAATCTTTTTCCTTTATTAGCCAGGCTAGCTTCCATTTTATTAATATGTATTCGTTCATATTTCTTGAAACGACCTTCTGTATAGTCCAATGATGACTGTGGCTTGGTCCTGCTCCTAACAAGAATACATCTCATTATATATTGAGTCTTACTGAGCATATTGTGATTCTTTTCCTGGGATTGCAATGTTCTGGTTATCTATATATCTGTTAGTGACATAGTTATAGATCAGATTTGGAGAATTTTCGTTAATCGATATATTGTGTGAGTTCACTTGTCATTATATAAACACTTGGAAGCCTGTAATAGTGTACTATTTCCATTTGTCTTTCTTGTTACCTGCCTTTTGTGCAGTGTTATTTTTATAGATGAATTACCTACACCATAGGTATGTTCTGTGAGACTTCTTTGTGAGTAACCAATTACAAGTGCTTTTTTTTGTGCAGGGCAAATACGTGGTTCATCCCTGCCTTGACTGTGCAGAGAAGATCATACAGTCCGTTTCTGCAACTTGGGTGTACTATGAGGTGAAATAAATACCACATCACACTCCAGACGACATAAAAATATTGCAACATTTCAACATTACCTTTCCTTTCAGAAAATCTTGAAACATTTTGGTCAGCTTTATTCCTGCTTCCAGTGAGCAAGTTTACGATGCAAATTGTTAATAGTACTGTTGCGTGGATAGCACTAGATGATGTATTGATACCTTGTGTAGTATGTAATTACTTTAAACTGCTTGGAGGGCAACATTACCTTTTTTCTTATGGTATACGCTTGCACCCCAAAGGTGCGAAACTTTGCTCTCATTGTCGCAGTATACATTTATACTCTAATATGGTAACCTTGCACCTGTGCGTACAGAATAAGTTAACATTCTCAATGTGCAAACTTGCTCCTGTCATGGAAGAGTATATTTAAGACATCCACAGACTGAAACATAGACCTTTATGAAAGCTGTAACGTTATACCTAGGCATATTACAATTACACTGTGAATGTGCAAGTTTAGGCTACCAGAAGCGTAATGTTACACTGCATGCAATAGTATAAATACTTATCCTCCGAGAAACAACGTAACCTTACCCACAAAAAGGTGTCAGCTCAGCGACCAGCGGTTTACCCCTAAAAAGACTAAGATCACACCTTTTTTAGAGCACGTTTTCAGCTTCCTGCATACCACCCAGACAAAAAAAAAAAAGCACTTTTTCAGACGTTCTTTTTTATTTTTATTTATAGACACTTTAAGCTTTTACAGGCTCATACAGGAATAGGTCACAAAGAAAACAATCGAGAATAAAAGAACAGTAAATTTTGTGCGTATAGAAGAAAATCCTTAACAGGGAGAGGATATTTGCTTTTACGAAGTTAATGTATTCTAATGAACCATTCACTGTGTTTTCCTCCTGCTGGTGACAATTTCAGCGAACCTTGGCAGCCATGCAGTGACTCGAGCCTTCCTTGCGAAATTAATTTTAAAGCTTTACATTTCTACGGCCTCAATTCAGGTGGTTACTGCAGGCAGAGCTGAGTTTTAATGTCCCAATTAAGCATATATATTCATTCTTTTTGGCTGTTCCCAAAATGTTATGAAGATTGTTTATAAATTACACAAAAAGTAGTATCGTATCATGACAAACTCTAAATTCGACGCCTGCGCAAAACCAATATTTCATCAGCTAAACGTTTATATAAATGTACCTGCCGTACGCAACTCAATTATTACACTGCCTACATTGAGCTGCCGCAACGGCATATAAAAAACAAATGGCACACATCATCTATGCTCTTACCTGCAGACAGTGCGGCACATTTCAGGCGGTACATGACGGCTGAGGCGGCAGTACCACCTTATTTGCCGTCGTTATAGAATGCGCGCGTCTATTGGCAATTTCAATGAAATCTAAGCCGCACAGCGGTGATGCCGCCAACTTGTCCAAGATGGATAGGCAGCGTGCTAAACCTTGTGACGGCGTCTTTGAAAGTGCTTTTATGACGCATTCATGTGTTGTTGCCACAGCTGAAATGAAACTAAGCGATAAAGCTGGCCGAGTTAACCCACCGATGGAAGCAAAAGCTTACATACGCCCCAACAGTAAATTTGCCATAATAAGGTGCAAATCCAAAAACTAGATTGCCGAACGATAGAAAGCAAGAACGGCCTCGCATATCGTTGAATAATATACGATGCCGTTTTAACGTTCAGTTTTTGATCGCAAGTAACTAGTTACCGCAAAGATTTAGAGTTGATGTAGTGCAATCTTACTTGATAATAAGCTATCTAAAGATATATGATGGTGGTGTAAAGTTCAGTTGTTAATTAGAAAAAGTAACTAACGACCATTAATAAGGACCTACAGTATGCCAAGTGCCGCTATACTCAACACAAGCTACATAACGAACATTTGTGTTGCAATAGCTTCACTCGGAGGTTTCAGGTTAAAGGGGCGATGACATAGTCGTTCGATGCATTGCCGTTTTATACTTCTATGAATAATATACAGGTCTGTGATTCTACTTGCAAAATTTTAGTGCCTAACGCGTGGGGCATATTACAAAAAAGAAAACGTGATAGAATTCGGAATTCGGAAGCTCCTCCCACCGAGAGCGACCGCCATTTTGAAATCCTTGTGTGAAATCCTCGTCAAAGGACACGTTTTTCTTCTTTTTTATTGTGACGATTGACGCAGTGGTCCTGTCTCATGCAGAAGTGCTTGATGATGTTACCGCACGAAAGCGATATAGAGTAAGGCATGTTTCCTTCAGCGTAAGACCCGCTCACAGTCAGTGGGTTGCACGGTTAGGTTCCTTAGCTTATCGATGCACTGATCTGTTGCATACACCGGCGACGACGCCAGCACAACCAACGGTCGCTTATCACCGTATTGTGAGTTTTCGGCCCCGGGATGCCGACGGAACTGATATGCGCACTGTCGTCCGATCTGTTTTGGTCGGATCGGAGGCCGAACGAGAAATTGACACCCGATACTTGAGTGAACGGCCTGAACAGCTGCGCTTGTCTGTAGCTTAACCGAGTTAATGAAAGAAAAACAAGAAGCTACACTTTAAATGTTCCCCTTTGTCATCAGCAATCACCTTGGCCAGAAATCGGCGCCGAACTGCCGGCTCATTCAGCGGCGAGGCCTTGCTCGAATACGCGCTTTCGGCGATTACAGAGCGTGTATTCACAAGATTTAGCGGTCGCCGCATGTGATTATCGAGCGTATTTCTGGCAGTAGCGACCCCAAAGCGACGACTGCTTACATCACAAAACGAGTACACATTGAGCGGTAAGCGTCGATACATATATATCTAGCGAGCGCAGCCGGCAGCTGCCGGCTCCGCATGTTTGCATGCCCGGCGCTGGCAGGGGACGTAGCATCCGAGGCGTTTTTTTCAGCGCAGTTGTAGTTTGTAAACAAATAAAGGTGCGACTGATGTGAAAAGAAGTGGATAGTTTTAGTATTTCTAGCTCAGTTTGCATTTTATGATGTGCGAATGAGCAGCATACAGCAAGTCATTGCAAAAGCTATGTAACAAACACGCTGGGGGCACAGTCGTAATCCGTGAATTGGCGCATTTCTGCGGGAGTTTAGGGTTCACGCACTAAATACTAAATGGTGTATGCTTACGCTGAAGCACTCACCAGTCATCTGGAGAAGCGCCTGAAAAATGGAAGGTGAGGCTCGTGAGTCCGTCGCAATTGCGCGTGCTGCTGCGGGGGAGGCGAGACGGAGACGGCGGCGACTGGGAGGCTTTTGTTTGGTGCGGGCATGCAGTGAAGAGCAATCGAATCGCGTTGGGTTTTGCGATGACTGAAGCGGCGGCGGCGGCACATTCTTTCGTGCGCTGGCCGTGGTCAGACTGAACATAGTTTTGCAAAAATGCTTTACTAGCCGAAACTAATTAAGTCTGAATAATTACCACGCGTATATAACAGCAAGTTCCGAGGTAGCGATTTGTTCAAAAGTTTTGGCTGCTCCTCTAATGTCGCAAGGTATGCTCTCGCATCAAGGTAGGTTTGTTTGAGATTTACGCTTAGTTTTTGGACCCAAAGAGCGACGGCAAGACGGCAATAGCTGAACAGTCAGGAACATAACGCTCTCCCCACCCCCCTTTCACGGCAAATGTACACGGCCGAAGGAAACATTGGACAAGTGCCTTTTTGTGTGCGGGAGTGTTTGTTGCGAAAAAGCAACCTAACTCTCATAACGTATGAATAATAAGCTTCTGATTGCATGCCTAAATTATACAGCATGAGCCCGCTGATTTCGACCTCCTCGGCAACCTCTAGACGAAGCCCAAAAAAAGTCCGAGGATCTCTAAGGTCGCATATCATAGTGAAAGCTTCTCAAAGAAGAGGATATCTGAATAAAATATCTATGCTGAAAAAAACCCTCAATGATCACCATACACGACGTGCATGAGAGTGCAGCCGGCACCGCGAATAGCAGACGACATGGAGACCTCAGCGTTGACGTTGTGACGTCAGCAGCCAATGGTTGCCAGACCAGAAAGTTGGTTTCGATATTAATAATAAAAATTATTTTGAAAACTATCCACTGCAGGGAATGTGGTCACATTACGAGGATTTATAATTTACGTATGAGGAGTGAAATGCAATAATGCGTTAGTGTTCAGTTGTTAGCTGTCATGACGCCTTTAACGCTGATCTTACAGTCATACTGACCCAGCCTTCCGGTGCCCAAGCTTTGCATTTATATGAGTAAAAATCAGCTCTGAAACGTCCTCACGAATGTACGTACAAAGACGTTTCTAGCTCGCCCGAAGAGATAACCGAAACTAAATGGTACTCATGTTCGGCTTCCTGATTGAAACCATTACGAACAATTACAGCATTCAGCGTCATAGAATTATTTTTGTAATGATCCCCCCCCCCCCCCCCTGTAGCAATGCAGTGTTAAACTCGATAAGTGGCCGCACTTTTTTTTTTCGGACTTCCCCAGCACAAAAGAACGCTCGGAGCTAGAGACCTAGACATCGCTAAAATGCTCTGGAGGCGGGCGGCGATCATGAGCTATTTGGCTCGTACGATAGACGTTTGCAGAAAAAGGCCGGTGGTCCCCAACTCATTGGTTCTTTACTACGGCGAAAGCCTTTAATGGCTAATGCTGTTGTTGTTGTGGCTGTAGGAAGAAGGGAAAGAAAATGCACGGGCCTGCTACTGGCTCTGTAGCTGAGCCACCTCCGCTGCCTGGTGCGGAGAGAAGATAGAAAGTAGAGAAGAATGAAAAATAAGAGGGAGAGAAAGACGCACACCGCAGCAGCCGTCGTCCACCACTTAAGTGGTGGCGCGTGCCATGACGGCCTACAACAGGTAAAAAATCGGTGGAAGGGTAGCCCCCGCCGCATACGGCGTTGACCTACTAGTCCCAACCCCGTATGGCCAGGAACAGCCACCCTCCCTACTGTGTGGACAATATGTGCCCCGCTTTTACGGCGTTCTGATTTATCGAGCTCTGATTTATGTTGGGAAAGGTTGAGGGTCGCCGGAGAAGGGGTAGGCAGCGAACGCGATGATTAGATGGCATCCTCGAGGCACTGCAGATGATGTTATGTGATGTTAGAAAGATAGTGAGACCGGAAAGCGTGGCGTGACATGGTCCATAGGGTCACGAAGAGTCGGACACGACTGAACGACTGAACTGAACTGATTTATCGAGGCGGGATGACGTCATAGAGACCTTTACCAATCACAGAGCACCATCACAGTACGCGTGAATGCGTGCCTTATATGGCCATGTGCCAATTAAAATCAATGACTAATAATAAAATAACTAATTGATAACTTATTAAGTAATTAATTATTTACTAGTTTATGTCTATTTTAACAAAAACTTGGTTGTCAAGCCGAATTGATAATTCTGAACTGTTTGATTGTGAGCGGCACTACACTGTTTATTGACAAGACCGCCCCGGGCGCTCGCGTGGCGGAATTTTGATAGCGGTTGCGGATGATTTATTTTCTTGTGACGTCTTCATACCATCGGAGCTTGGATTTCTTTGTACGTGTATCAAGATAAACCATAAAGAGACCTTTTTTTGTGTGTTACCGGCCGCCGCAATTATCAAGTAGTTTTTGTGATGACCTTTATGACTGCTTTAACCAAACCATTGTGAGGTTTCTAAAAGCGTCAATTTTTCTTTTAGGCGACTTTAATTTCCCTGCCATATCATGGATAGAAGCCGGCCCTACAGTTATTTCCCCTTCATCAGAATCACTAGCCTTCATCGACCTATCCTTAACGTTCAACTTTGCGCAGCTTGTAAAAGAGCCAACTCGCGTTACAGCATCAAGTGTCAACATTTTAGACCTCGTTTTAACAACCTGCCCTGATTCTGTTTCATCTCTCACACTTCTACCAGGACTAAGTGATCATTCAGTTATCACTTTTACTATACCGTTTCGCTCACCTCGCCCAGTGAAATATCATAAAATAATTCGGGATTACAAAAAAGGAAATTACTCTGCAACTAACAATTAACTAAACAATTTGCTGACGTGTTTTTTCCCGGATTTTGTGAACGTTCACTGCACGATAACTGATCTATTTTTAAAGATAAACTAAAAGTCCTTGGTGAAATTTACATCCCTCTTCGCAGAAGCACCTGCACTAAACGTTCACCCTGGTTCAACATTTCATTGTAACGACTCCTAAACAAGAAAAAACGCATCTGTCGTCCCTGCATTGTATCGAACTCTAGTGATAGATGAAATGCGTATCGTGTTATATCATCGCAGTATAAGAATGCTTTATCTAATGCGAAACGCTACTTCTTTCATAATAGCTTGCCTAGATTACTGATTACTAACCCACGTAAGTTCTGGACTGTTCTTGACGTGAATGCGAACAAAAAAGCTATTGTACTTAAAAATACCCGAGGTGATCTTGTCCCATCGAACCAATGTTGCACGTTATTTAATCATACGTCTTCTTCATGTTTCATGAGAGCTACGCCGGTTAACCTTCCTAACGTATCTTCCTGACGCTTGCCATTGATGAATGCTCTCAGCATTGAGTAGGAGGGCATTTCTAAACTTATTGATAATGCTAAAGTGCCATCATCTGAAGGCGTTGACGGTATCAGCAACAAGTTATTGAGAAACACCGCCACTTATTCTTCAGGTATGTTGTCAGAACTTTTTACTCAATCATTTCTGGCATGCTCCCTGACGACTGGAAGGTGGGCAAGGTGGTTCCGGTACACAAGTCCGGTGATGTTCACTGCCCTTTAAATTACAGACCAATATCGATAACATCGATATGCCATGCAATTTACTTGAACGTGTTATCTATTCTGCCCTTGTAAAACATCTTGAGTCCAATTCTTTGTTTACAGCCAATCAACATGGTTTTCGACATAATCATTCCTGTGAAATACAATTATAGCTTTTACAAAACACCTTTTTCCAGCTTTTGATCCCTCATCGGTCGTTAATTGCATTTTCATAGATTTCACTAAGGCCTTTGACACTGTGTCTCATCCTCTTCTACTGTTAAAACTTAGTAAACTTAACATAGATAATGACGTGTTACACTGGATTGAATGTTTTTTGGAGGGCCGCCACAATACGTGACAGCTAATGACCATAACTCCAATCTTTCATCGGTAACATCGGGCGTTCCTCAAGGATCAGTACTAGGACCTGTCCTCTTTCTAATCTATATTAATGACCGTCCTGATCTTGTAGCATCATCTGTCCGGCTGTTCGCTGATGACTGCGTGATATATAGGGAAATTTCTAACCTATCTGATAGTGTTGCTTTGCAGCGTGATATTAACAACATTTCTGCATGGTGTGAAACTTGGCTAATGAAACTTAACGCATCAAAATGTAAAGCGATGGAAGTAACACGACTTCCTAACAAGGCTAACCCACATCCGTACGTTCTTATTGGCTCTTCTTTAGACTTTGTTTAAGTATATAAGTATCTTGGCGTACACATCAGCAGTGACCTCTCATGGAAAACGCATATCGAACAGGTAAGTAACAACGCTAATAGCATGCTTAGTTTCCTTCGTCGTAACTTTTCACTTGCTCCAGTCTCTTTAAAGCTACTTCTCTACAAAACGGTCGTTCGTAATAATATGGAATACGCCTCTTCTGTGTGGGATCCTAACATCAAGACTCTTATTATTATCTTATCGTTAAGCTCGTTTTATTTTGAATAACTACTCCCGTTCATCTAGTGTCACACACATAAAGATATCTCTAGATCTCCCAGACCTTTCGTTGCGGCGTCATTTTTCTCGACTTTCCACATTCCACAAAATACATTACAGAAATGAATCCTTGAAACAAAGTCTTTTCACTGCTCCGAGTTAAATTTCATCCCGCGTTGACCATCGTTTTAAAGTTAATGGTCCAAACTCCAAGACTAACCAGTATTTCTACTCTTTCCTCCCGAAGACCAGTTCAGACTGGAACCACCTGCCCGCCTGCATCGTCTCCATTACCTAACCCAAAGCTTTCAAATCTGCGCTTCTTCATCGCCTATGTTAAAAAATTCTCCTTTGTTCTAAATTTTTATAAGTAGTTAAACCACTTCTATCTGTAATGCCTCAATGGCCCTGATAGCAACCAAATAAATAAAATTATTTCTCACTTAACGCCTAAATACGTAGCTAATTTATGTATTACCTACTAATTAGTGCCAGTTGCGCAACAGAATACAATACTCAAGCCGCCGGGATGGCGCAGCGGTTAGGGCGCTAGGCCTCTGTGCCCAAGGACGCAGGATGGAGTCCCGGCCTCGGCGGCCGCTTTTCGATGGAGGCGAAAAGCAAGGCGCCCGTGTGCTGTGCGATGTCAGCACACGTTAAAGAACCCCAGGTGGACGAAATTTCCTCAGTCCTCCACTATGGCGTCTCTCATAGCCCGAGTTGCTTTGGGACGTTAAACCCCACAAACCAAACAAACCAAACTAGCCTTTCACTAGTTTAGTCGCTAAGTCCCTCGCAATTTTTGTTGCAACGACTCATGCAAACAGTTCATCTAATCAAGGCGCTCAGGTTGAATGAAACGTCGCGCCTCTATCGTGCAATCCAGAAGACTTGTTATTGCACAAAGGTTGATCGACGAATGGAGGTGTATCAGTAGTCGACGTTTTCGGCTGCGGAGCTCGAGAACGCCAAGCGAAATGGCAGCAGGAGGAGCTGCATGTCGATGCCAGCGAAATGAAAAACACGGATGAGTGCTGCGAGTTGGCATCGGTCGCTTACTAAACCCGGGAAGTCTAACTTTATGCAGCGCCCTTCACGCTCATCCACCTTACTTTTGCGGCCTGGATCGGTTGCGACTGCCCCTTTCACTTCTTAGCAAACAATGTACGATGAACAGGACGCATGGGACGAGTGCCGAATGAATAGATGCTCTAGTGGCGCGTCCATCGACTTTCAACTGAAAGCACGTCACGGAGAACGGGCTCCTCGGTCCGCCGCGGTGGTGCAGTGGTTAAAATGTCCATTTGCTGTGCTAGAGTAGTGTGCTGTACAAGGTCACTTAAGATCCTCAAGTAACCGAAATTACTCCGAAGCCTTAGGGTTCAGGTATACACGGAAAAAAGAACATTGCAGAATCTGCTTTGGAGTAATGTGAAAGCACGGATGCGTCTGTTGGATGCTTCTGGTTGCTTCTAGTTGCTTAATTCATTTCTTGCTAACCCATTTTAGTCTTTGGTCCTTTCAAACTGCGCGCCAATCCCTTCATATTCCCTTTTTCGGCTCTACTTCCGATTGCGTGACGTGACATGCTTCACGTCACACTAATTCACTTCTTGTTTATTCATTTTAGTCTTTGGTACTTTCAAATTGTGTGCCAAATCCCTCCTATCGCCTCTTTCGTCTCTACTTCCGGTTGCGGGAAGTCACATCCTGTACGTCAAATTAATTCACTTCTTGTTTATTCATTTTAGTATTTGGTATGCTTTCAAATAGTGCGCCAATTCATTCCTATGCCCTTTTTCGGCTCTACTTCCGGTTACGTGAGGTCGTATCCTTAACGTCCGCCTAATTGACAACCTTAATTCACTACTTTAGTCTTTGGTACTTTCAAATTGAGCGCCAATCCCTTCCTATGACCTTTTTCGGCTCTACTTCCGGTTGCGTGACGTCACATCCTCAACGTCACCCTAATTGACTGACTTACCTATTTTAGTATTTGATGCATTCAAATGCAGCGCCAAGCCATTCGCTAGTGAGACCATTATGCAGACCATTGCAGCATGAGAGGCTAGCATGAGAATTTTCAAATATGCCTTTCCTTGTCTAATATTCTGAACTACATTGCTCAATGAGAAAATATAAGAACTAGGCTCATCTCAAATATTGGAGACCTTCATTTCCGTTATACGACAATGTCCACTAAAATTGTAATGAAAAAGTTTAGTTATTTTGGTTCATTAGCCATTCAACCATTATACTCTACCAAAGACATGTCCACCATGCTGCAGTATCCAGTTCTGATTTTACACCAAATTTTATTTAATTTCTTTCTCCCTTGAAGGCCTATAGACATTTCAGAATGCGGGAGCATATATATATGTATAGGTAAATTGCAGTGATGGAACGCAAAGAAAATGCACTGCGAAATCAGGGGGTAGACGAGCCGTACGTGAAAGTGCTGGGAGATATATATAGAGGCTGCATAGCAACCATAGTTCTGCATAAAAGAAGTAACAAAAGAAAGGTGTTAGGCAAGGAGACACAATCTCCCCAGTACTATTCACAACTCCCTTAGAGGATGTATTCAGAGACTTGGAATGGGAGCGGTTAGGATAATGTAGATGGAGAATACCTTAGTAACCTCAGGATATTGCCTTACTAAGTAACTCGGGGGATGAACTGCAAATAATGGTTTATGACCTAGACAGTAAAAGTAGAAAGGTAGGCTTAAAATCAATATGTTCAACAGCCTCGGGAAAGAACAGCAGCTTAAATAAATTCCTATTTGTCTTTATATCTACATTAAAGTCCACCCCTACAACATGGGTGTGGATCGATGGGCGGTTAATGCGAGTCGCAGAAATGCGGTTCCCAGTGGCGAACGGGGCGTTGTTGAACTCAACGTACTGCAGTGTTATAATTATAATTGGTTTACAGGAAAGGAAAGGCGCTTTATATGTCACACACTGTCCGGTTAGTGTTTGGACGGTTCCCGTCTCTCTTCTCGCGCGGCGTTCCTTGGCACGCGTTGAATTTGCTGGATTGCAGATGGCAGCAACAATAACAAGAACACATGTCGCAGAACCTCGCGAGCAGACCTCGCGCACGCGAGATTTTGACGATGAGCGAAGAAATGTTTTCGCCTTATTAAAATGCGACAGATAATGTGCCTTTCTTATAAACCAACACACAAAGTAAGCGCGGGACTGTTGCTATGCGGTGCAGGTGTCAACACGAATGCATAGGGAAGGAAAGGCGTAGTATCTATCGTATGTATTTCTATGGATGCCTGAATGGCATAAGGAGCGCGCGAAGCTAGCATAGCGCGCTGTCCCAGCAACGAAGCTGGTCACGAGGGACAAGGGGACGCCGCGAAACGCAGGAACGGGCGGCAAAGAGCTGCGCTCTAAACAAATGTGACATACAGCGCCTCTCCTTTCTTATAGGGGGTATTCACTGACGCGCTGTTCGCGGTGCATTGTGGGTAATTGAGGCGCAGTCGGACATTTTTGTGTCCACGGAACGAACAGGGCGAACGTACTTATCAAGTGTTGTCATGCGGTTCTACAAGCAGTGACATCCGCAGCTATATGTTGTTTATTGAGCTATCGTAACGTGTGCACAGTGTAAACAACGGAAGCTGAAGGGCTGCGCGAACGACCTCGTCATTTTAAGGTTCCGGAAGTACACACGAACGACTCCATTCGAACGAGACACCTCACCGAGATGCGACGTCACGTATGGCTGGCACGGCTCAATCGCACAAGTATCGTGGAATATAAGAAATGTATGTCAAAATGGGCTGGAAAGGAACCTTCGGGATGTGCCCTAGCAGCCAGCTCTTGTCACTCACTATCCGTACACGACTGTTCTTCACGCACTCAGAAGACCCATTCCCGGTACAAGAGCAACGCGGCAATATATCGTATCACTTCGTCATGCGCATGCATGCAGTGCGCCGCCAACATCTTTTCGTGTTTTGCTGCAATACAGTTCTTCAAAGAGGGCTCGCTAAACTTGTGTTTGCCGTACTTGCCTCATTCGATCAGATGTCGGATGTTCGCATCGCCTGTGTCAGCTGCTAATCAAAGCAGAGCGCATGCAGATTCGGCGAAGGAATTCGTAGGCGGGCAGAGTTGTTTTGCAGAAGATTTGAAAAACTTATTAAACTTATTTATCTCTAATAACAAATCAAGTTTATCTTGGCCAAAACTGCGCTGTATTTGAAGAGTTTTGTTGCAAAAAGTTATTTCGAGCCCGCAAGGCAACGAGGTGGCGCCCACGATGTCATCGTTGTGGCCTGTGGCAGCGGTTTCTTTTGCTTCCTTGCCGCCACAGACTATGCAAACATGCGACTTTTTCTGATCGTTTGAGTCAAGTACACCAAACAAGTTTTGTATAAAGGATAACGACTACCAAACGCAATTTCTATGCAGAATATCAGCTACGAAAATTCAGCGGTTTAGTTGGTATAAACGTTGGACAGCACGCACGTAATTGCACAAAGAACGAGTTCGTCTGCTTCAACCGCGGCTCTTAACCCAGCCGCTTCTAATGTAGTTACGTTCTTCGAGTGGTCAGTCGGCTTGCGATTGGTTTCTTGTGACGCAGCTCGTCCGTAGGACAAGAAATTCATGAATGTGCACATATTTATGCGTGGGCATAGGCCGACGCTTATACCGTGCAGTTGCGCATATCGACTGCACACGGGTCGGTACCAAAGTTTTTCTTTCGTACAGTTCTCTGTCAGCATCGAGCACACTTTACCGATAAATTGAACTGTCACTCATGATACCGACTGAGTTTTGATAACAACGGTGCTGGCATGAAGCAGAGTGACAGAGCAAATGGACGCGCACGAACAGCCGCTCCGTACTAGTACTAGTCAGAACAGGACGCAAAGGTGGCGTCGGCTGCACACTGACGTCAGCTGTGACGTCACGTGAGTACCCCCTATAAACTGATAATGAACTCGTCTGTCCCCGTTGAGAATAAACTTTGGGGCTCCAGTCAAATGAAGTCTCTTGCTTTCTTACCTCTGCAAGTACGATGAACGCAAGTAGCATCGTCCGCACTCTAAGCATAGGTATTCTTGCATCTTGCGTTTCTAAATCGACGCTACAGCAAACTCCACTGCCTGCCTTGGAGGTCCCGGTCAGCAAAATTTATTAAGAAACTATATTGTGCGGCGTATTGAGCTGATGTGTTTGGGTGATGCTACATTCTCACCAACTTGGTCTAGGGCGGGGCCTCCCCTTTTCACGTGAGCAATGACGTCATGGCGCCGGCAAAAAAAAAAAAACACAATGCAAAAGAGCTCTTCGCGCGTTCTTTTAGGCCGTCGATCCGCGCGTGCGCCTCTCGATCTCAATTCCCGTTTCCTGGCGACCATGAGGGGGAGGAAGTGGGTGGCTGCTCCTAGCTCTATGAGACGAACTGGTAGGTCGCTGCCGCTTGCGGCGGAGGCTAGCCTGCCACCGTATTTTTATTTGTTGTGTCACATGTAAGAGGCCAAATACAGAGGCTTTGTGCGAAAGAAGACGACGACGGCGAAAAGGATTACGGGGGCTAACGAAGGATTAAGAAGAAGTAGTGGTAGGCGGTGACATGGCAAGCGCTTATTGGTGAACCGAAGATGATGAAGGCGACGATAAGGCTGACAAGTATGAACGCGGAGGTTATAAAAAGGCGCGATATGAAGAGGCAAGGGGGTCAAAACCAGACAATCGGAGGCTCCGGGAGGTGAGGGACGCCGGCTGCTGTACCAGTGTCCTCATGTTCCTCGGCACTGCACCGTAGACTCGCTGCTATTCTCAAACTGGTTCTGGGGATTGCGCGACCACTCAGCCACCTGCTACGTCCAGGGGGCACTTCCAAAGCTCGTACCACCGTCAACCTGAATCACCCAGGAAGTTCACCTCAACGCCGCCACAACGCCAATAGAGAGTTTTAGTGCTACGTACATGAGCATACGCAAGATCCTTGCGTACGCAGGTGGCCTGCGTGCTCCTAACTGCGCATGCGTCATACGCAGCGTGATTCCTGCGTATTGCGTATTCGTGGCAGACGTACGCAGGAGTCCGGACTTCTGCGTGCGTACTTCAAATCGTCTGCGCGTTGCTCTCGAATGGCCGCCGCGCGAGCTGCAAGCGCTCCGCGCGCTCGTTTTTTTCTTTTTTAATTTCAGACGATTAAGCTTTGCTTCGAGAGGTGAAGACTTGTAACCCTTTTGGTGATCTGTCGCAGTGGGTTTAAGTCATGAATCACATGTGCAGTATGCAACGCGAAAGCTCTTTTCCACTCGCTCATTGCGCGAACGTTGTTGCAACCTGTTGCTAGCGTACTTCGTCGCCCAGGATCGCGCTAATCTCAAAAGGTACGAAACAAGTTTCTGATATCATCAGGAATGATGTCGATGTTCAGTGTGCCGTTTCTTGATGCATACACCCTGCTTCGCGGTTCACGTCGACGGGGCGCCTCGATATCTGTCTAGTTTAAATAGAGGAAACAGTACGGGTCCAGAGAATACTATAGAGCAGGCCATATGACGAAATATTCAACGTCCGTACAGCACTTCTAATGCATATCGCACTCAACAACGAAGGTAGGTTGCATGGACATATTTTCCTGAACACAGCAGCAGCCGACGTTCACTTTAAACGCTCAAGAGTGGCGGTAGGACGGCGGACATACTTTTTTCAAGCGAACGCAGCCGCAGACGATCCCATTCATTCACAATCGGCAGCACTATGATAGGAAAAGAAACACTACGACAGGAACACTGCGATGTTGCAGACGATGCGATAGAGCGAAAGTGAGCTAGCAACAAAACCAGAACCGTCTCGGTGTTGGATTGACTTGACCTGACCTGAAATCGTATGCACCTGAAAGAAGTAAAAAGGAAGGTTTTTGATTATGCACGTAGATGGCGTTGCATTACTTTTCGAAGTCTCGCGTACGCGTGGGCTTCCGCGCAACTAAAACTCTCTCTGCGGCACATAAGCAACGCAAGCCATTGCGTTCCGCAGGGAACGCAGGTTATGCATACGTAACGCACACTACGCAGTCCTAAAACTCTGTAATGTTGCTTCACCCTGCGCGTTTTACCGGGAGGTCGTTTGTGGCGGACAAGACCAGCTCATTGACAGCCGAACGCCTCCTTGACGCCGACGCCATTGCCTGCACCCACGAAACGCGTCACCCGCTTCGAACTGTAAGCTCGAACGCTGTCAGAGTGAAAGTGGAACGCTGTTTCTTAGTGTGAAGCATTGTGTTCATCATGTCTTTGTAGGTTGTGTTAGTTTTTGGTAATTTTTTTACTGTTAGCGTCTGTGTATGCGTGAAATGTGCGTCCGTATGGGTACGGCTGGCATCTAGTTCATGCTTTCGACCTGAGCGTTCGCCGGAGATCCGTGACAAAGCAATAAGTGGCGAGCCTGCAGGATATATTTTCTTGTTTATTTTCTGTTTGTCTCGAATCTTTCGGATTTATCGACGGCAGACATTATGGACTTGGCGAAGACATTAGAGGTGGCTTTGAAGCTAGGGCTAAGCAAAAGGAGGCGATGAGTCTCTATGAGCAAGAAGTGAGAAGGCTGAGATGAAAGAGCACAGGAAGACGGGAACGCGAGGCCGAGGCAAAGGAAGCAAAGGAAGCAGAGGAACGCCAGTTTAGAAGAGTAGCACGTGAGAAGGAAGAAGCGAGGGAAGGCACCTGCAATTGATTTATAGGAAGGGAAAGGCGCAGTAACTGTCTACCTTGTTTTCTGTAGACACCTCAACCGCGCCGTAAGGGAAGTGGGAAGGTGGGAGTGAAAGCGGAAACAGAGAAAGAGGAGCAGTAGTGGAGGACTACGGAGTATTTTCGACCACCTCAGGATCTTTAACGTGCGCCGACATCGCACAGCACATGGACGCCTCCGTTTCGCCTCCAACGAAACGCAGCCGTCGAGGTCGGGTTCGAACCTGGTACTCCGGCACAGTAGTCGGGCGTCCTACCACTGCACCACCCCGGTGGGGCGCGAGGGAAGCAGAGGAACGTGAAATGAGAAGAATTGAACGAGAGGTTTTTGCTGTGGAAACAGTAGCAGTTGAAGAGAGAGCGCGAGGGGAGCATGGATGACAATCGGGGTTCCGAGGTAGGAGCATCCAGATCAGGGAGAGTTTGTCCCAGGAAGCTGATGGCTCCTTTTGATGACAAAAGAGATGAATTGGACGCATATCTGAAATGATTTCAGCGGATAGCTTTAAGACGAGGTTGGGGTCACTGTGAATGGGCAACAACGTTGAGTGTGTGTTTAGTCAGGGAAGCGCTGAATGTGTTTTGTCGGATGCCTGCGTCGTATTCCATGAATTACGATAAAGTCAAGAAGGCACTTTTCCACAGATTAAGGCTAACAGCAGAGATGTTTCGCGAGAGATTCCGTACCGCGAAACCTGAGGATTCTGAAACCGCTAAGCAGTTTGCTTGTCGGCTAGCCAATTATTTCGACAGGTGACTTGAGATGAACACAGAAAAGAGTTTTGAAGGCGTTCGTGACAAACTGGTGACAGAGCAGTTCCTAGTATGCTGCAGTCCAAACCTAGCGGTATTCCTGAAAGAAAGAAATTTATATTCATTAGGAGAGGTTGCCGAAAATGCAGACCAATTTCTCGAAGCTCAAGGTCTCAGGAATATGAGTAAGGGGAAGGAAGAAAATCAGGTTTCAGAAATAAATTCAGCAAAACTAAGACCCTCTGGCCGGGACGTCTAAGGCGCCAATCAGATGTTTCCTCGGTTACAGGATGGTACACCGTTCAGCTGACTGTGGATCTAGCAGTGCGACCTGGAGGACGCAGGTCGTGTGTCAAGGTTGCAACAGGAGAGCGCATACTGTGGAAGAATGACAATATGGAACGCAAGACCGAGCTGCATGTGTTTTTGATTTAAAGAAAGAACTTATCACCCCAGCCAAAGTTCCACAGCTCAAAGAGGAGCAAACGCCACTGGACAATGAAGTGGAGAGTGGAACGCCCAAGTCGAAAACAGCAATGCCAGTTGGTGATTGGACAAATAGGGGACCGTCATATTTTGCCAAGATACTTAGTTGGGCGAGTTGGTAAACATCCATTGTTAATTTAAACAGCGCGAACAGAAAGGCACCGGACAAGATGCAAGGAAGCCACAATACAAGCGCTTGTACTGTGGCTTCCTTGTATTTTGTCCTGGGTCTTCCTGTTCGCGCTGTTTAACAATAGACGTCATATTTTGGTCCTTAAAGACTGTGGAGTCAATACAGTTGTGGTTTAGAGAAGCCTATAGTGAGGGATGAAGACCTATCAGGGGAAGCGTCCACTGTCACCCTGGTGGACAGCACGGTTAGATACCTGCCATAAGCCAGGATTCTAGTGTCAACCCCTTATTACGCCGGAGAGCTATTGGCAAAATGCGTAGAGCAATCAATCTACGACCTCATCTTAGGAACCATTCTGGGTGCAAGAAGCATCATTGACCCTGATCCTGAGTGGAGGATGATCGATGCTGGGAAGCACCAAAACAAGGGAAGGCGCACGACTGTCCGCCCCGCCAGGGTGGTGCAGTGGTAAGACGCCCGACTACTGTGCCGGAGTTGGTTGGTTCATAGGAAGGGAAAGGCGCAGTATCTGTCACACTTGCTCTGTGGACACCTGAACCGCGCCGTAAGGGAAGGGATGAAGGTGGGAATGAAAGTGAATAGAGAGAAAGGGGGGCCGTAGTGGAGGGCTACGGAGTAATTTCGACCACCTGGGGATCTTTAACGTGCGCTGACATCGCACAGCACACGGACGCCACTTCGTTTCGCCCGGGATCGAATCCCGGCCTCGGCGGCTGCGTTTCGATGGAGGCAAAACGAAGTGACGTCCGTGTGCTGTGCGATGTCAGCGCACGTTAAAGATCCCCAGGTAGTCCAAATTACTCCGTAGCCCTCCACTACGGCCCCTTTTCTCTCTATCCACCTTCACCCCCACCTTCATCCCTTCCCTTCCGGCGCGGTTCAGGTGTCCACAGAGCAAGTGTGACAGATACTGCGCCTTTCCGTTCCTATGAACCAACCAACGACTGTCCTGCAAGGGGATGGCGCAGTCAGTTTCTCGTCGGCGGTAGAGACGCAAGCGCAAGAGACAGCCAGAGCGACGCAGCGGCCGCTCTCTGCTCTCATGGCGATTTGTCTGAAAGTAACACAGGGCGACATGGCAATTAGGCAAAGAGCAGATTCGAGCTAGCAAGCCTGCTTCGAGAAAGTAGGAGAAATTCAGAAAAGGAGACGGAGTCGTACCTCGTTTTAGTTTTAATTGATAGACGGTCTTCTTCAAAAGAAATGCATATTTAACCCCAGAAAGCAAGTCCAACAGCTTGTATTACCGAAAGATTTGCGAGAGATGGTTTTACGCTTGGGATACGACACCATTATGGGCGGGCACCAGGGGGTTCAGAAGACGGTGTCCAGAATCACCGAGGAGTTCTTTTGGCCAGGCGTCCAAAGCGATGTTAAACGCTTTGTTAGGTCGTGCGACGTTTGCCAACGCACAATCCCAAAAGGGTAGAGTTAGTCCCGTACCAGTGCGTCACTTCACGGGATATTGATGCGTGTTATACAATGGAATGTGTTGTGCGCGTAAGTATGTGTATTAGGGACACTGGACAAAGACAGTGTTGTGATAGTGTTCTATGAAAATGGTGTGTTGTCAGTGGTGTGCTTCGGGAGCGTTCAAGACAACTGAGGTGTTCTAAGTGCTGGGTTCAAACTGGCCGGAGAAGATATTCGGTTTGCTGGAAGCCGTAATGGAAACTCTAAGCAGTTTTCAAGGGAAACAAAAATTGGCAGAGGCTTAGCTTGGTTAAGCCCGGTAGGTTGCGAAAGCATCCTTAGCAGTAGGCGGCATCGTAGTGATGCGCATCGCCGTCTCTCACGGACGGCGCGAGTCGGTCGCCGCTTTATACAGCTGTATAACGTCACAACACCTGTGGCGCTCCTGGCGGAGAGAGCGGCAGTTAGGCTGCCTTTCATGCGCACCGCCGTCTCTCACGGACGGCGCGAGTTGGTCGCCCAGCTTTGAGGCGTGACGTCACACAGAGGTCATGCGAAAGGTCATTTCATGTGCACCGTCGTCGCGCCGCAAAGGCTTGAAAGTGAAAGTAGTATTGCTTTCGCAATAAAAACTTGAGAGGGGGGTCCTTGTCACATGTAAGAGGCCAAACACAGAGGCTTTTCAAGCGAAAAGCTTCACTAGGCTAGTCAACACCGGAGTGAGAGTGACCGTCCTAAGAAAAAGCCACAGCTGCGCATGCGCGATACTACGTGACGTCATAGGAGAGGCGCAGGTGGTCGAGCCGCCGCTGCCGCACCTCTGCAATAACCGCGTAATGTCCGATGAGAGGCGCATGATGGCTCTGCCGGTTGACCTTTAGCTGCTTCCGCGCGCTGCTGCAGCTACGCTGCTGTGGTCGAAGTGGTCGGTATATATGCAGGAGCTCTCTAGGGGAGCGCAGGCGGCCATGGAAGACGATGATGCTGTAGTGGTGGCGTGGAAATTGGTCGAGAAGGAGCGGAGAAATGCCAGACGTAGGGCTCAACAAGCTGCTGAAACGTCAGAAGAGCGGGAGGCTCGCCTTGTTACACGGCGACAAAGAGACACTGAGTGTCGTTTGAGTGCGGCGAGCATGACAACTAACGAAGATTCCGAACGCAGAAAAGAACGATATAATGAGAGGCGTCGAGACAAACGAGCAGTGGAGACCCCTAATAACAATGGCATATCGCGAGTGCTCGGCCGGAGCACCAATGGAGTACCTCGCTCGCACTGAGATCCTTTCCTCCATATTTACCATTGGAACGCGTTCGTTCCCGCGGGAGCATTTAGTGCAAGAAAAAGTCTGAAGGCGGCACTAGACGCGACCGGATCATCCTACACTTGAACGCGCGTCAAGGAACGCCATGCGACAGGAAGAAGGGCGTACCATTCAAACGCGCACTGCTGCACCTTTCCTCCAGAAGTAATCCCACACTTGAACGCTCACCAAGGAACGCCACGTGACAGGAGCGGCAGCCGGTCGTGACGTGAAGCAGAAGCGGAGAGAACTGACTTCCGGCCAAACCTGCCGATTTTGCACGAGCAAATATCGTCGCTCCAGGGAGCGATCCGGGATTGACGCGGTATGCCGATCTGCCATTGGAACAGAACACTCGCGCTCTCGTTCTGCCATTGCTCTGGCCAGAGCAGAAAAACCTGCTCCTGATCTGCCATTGGAATTCAACATAAGCAAAGAGAGGAGCGCCTGACTCATGCCTGCATAACTTTCATCCCCAAGCCAGGCAAGTCTCTATAAGAAATCTGCGCCCTATTTCCCTTACGTCTTGCCTCGGGAAGCTCTTTTAGCACGTTATCCTTGCTCGTCCCCAGGAACGCATGAATGATGACCTCCTCTTTCCCCCCACAATGGTAGGATTTTGACCCCACCTATTCACTCAAGATATGCTGCAGCTCTCAGAAAACATCCTTCACACCCGTAACACGAAGCGGACGCGCGCGGTGCTCGCCCTTGACCTGGAAAAGGCATTCGACATTTTACTCCATTCGGGTCATTTTGGACGCTCTGTCATCCCTATGCGTCGGCCATCGTATCCATCAGTACATCTCAGCCTTTCTTTGTCAGTGCACAGCTGAAATCGCATTTGGCTCCCTCTGTTTCCCTGTTTTCACCCTTGAAAACTGAGGTACCCCTCAGGGGTCTGTGCTCTCTCCGCTTCTATTTAATGTTACTATCATCCCCATGACAAAGGCTCTATCAGCCATTCCCGCCCTCTCGCACGTGGGAACTATTAAAGAGACACTGCAAGCTGGCGTAGACGTGGTGTCCTCGCATGCTCATAGGATCGGTCTTGCATGCTCCCCTACCAAATCTGAACTTTTGGCCCTTCACCCGCATCGCGAAAGGATAGACAAAGCTCCCCGCCTTGCGTCGAGGTCACCATTGGTGGCGTCCGCATCCCGGAGGTGGAGAGAGTTCGCATCCTGGGAATGACTCTTCAGAACATTGCCAAGAACACTGTCATGATCGCCAAGCTATTACCGTTCAACAAACAGTTCGCCTAATCAGACGAATCGCTAATAAACACCATGGCATGTGAGAACACGGCCTCCGTCGCCTGATCCAGGCTTTCGTCCGGAGTCGAGTAGTCTATTCATTACCCTATCTCGTCCTCTCTCGAGCAGAGGAGAACAAGGTCAACTGCCTTATCTTTCAGCCGTACAAGACAGCGCTTAATCTTCCCCGCCACACGTCCAATGAGCGCCTTCTTAGGATGGGTGTACACAATACCCTCGCCGAACACACCGAGGCTCATCGGTCGTCCCAACTTGATCGGCTTTCCTCCACCCCAGCTGGCCGTCACATTCTTGATGCTAATGGCCTATATCCCCCTGGATATTACTTTCACGCCTTCTCCCCCCCCCACACCGCACACGAGACCTTCTCACCATTCACCTCCTCCCCAAGAACATGCACCTCGAACATCACGCGGCTCGTCGGGCTGCTAAGGCTGCAGCTCTACACAAACACTATGGCACACAGCCGGAGACCGTCTACGTCGATGCTGCCTGTTACACCTCTTCTTCCGCCTTCGCCTTGGCGGTAGTGTCAAACTCCTCCACCACTCTTACAGAAGGTACGGTCATCGCTTTCACTTCCGCGGAAGCGGAGGAGGCGGTAAGCCTTAGCAGTCGCTACTACATCGGCGACCCTTATTTTCACCGATTCGAAGACAGGGGTACGAAACTATGTGAAAGGCCGTATCTCTGAACCCGCGTTCCGGCTTCTTAGCCGGTCTCCCGTCCCTATCCGGCCTATTCAGCTTCTTTGTGTTCCGGCCCACGCCGGCCACCCAGGTAACGAGGCGGCTCATTCTTTAGCTCGAGGTTTCGTCAGCCGAGCAGGAGCCGCTGACAAATGGGGAGACGCTCGTGATCGTATGATCGCTTGCCACGAGATCACTATGCACTACCGTGAACGTCTTTCCTATCCCCCTCCACACAAGTCTTTCACTAAATTTCAGCAGGTGACGTGGTGCCAGCTACAATTCGGCACGTTCCTCTCCCCTGCCTACTTAGCCCTTGTTCAAACGGGACTGTTCACGCCGGAATGCATCCTCTGCGGTGCTCCCAAAGTGGATTTTCCTCACATTCTTTATTCTTGCTCTGAGCATCTTCCACCCGCCGAATGGCAACTCACAGATCTCGAGCGATGGGATGCTGCGGTGTCCAGTTCTGACCAGGCTGCCCAACAGCAGCTGGTGGACTGGGCTTTGGAAGTCGCCGGGAAGCATCACCTGCCGGCCACGACACGCATCCAAGAGCCATCCTATCACTAAGAGGTTACAACTAAGGCTCGCCTTAATACAGTTTGGCGCCACCACCTGGCGAAACGACGACAAGAGGCTCAAAGACGGCTTTCAACTACCACTAGTTTTAACAGTCAAGTGAGCAGAGTTAAAGTGACCCTAAGCTAAGCCATGGCATCGCAGAAGTTTTTCGTTTCTTATATCCGGGCTTAACCGAGCTAAGCCCCAGCAAATATTTTGCGAAAGCAAAGAAGACAACGACGGCGAAAAGGATTACGGGGATCAACGAAGCATTATGAAGAATAAGTAGTCGGTGACATGGAAAGCGCTGATTGGCGAACAGAATACAATGAAGATAAGGCTGAGTGTATGAACGCGTACGAGAGCATAGAATACAGAATTTTGCTTCATAAGCTAGCTTGGCTACATCCTCCATTATACATCTTTGCGTGGACTAGGAAATTTTTAAAGGATAGATCATTCTTCTGCACAAAGAATGCAATAAATTCAAACACTTACACGCAGTCAAGAGGTGTATCCCAAAAAGCACTCCTGTCGCCGTTATTGTTCAATATACTAAAGCGTGACATTCCTATTCACCCGGCCGTGAAAGTCTATGTGTATGCAGACGATATAGCTTTTTTATTGCGAAAGCAATACTACTTTCCCTTTTCAGCCCTTCGCGTAGCGAGGCGGTAGCTACCATTGACATTTAGCGTGACCTTTGGCGCGCCGCCAAGAAGAGCTGCGCAAAAACAGGGACCCCAACTCGCGCCGTCGGCTTGCGAGGCGGTAGCTACCAGCCGCGGCCTAACTTCCGCTCCCTCCGTGAGGGAGCGCTACAGCCGGAATGACGTCATCCCATCTGGGCAAAAAGAGGGGCCCCAACTCGCGCCGTCGGCTCGCGAGGCGGTAGCTACCAACCACGGAGCTGCAGTTGTGCCACATGCTCCTAAATCTAAGAAGAAGTATAGGGCTGTAGCCGCAGCTACCGCCGGGGGGACAACGTTGGATACTATAGGAGGTGGCCTAGCGGCAGGCGGAACCAACGCAGTCTCCAGGGATGCTTTCATTTCTGCAGTCATAAAGAATGCCGTTGCAGACGGTGCCGGAGCGGCAGTTGTACATTCTGCCGTAACCTCACCCATAACCAAGTATATCGTTGCAGCCAAGGCACTCCTTTCCTCGCTACTAGTTATACATAGAATAATCAGGTAGCACCCCGTAATAAACAGTAGTTGAACCATATGCCGTGGCCAGAGTGAATCACTGCATAACCACAAGCATACAACCAGCTACACCACCAGCTGAACCTGGGCGTAGCCTTAGCTATTGCTTTCGCAATTACCTTGCTTAACAAAGCTAAGCCACTGCCAATTTTTTTTGCTTCTGCCACAAATATTCAGAACCTATATCATTTGTTGCAAAATTATCTAAAAGCCCTCGAGGTCTAGCTGGACAGCCTAAGGCTAACTTTAAATGTCAACAAATGTGCCGTTCTAGTATTCCCACAGACAACTCCCGTTAACATTCTGTTCTAAACCCGCAGGTTGATTCTATTAAATATTTGGATGTAATATGCGACCCACAGTTAGACTGGAGGCCTCAAATTAGAAGCCTTGTGCTTAAAGGGGAACGTGCCCTTGGCCGGTTGATAAGAATCAGCAATAAGAAATATGGTATGCGTCGGGACACTCTGCTTTTGTTTTATAAGACCTACGTACGACTTGAATTCGGCTCCATTCTCATTTCTGGGCGCCCAAGGTACAAGCTTGAGCCCTTGTTTGTTTTGGAGCGACGAGCTGTGTGCTTTTGTTTAGGTCTGCCCAAATCAGTGGCCAATGCTTTGCTATACTTGGAAGCTCGGATACCTAATCTAAATTCATGGTTTCAGCTTCTAACTGTGCGAACATATTTAAGGTCTTTGGAGCCAGTCCCTGGAGTGGCTAACCCCATATTTACTTCGATCCCGTCGTACTTCTTTAATAATATTTGGCCTAAGTGTAAGCTTCCTCACGTTGTGTTTACTAATTCTCTGCTGTTGAAGCTCAGTATTAGTAACCTATTTAGTTCAAGTTAACCACGAGCGGCCTGATACTATAATCTAACAAAACAGAACTGCGCGAAGGCAACGGGACAAGAAGGCAGGAATACACACACACAAAGCGCAGTGTGTGTGTGTGTGTAACCATGAATGTATGACCATGTATGACCAGTGTGTGTGTGTGTGTGTGTGTAACCATGAACCGACTAGCCCAACATCACGTCTTCCTATAATCTCATTTGATGACACCCTCCCAGGGAATACTAAGAATTTGTCTGCTAATGTATTAAATGCTCTTATAGAGGATTACCTAGACAATTTTCCGAGCCATATTGCTGTTTTTACAGATGCGTCTCAGCAGGAAGGAAAAGCAGCTATTGGCATATACTCCCAGGCTCTTGACTGGAGTTATTCTTTTCAGGTCCCAGACTATACGCAAATTTTCGCTGCTGAGTTTCTGGCCATTGAGTTGGCCTTGACTAAAATCCCTAGTAATATTTCTAAGGTTATTTTTCTTTCTGACAGCCTATCCGTGCTGTCATCGCTCGAAACTTCGAAGGACACTCTGCTTTGCCGTTCCCTTTATTTTTTGTTCCTCCTCACATTTTAGATTTGCGCTTTCAATGGGTCCCTGGCCACTGTGGTATTACATATAATGAAAGGGTTCAGTTCTTCCCTATGACTGCCAACCTGCACCGGTTCCACTCAGTCTCGCCAACCATCACCCAGAAGATGAGATCACGAGTCCTTTCACCATGGCTGAGCTGATCGCTGCGACTGAAGACATCCGCCCAAATACCACGCCCAGTCATAATGGTGTGCCTTATACACTCTTCCGCAATCTAGAAGGTGAATCATTTACCTCACTTCTCAGAATTTTTAATGAAATCTGGATTTCCAGTGAAATGCCACCAGATTGGAAACATTCTGTAGTACCCATACCAAAGCCCGGAAAATCACCCACAACTCTTGGTGCTCTACGCCCGATTTCTCTTATCCCAACTATCTGTAAGCTGTAGGAAAAGCTACTTGCCACTCGAATATCCTGGTGGCTTGACCAACATCACAAATATTCGTCTTCACAGATTGGCTATCGGCCTGGTTACGGATCTGAAGATGGTCTTCAACTTTTTGCCAATGAAGTAATATATTGTTCATCTCACAGTCGTCTCGTCCGCACAGTCGTGGCAACAGATATCACGAAAGCCTACGACAACAACGTCCACACAGCGATCCTCAATACTATGTCATCACTTGGAATGCCCTTACAGCTTTGTGTCGTGCAATTCACGCGTTCCTCTCCCAGCACCGAACGTTTGCTATGCGTGTAAATGGAAAACCAACAAGACATTTCATTTCTAATCGTGGAGTACCGCAGGGCTCAGTTTTAGCCCCAACTATGTTTAATATTGCATTTATTCCTCTGATACATGCACTTGCCTCAATTCCTAATATTAAAGTGCTAGCCTACGCAGATGATTTTACTATGTGGTCTACAAACCGCTCAGTTCAGGTGCAGCAGGACTGCCTGCAAAATGCCATAAATCTCCTTCAAACATTTTTCAACAACACAGGCCCATCCCTCAACCTCACCAAAACATGCTATGTCCATGGGCAATAAGGCCGGCCGCAGAACTTTCAACGCTAATCCACTCGCGTTGATGTCGGTCTGCTTTCTAATCTTCCGAAGTGAAAATTCGAGTTGTTGAAAATTTGAAGGAACAATTACATCTGTTTAGATGCAGACGCTTTTATATACTAATGATGCGTGAACTTCAGTGTACGAATCTTTCCACAGTGCCCTTTTTTTCGCGGCTCCCGCAAAAAGCGAATTATCTAGTTGTTCATAGCATACAGGATTACGCCAAGTTTTTCACTCATTTCGTTTTCCTCATGGGCGCCCATTCGCCGGAAGTCCGCGCATTTGCTCGTTTGCAGAGTTCGCTTGCACCGTAGACAAGTGCACCGATTGCTCGACTGCGATTCCTCTGTTATATTATGTTCGTGGTGATCTCTACCGATCTTTAAACTGTGCATATGAGCCTACAAAAAAAAAGGTAATTTGAGGTCATTATAAACTGCGGATGTTGTTTTCTGAAAATTTTAAATCCAAAATAAGAGTAATCGACTTTAAAAATTTGTTCATTGCAGAAAAAAAAAGGCCACCGTAAAGGGTTTAATCGAAAAAGCTGCATTATTTTGGCTATGCCTGAAATACATTTTCTGCCGACAGGATTGGGTACTGAGCCGTCAGGCTGTTGTAAAAATAAATGCTAGACACCTAAAGGTTGACCTTTATTGCTGCTTCAGACAAGAATGTAACGAAGCTTACCAGCGTCCCCCCTAGCAGATAGTAAAGACAAGAAAACCGAATGCGATGTGAATTTTAAAAAGCGTAGCTTGTTGATCCAGTTAATGCATGGTACGTGAAAAAAAACAGCCCAAACGACGTGTTCATAACGAAACGAAGTCCACTGCACGACGCCGAAAACTTCGCTGAAATTTTATTTTTCATGAAATTTTATTTTGTTTCCAGCGCCGCCCCTGTACTCTTATGAACGCGTCGTTTCCGCAGTTTTTTTTCTTTTTCATGTACAATGCAAATAATATTGTTATTGTTGACTAGAGCTGAACACGAAAAAAATAGCGAACTGTAGTATAAATTATTGAGCGAGAAAGACGTATGCATTGTGTATGTACAGTCGATTGTAACCTTCGTAGAAAAGATATTAAAACAACGCGTGAAAAGAGATGCAAACGACGAATTATGTAACACACTTAGAGGAAAAATTTTCATGTGCACAGTGTAAAGTAGCATTCGCAACAAAAATGAAAACAAAAAAAAAGAAATGACATCAACCATAAAACATCTAGCAAGAAAGACTGGTAAAGCTGATGTGTAGAGTGTGGCATCACAGTTAAAACAAAGCACTTTACACCAATTTGACTTGAGCACAATCTAGCTGCCATAATTGTCATCAGAATTCTCAGAGTCGCTTAGCCGGCCTCTGCAGCAAGAGTTGGGGAGGAGTTCCTGTCTTCCTCTCCAGGAGGTGTACGTTTGGCAGGCCGTCTCGTAGAAAGTTTACTCGGCTTCTGTTGAGTTGAATGAATAATTAAAAAACAAGTGCTATTGTTTCAAATCATCGGAAATTGAGAAAATACTTAGAAGAATATTATCCAAAGGGACGAAAAAGCTTTTTCATAAAATGTTGCTGAACAATAGAGAGCCTCGCATATTTACAAACAATGCTCAGACTACGACAGATACTAATCCAGAAAATCCTGGAAGAATTTGAGTATCATAATGCATGTTTACGGCATGTTTACATATGGCGCATCATGCTTGGTTATTTTGCTCCGCAACGTAATAGGAAGCACGGTAAGGAATAAACATCGCATTTATCGGGTTGCAAACATATACCCGCAAACGTAACACTGGCTACATCGCTTGCGATTTTAACGGTGCATTATATACTTAGCTAAAGAAATAAGCTAGGAGCCTTTATTCGAGATCCGCGAGGATCGCTACCAAAAAGCATTTTCACTCGACTCTACATCAGCTATAGGACAGTACGCGCACAGAAAAACAATGTTGAAAACGAAATATAGATCAAAACTGTCTTGAAACTTACCTCGCCGGCATATAGGTTCTCAGTTACTTTTCGTAGATCCCACTTCTATCTTCTCCTTCAGCCCGAAGGGAAATGAAAACAACCTAGTCCTTTACAGGTTCACCCCGCGTACATCAGATCAACTCAAAAACGCTCGAAATGCTCGCTCTGTGGACCTGACATGCTCGTAAGTGACGCAGCCTAGCTCTCAAACAAGTAAAACCACCAGCGAGTCATCCGCAGCCTTGAACAACGCAAGGTTTTCTCCTTGCACCACGCAACTGCGACCGGACCGAGCGCCCGTCGTGATTCAACATGGCGTCGCAGCGCGAAAGAGGCGGCGTGGGGCGGGTCAAAAGATGCCACCACCCTGAATGGCGGTGCTGACATCGACTCGAAGGTTGTGTAATAAAGTTAGTCACTTTCTTTTCCAAACTGTTATGATCCAAAAGCTCTGCTTACAGCTGCATGCTGATGAGTATGTGCGAGGTAATAGAGGAATCAATTAAGGGATTAGTGATTAGGGGAGTAGCAAAATGTATATATGTGTAACAAGGATAGGCGAACAGCCGCAGACGGTATACCTTATCGCTGTCGTCCTGAATGAAGAGCTTATGTGCCTCCCCTTTCTCCTTTTGTTTTTCTATTTCACGAAAAGGCCCGTTGCAAAATTTTCGTCTCTTTTCCAAAACGCGATCTTATCAGTCCTTTGCCAAGTAGACACAGCGAACGTTTGCTATCCCATACAAGTTTCTTCACTGACATCCTGAAAGTGACCACCATTCAAATGGGAACATTGTCTGCATGTAAGACATGTGTTTAATTATTGACGAAACTCTCTGCCAATGGCACGAAAACGAGAAGCAACCTAGTTTTCAGCCTTTGCTTCATTTTAAACTGGAAGGTCCACTTGCCAAGCGCAGTGGTGCAGTTCCTTCAACCCGCTGTTTCCTGAGCTTCTGGAGCATCTACTTTCAGCGCTGCACGCAGTGCAGAAGGACAGCAGCCTGCGCACTCTCGCAGGGATTGACCGCACGGAGTGTATACGTTAATCGCAAAAACCACAACTAGAGCGTGTTTTCATTAAACAGGCTATTTATACTGGGTGTTCGGCAATGAAACTGTAACTGAACAAGCTCCACGACAATGGAGTACTCGTCGCACTGATATTAACCGTTTGGACCCCAACGCCTACTGAAACACTCGTATTCGGAATAATGCATCTAGCTTGTCGGTTTATCATGAATCACAACAGCGCAAGCTTGACAAGGACGAGATATGGGAGGCGATACACGTACGGGGCTGACTTATAACTGAATATTTTTTTTAAGACACCTCAGCAAGTATACAGCAGCATCAGGTATACAGGGAGAGCAGTAAAGGTCAATAAAAAATCGTCGGCATAAGAAATCACACAGAATATGCAAGATCTCTTCACAAGTTCCTGCCGTAAGAGTCTCGTTCATGTATAGCTTCCACTTTCTGCCTTCTCATACTCAAATCAACTTAAGGCTTGGTTTGGTAGCGTTATACCTAAATGAATTGTATTGTTACGTAGTGACATGGCAAGCGATGGAACACTGCAACACAACAGAAACAGACCGATGTAATGACATGACGATGAAATATGCTTTAATGGCCAGCGGGCCTAGCACGAGCATTCCGCCCCGCGCCACTGCCTGCTTCGTCGTCTTCGTAGAAATATTTATGGCCGTTACCTTCGAAAATGGCAGGAGCCGTCACCAAGCATGCGTGTTCTTTGTATGCGACTAACTACTCCGTACAATATGAAATTTCCATTTAGAAATTGTGATTTCTCAGATAAAGACAAGTTGGTGTCTATTTTGTGTATTTTTGGATACTGATTGTGCATTTTCACGCCGAACTAATGTTTTGAGGATAACAAGCGTTACTGGTAATGATGGTACCATCTGTATTGCTTGCCCAGAATGAGACGTGCTTGCCACAATCCCCTCGCTGCATTCGGCAATAAACGCCTCTTTGTTTGCTGCCCCGTCTGTAGTGGTACCCCACAAATATTGTGGAAAGCTGCACGCATCTGGAGAAAGAATCTCAACCACTCGGTCTCCCACGCTAAATCACTGTACTTGCGGGCTCAGACAGACTTCATTAACAAAGGCCTCTACCGTACTTGAGATTTGCTTGGGTATGCATTTGCCTTCAACACCTGCTCCTATAGCCGAAAAGAGTTAAGGGACGCCGCACCCACCCTTAAGCAAAAGCAAGGCGTAAGTTGACTTGCATTTTTAAGTCGACAATATTTAATTCGAGACATTGCATCGGTAATTTGAAGACACTAATGCCGTTCGTCATGCTTAGGAAAACACCAGTTCAGCTAGGTCTCGGGCAGCCTTGAACAACTAATTATGGATTCGTGTTGTCAAAATTTGTAGGAAGATGTGTTCATTGTGGCATTCATTAGATTAGTATAGAACAAGGTTATTCAAAATTTAAAATTTCGTCCACTCTTTCAGTGCATCTCCGTACTGGTGTGCAGCTTCCCAAACTCGCAAGGTATTAAAACAATCACCATTTTCCTCCTCTCCCTGCGAACAAAAATAGAAATACGCGTCATTTATAGGCCCAGTTTCTTTACCCTGATGCTGTCTCTCCCATAATGACCGAAATAGCAAGCTTGTCACGAGACCTAACAGCCCAGTCCTTTCTCCTGAAATCTAGCTTGCGAGCCTTGCTCTGCTCGAATTCCTTGCGTGTCATCGACACAACTCAACCAGCTTGTCACGATTATCGAGGCTCCTCACCGGCCAAGAATTCGGTGTGTTTCTTAGTCGGTAAAAAACAGTCTTTATTTCCCTCTGAAAAACAAAACGTTCACCCGCAGCCACAAAAGAGCAGGAGGAACATTTATTTTAGCTACTAAAGCCTGGTCGTTAAGATCCGTCTCATGAAGCCTCAGCGCCGCATTCGCTTTTCGGAACGCACTTGCCATCAGACTTGCGGCGGTACATGTCGCCAACACACCAGCAGCCGTATCTGCACTTTATGTCGCAGAAATCGGCTTTCGGCCTCCCGCTACACAGATTTTCGCCGCATGTTTCTTCAGGATCACGTACGCAGGATAATTCTTCTCCCGGCTTGCACCTCATATTGGCAAGCTTTTCTACAGATGCGTCTGAAAATAATTAAAAGTGGCTCGAATAAGACTACCTTATTGTACGAGCCGGCACGAGACGAAGCCTTGCACTTCGATAAGCGCGCACTTCTATTTAAAGGTGGCCTAAGCAACACATATTCTAATAGGCATAGAGAATTCATGGCAGAAATAGAGAAATGCGTATAAGTCCGTCATTGAAGCAAAGCTGGGCACAGACAAAAAAATAAATATTGCCGCGTCCACAGGACAAAATCCTAGGATTTACTCTTCTTAGACGATCAGTTGACCAGGACCTTCTTGAAAAGGGTGCGTGCCCGTTCTCCCGTTGTTATGCGCATTAGGAACATGAATAAAAACGCAGCTCTATAGATTCCGAATTTCTCCAAGCAGCAAGCTCAGTAGAGTGCGTATGGTGGAAGACATGCACGCGTGTGGCGAATTGAACTTTTCGCATTCGTAGAGTCTCCTCAAAAACTCTATAGCGTACAGAGTTGATACAGTGGAAGGTTGACGTATAAGAGAGTAAACGACGAAAACGAGCAAGAATATCAACATACGCCCCACTTTGAAGAAGAACAACGCGACTTGGACAAGGTCAGAAGGAAGACATACACGGACGCACCGTAATACTCCCTTGTCCGTTGCTTTCTCTTATCGCTCTCTTTTACGCCGTGAATAAAAAACTGTGTTCAGATCGAGCCCCGACTTGTGGTGTCGGAGTATCCACCTCAGCGCAGCTCAGAGCCACTCATTGAACTCAATTAAGGAAGGGGAGGGGGGGGGGGGGAGGTTACACTAAATTTGCGTGTTCTACTTCCAACGCCAGTTCACAATTTCTGCACTTTCTAATACCCTCGTATTTGAAATCTTGGTAGTTCACATACCTGCATGACAGATGTTCACGACTGCGCAAATGGCGATCAGCGTCAGAACCAACTTTGGCTTTGCAGCATGCATATCTAATGTCGTTGTCCTGTTTTGATAGGTACTGGTAACCATATTTGCCTTATATAGGAGAAATGTCGGTCCAGGTGATTTTTTGACAACACGAGCGTCGGGCAAAGCGCTATCAGTGTTCTTATTTGTTCTATTGTTCACTCCTTTTCTACCCTAGCGTCCTCGAAAACCACGACAAGTATGAACCGAGAGTGTTTTCTCTTATTCCTTCACCGTTGTGTCAAGCAGTTTGGCGAGCTGCGTCTAGTTTTTGATATTACTACACTACACGTAGCCCCATTGTTTAGTTTAGTCATTGCAGCAGCCGTCAGGAAGCCTCTCGCCTCATGGAGAGGAAGGGCATGCATGCTAACAATAACTCATTTCTTCCTAGTGTTCCGTCAATCGGCGGTTTGCAAAATGGTGGCGAAGAAAAAAACACGATATTTTTTCAGTATTTGCTCTTCTATATGGACTATAAATATTTTCTCCTCAGGTGGGTATCGAAAAGCGACCCAAGAGCTGTTGCCTACTGTAAGCTGTAGTCGCACAGCCTCAGCCCTGATTTGACTTCCAAAGTATTACAGGGATGTTCTTGATTTACATGTCCTCGACATGCTATCTTATAGATATTCTGGTCGGCCTTGCTAGCGAAAATCTCGTGCAATTGGTTCTTTCTTAGATTTTTGCGCATATATGCGTAACGAATTGCTTCTAAATACGTTTTGAACTTTGAGACTGTAAAATTACAACTCACGCATTGCTAGGATCCACTTCTATAAAAGCTACCCAAGAATTCTCGCATGTTGTTTTTGCACAACACTGCACGTGCACTTAAAATGGTCTTTTTGACACGGTCGTTATATATTAAGAACCGATTTATCGCTGTGTGCCTGGGATAATGTAACTATTACGTTAACCACCGTTCCCGAGCTCAGACACTGGTACAATTCACACTTTCAAACTTCCCGTGAAACTTCCACCCCGCCGGGGTGGCGCAGTGGTTACGGCGCTCGACTACTGTTCCCAAAGACGCGGGATCGAATCCCGGCCTCGGCGGCAGCTTTTCGATGGAGGCGAAAAGCAAGGCGCCCGTGTACTGTGCGATGTCAGTGCACGTTAAAGAACCCCAGGTGGTCGAAATTTCCGGAGTCCTCCTCTACGGCGTCTCTCATAGCCTGAGTTGCTTTGGGACGTTAAACCCCACAAACCAACCAACCAACCAACCAAACTTCCCGTGGGTTGGCTGCCGATGCTTCAAATTGGTAGAAAATTAAAGAAAACTTAATCGTCATTTTGGGTTAAAAAACCATTTAAAAACCAGGTAAGTTTTGCTGCATTCTTACAAAAGTATCATATTTTATAGACGCGTGTTTGCATTCATATATGTCTAATGCGCCTTTTCACGAGTCACTGCTACGCAGTCCGAATGTATGTGCAGCGCTGTTTTGGTGGTGTTGACGGTAAATAACGGTGGTAGAGTTCACTCTGCGGTAGAGGTGCGTAAAGGGGTTAACTTTAGTGAGCGGCTCAAAGCAGCTCAGCTCTCTGAAGTGGGCTGGCTCATTTGGCTGGACTTAAATCTGGGTCGCTCAGAAGCGATCTGTGGTGCTATTGAAAAGAAAGAGAGAGAGCGCCGGCTTTGTATCCCTATCTCTCGTTCCCTGATCCGCGCCTGATCGACCACCCGAACTATTCCGTAGCAGCCGGGTAGCTGGGCGCGACTTCTGCGCTTCTGTTAGCAATGCGACAAAGCAACTGCTTTCCCTCCCTTCCTCGCAAGAGTCGCTACCACTCTATTGCTAGAGCGCCGTATCTTCCACGCCTTCGGCTGTCTTTTCAACCGCTCTTAATAAAGAACGAGTGATCCGTAGTTTAGTAAAAGTGAGCGTTGGCTCTTTTATACTTTGAAGAGCCGGTTCGTCTTCTCGTTCAGTGAGCCTTGCGTAACTTTTGTTGAGAGAAAGGTCTCGCAAAGGTTGGCGTCTTACGTTGACCACTGCTGTTAGAATGATGCGTCATGATTCTTAGTGATCGTGCATCGTGTGCCGGTGCAACCGTTAAAAGGTGTCAGTGAAAATACACATATTACGGTTATTCAGAAATGCATATATATTTCTTCAAACTGTGTTACGCATGAACGAAATAGCCCCGTATATGGGCTATATAGCCCTTAAGGATGTTAAATGGTTCCTGACGGTTCACTGAACGGGTGGCTCACCAAAAGAACCGTCGCTCACGGTTCCCGACGACTCTCCAAATTATTGCTTTTTTGAAATCGCAGCTCAAAAGAGAGCCGAGGGGGAAGGGATGCAAGGGGATGTTTACGACTCTTATGAGGAAGGGCGGGGGCATAACCTCCGAGCTCTCCTCCATGCTCGGAGGCCATGTGTAAGGGCAGTTGCTTTCTCGCATCGCTACTAGATGGCAATGAAGTCGCACTGAAGAGAAGATCCGGCTTCCAAGGAACCATTCGGCACGAATCGGATAACCGAACGAGAGAGCCGGCCCACCAAGAGAACCGCCGCTCACTTTAAGTGAGCCGCCGCTCACCAGCTCACTTGCAAGAGCCGCTCAAATCATCTCTACTGTCGCCATCAAGTGCAGTTACTGTTATGTGGAATGCAGTATATGGACGCGGATATAAGATTTATTTTTTTTACACGTACGCGTGTCCCCAACAAAGCATCTACAAATTTTACATTAATGAATGGTTTTTGCTAATAGGAAGAGCAGATTGAACGAATCCTCAACCTTAACTGGCACCTATTTCAGCTTGTCTTTAGGCTTTCCTTGTCACTTCATGAGACCCAGAGTCTCGTTAAGCCGTTGTAAAACATGTTATTCAGTGGCTTCCAGTAAACTTTGACTCAAAAATAGAAATGTGAAAGGCGGTGCGAGGTGGCTGCTGTAGGGAGTGGTACACACTGCAAAATTAGCAGCGCTAGACATCGCACTGGAGCTGCTAGTCAAGAAAATGTGTGGCTTTCAGTTAACTGCACTAGCAGGTGCCATACAATAAAGATGATCGTAACTAACATCTTTATTTTTACTGTTATCATCGGGTGGAAGCGCTTATCCCAGAGCTTCTGCAACACTAATCTTACCTGAGCGATCTTCGTAGCTGGTTTGGAATGTCAGTGGTCCACTGGTATGTCTTGTCAACGTAATCAGAGGCAGCGTTCGAGTCGCGGTTAGCGGTGACATTCTTTATGACCCAGCAAGCTATTTGGGAAAAGATGTTCGGGAAGTGTGCTTTCGTGAAATGAGGTTTCTAGTGCCATGACAGGTGACAGTCACAATGTATGTCGCTCAGAGGCGCGCGCAAGTAATTTATGATACACAAAAGAATGAATTTGCCGCTTCAGAGAGATTGCCCTGCCGGGGTGGTGCAGTGGTAAGACGCCCGACTACTGTGCCGGAGTTCCCGGGTTCGAACCCGACCACGGCGGCTGCGTTTCGATGGAGGCGAAACGAAGTGGCGTCCGTGTGCTGTGCGATGTCAGCGCACGTTAAAGATCCCCTGGTGGTCTAAATTACTCCGTAGCCTTCAACTACGGCTCCTCTGTCTCTCTATCCACTT